>NC_134552.1:18389548-18702370 GCF_025594145.1 Primulina tabacum
GAGGGTATGGTAGGGTTGGCTTATATACTGGAGGTCGTTCTACTTCAACTTATGTCTTGGATTCATCAGTTTTACCTTCTTCAACTATCTTTTCACTTTCCACTCTCTCTTTAGAATCTGTACATCCAATTCCTTTCCACTCCTCAAAGTGACTGCCTTGCACTGCTCTTTTTGGTTAACCTCGGTGTTACTAGGAAATTGACCCCTATTCTGATCTCTCAATGCGGTAGCCAACTGTCCAATTTGAGTTTCCAAAGATTTCATTGTGGCACCCATATTTCCCATGTGAGTCTCCATATTGTCAAGGCGAGATTCAGTCCGTGTCATCCTCTTGCCGGACTCAGCAACAAATGTTCCTACTAAATCCTCAAACGAAGGCTTTCCCTCTCCCTTTGATGTATTGAACCCCGGTGGAGGATTCAACACATTTTTGTTATTTGCATAAGAAAAATTTTCATGATTTCTTAATCCTGGGTGATAAGTATTAGGGGGAGAGTTACCTCGATATCCTCAAATCCTCCAAAATTTCTGTTGTTGACGTACTGAGCTTCTTCAGGAATAGATTGTTCTTCAGCAACAGTCGATGGACTCTCAGTTTCTGATATGCTCACTTTGTTCATAGCTGCGAGTTGTGTGGTCAGTGCTGATACCTGTGCAGTGAGTGACGTAATAGGATCCACAGCATAAACTCCAGCTGTCCTTTTTACTCCTGCCCTTTCAGACGGCCACTGGTAGCTATTTATTGTCATCTATTCAAGCAAGTCATAAGCTTGCTCGGAAGATTTAGCAAAGATCGTGCCACCAGCTGCAGCATCCACTGTTCCTCTTGTTTGCCCATTTAGACCGTTGTAGAATAATTCGATCTGCACCCAGTCTTCGAAGCCATGGTTTGGGCACTTTCTCAACAGCTCCTTGTATCTTTCCCATGCCTCATACAATTGTTCAAAATCAGTCTGCCTGAACGTGCTAATCTCAATCTTCAACTGTGCAGACTTTGCACGGGGAAAGTATTTTGCCAGAAATTTTGTCGCCAGCTCCTGCCATGTCGTGATACTTCCCAAGGGAAGTGATTGGAGCCATCCTCTAGCTTGATCCCTAAGAGAAAACGGAAACAAAGGTAGTCTAATAATATCATCAGGAACATTATTAATCTTTACCGTATCCGTTATCTCCAAGAAGGTCCTCAAATGAACATGAGGATCAGAGGTGGCTGTTCCAGCAAACTGGTTTTGCTGAACCATATTGATTAGAGCAGGCTTCAATTCAAAATTATTGGCGTTGATTGTCCCTCTTGCAATACCATAGTAATGATTGTTGATCACTGGTCGGAAGTGATCTCTTATAGGAATCGCCTCTGGCTGGGCGTGTCTGTCATTCTATCTGTTCTCAGCCATTGCTTGGATCTCTTATCTTTTTGCTTTTCTTAATCTTCTCGCAGTTCTTTCGATCTCCGGATCAAAAATAAGCAAGTCAGGGCTTTGCGATCTTAGCATACACTGTCAAGCAGAAAAAATGAAAAACTCAATCAATATAAAATAAAATAAAAAATAAAAGCTCTAAATTAAAATCTAGACTAATTGGTAACAATACTGATATAAATTCAAAACAGACACTCCCCGGCAACGGCGCCAAAAACTTGTTGCATGTTTTCTTAAATGCTCGCAAGCGCACGATGTCAAATTATAGTAAAATGCAATTTTGAGTGCAAGTGTCGATCCCACGAGGAGTGTGTATAAAAAAAATATATCAATGCTTGTAATTAAAATAGTCCAGACTTTATCTAGAAAATTCGTAAGAGAATTGGTTTGTTAAAAACAATTAAAATGCGAATAAACAATAAATCGAATTACCGACTGGAGAAATATCAGTGATAGAAATTATCTAGATGACTGATTTCACTAAGTTTCTACAATAATTCTCCTGGTTGCATTTAAATTCCTGAATTCCTACTATTTAATGGCCAAGAACACTTACGTATTTTATTCCCCCTTTCCCAAGTGACGAATAAATGTATCAATCAAACTTCGATTCAATTATTCCTAATAAAAATCTAAGTTTAATTAATAAATGCAATCAATGTTCTTACCTAAGCCTCGCAAAAGTTATACGCCTTCCGAACGATATAAACATTCCACGATGTGCCTCTATTGATCTATAATCCTAGTCCCTCTCCCGAGTTGTAGAATTAATCACCACATACAATTTATGGCCAGTAAATTGCAATGAAATAAGAGTAGAGAACACAATTAAATAAAATGGAATCCAATCATAAAAATATCCACGTCAAATCATCGTATAGACAAAGTTACGTCAACCTCTAGAATGGAAATTTAGTTCATCACGAAATCCAAGAGAAAACAAGACATGTTTGTGATTCTAGACATCGCTACGCAATAAAATAAAGAAACAAAAGAAAAGATAACAAATCCGAAGTGTCGTCTCTGTCCCCAGATCCGTCGTTCTTCGTATTTGTGGCTAGTTCTTCACACTCTGAATCTTCGTCTCGTGTATGCGCTCCGTTTCTTGCTTCTTTTCCTTCCCAAGATGGTGAATTTTCGTGTAATTTCTCTCCACGGCGGCTAACCCCTTTCTGACCTAGACGATCGCGCTTTTATACTTTTTCTGGAAGCGGCGCGCGCGGTGGCGCGAGAATTGGCGCGGTGGCACGCTAGGTGCTGCTCCTCTGGCCATGCATGTGTGCGCGCGGCTGCGCGAGATGTCGCGCGCCCGCGCGCAAGCTTCTGCCCTTGTGCCTAATCTGTGCGCGCGCGGCTGCGCGTGAAGTGGCGCGACCGCGCGCGCCCTTCTGGTCTTGACAATATTTATACTCGCGGGCTCGGTTCTGTTTTCTTGGTCCACTTGGTTTCGTGTCCACTATTTTCTCCATTCCTGAAATGACAACAAAAACAAACCAAAAACGCGTAATTCTGTTCGAAACAAGCATGATTCAAAATGGATTTAAATGTAACTTAAGTGCAAATCTTGCACTTATTACTATTCAATAATAAGTCCCGGTTCTTGTCGAGGTGAGGCACGTCACAAGCATCCATTGGCGAACCGGCATCCTATGTCTCTTCACTACCTGATCCTGGAATGCATGAGCTACGTGAGTTTATAAAACTCAATAAGTTGGCACTTGTACGTATCAATATGCGTCGAAAGAACATACATATCAAGTCGTGACAACAATGAATATTTAAACCATGTCATATCATATCATATATTCATGTTCATTTTTGTACTTAAGCCTCATTAGTTGACCTGTACTACCGTACTTGCTTTATTATATAGCTACTACTGTGTTGGACTGTCAGGGAGCAAGCTTTGGTAACCCCACGCCCCATGAACATATATTGCCCAATAGGTTTGGTGGACTTAAAACCACCCATGATGTCAACAAGCTCTATATCATGTAAAATCAGTCCTTTTCCTTTCATAGTTCATGACATAGTACCCATCTTCAATATTCATGAGTTATTTTCATATTTAATACATAACAATGGAATATGGTGCTATGTTTTCATCAATGAGATACTAACAATGTACATATAGCAATAATCAATGTGAATCATTTGAAATCATAATATTACTCATGTATTACTTCAAGAACATGCCAACTTACAGTCCAAGCGTAAGAACACTGGTTTGAGACGATTTTTATCAGTCCTATGCTGTCAATAAACCAATAGTTCAATCACTATGTCTCTAGTAGGTGAAAGCTACTCCTTTACATGTAGAACAACTAAAAGAGAAGAAAACTTACACCCTTAGGGAGTTCTTGAGATGGAGAACTAACTTTTAACTTCAAACAAATGAAAGAAACGAAGACGGGAGCTTTTGGGAGGAAGAATTCTTGATTTCTCTCGAGTTCCTTGCTGCAAATGAAGTGGAGGATGGTAAAGAAGCTCAAGGAAGTCGAAACTTATCTTTTCCTATGCAAGGCAGCGCTCGGGTGGTCATTTTCTACCGCTCGAGCGCAGGAACATTCTGTCCAAATCCTAAAATTTTCGTGCAGGGGCGCTCGGGCGGTAAAATCTTACCACTAGGGCGCCACCCATTCTGCCTCTGCGCGCTGTTTCCTCAAAGATCTCTCCAGAAACGTCTCTTCCTTCATAATTTGAAAAAGTGGTAGACATAAAAGTTGCAGCCCTATGTCTTGGCTTGAATCGCCAACTGGTTTCATGTCATTTGGAGGTCGAAGTAAAAAAGTTATGCTTATTCTCCCAACATGTGTCAGTGAAAAAATGGCGATACACACGAAACACTTCGGGGCACTTTTGGCTTGTCTTCCACAATGATTTGGACAAAACCCAAAACATAAAAATTTAGCATTATATATTAGCTTTCTAATGGTGGTAGCCTCACACAATTTGGATCAATATTCAAATCATTATGCTAAAACCCGTAAAAACTGCCATATTTTCATCTCATTTCCTACCAACTTCATTACACTATTACTACCTACACATCTTACTATCACTATTTAGACATATATTCATTCTCAATACACCATGAACAATATAAAAATCATGTTCAATCTCAATATTTATACCTCAATCATCACGTGAAATCTAATGAGCTAAATAACTACATAATAAACGACATAAATACATTATTATCATTTGTACGAGTAACCGGGCATTACAGTAATGGTGCAACTCAAATTTTTTAAACCGCACAACAGCTCAAGTACCACGGTTAGATTTCTCTATCAAGCAAGGACAATTATTGCACCCAACACGTTATTCAATTCTTAATAGTTAAATAGACTCGCAACAAACATGATAAAAAATTAATATTTTAAGGTATAATTTGTAAATAAATTATGATATAATTGATAAAATAATTTGTTTCATTTGTTGTTGAAAAATTACATTTTATTTCTTTATGTTATAGCTTTTAATCTTAAAATTCTATAAATTTTAAAATTATAATTATGAAATTTTTTTAATAAAATTATTACACTACTTATAAAAAAATCATAAAATTTTATTAGTTCATAGAATTGAAATTAATAATTTTTTAACAAATAAAATGTTAAAAATTATTAATTTTTTGATTAAAAATATATTTTTAAATTCTTTTTAGCATTTTCAATAAATCCGTAAACTATTATATTTAAAGAGATCATTTACTTAAAAAAATAATTAACCTTGTGTTTGAATTAATACTTATATTCACGTGAAAATAATATTATTTAATTTTGTATGAATATATATTTTTTTAAATATATTAGTTTACAAATTAATTGAAAATGGTTTAATTTTTAAATAATTTATTTTATTTATTAATATAAATTTTTAAAAACTATTTAAAATATAATATGTTATCTATGTCAATTAATTATTAGTTCAAAATATTTAATAAAAAATAATATGTTATAATTAGGTACAGAATCATACAATTATATACAAAAAGTTTACATAAGTATATAAAAATCTTGCAAAAAAAATCTATGAAAATCCATATAAATCTGTTTGTAAATCTGTGAGATTCTGTAAAATTTAATAAAAATTTATCAAATCAACAAAAGTATATCATTTAAAAATCAGTAAAATCAGTAAAAACTCTAGATTGAATACATCTCACTTGGATCTTTCTAGAACTAGGATTTTTCACCTTGTCGAAACACAATATGTAATCTTATTAACTCTTGATAAGATATGATTGGATAAGTTATGATTCTAGAGCTGTATACCATTGTTACAGCAATTATGTCTGATCATCAACCATAAGAGTAAGTCTCCTGTGAGACGGTCTCAAGGATTTTTATCTGTGAGACGGGTCAACCCTACCGATATTCAAAATAAAAAGTAATACTCTTAGGATAAAAATTAATACTTTTTCATGGATGACCCAAATAAGAGATTCGACCCACGAAATTGATCTGTGAGACTGTCTCACAAGAGTTTTTGTGCGATCATAATTGTGATGAAACCACAATCACAAATTATTAAATTAATAGGCTTGGAGTATCCTATTAAAACTCTGATAGTAGGTGTCTTTTGTGACTTTTGTGTCTTTTGAATACCACTTGACTTTTTAAAACTCTATGAAAGTCTATTTTGAATACCACTAGATTTCTATAGAGTATGTAAGTCTAAATTGAATACATCTAAACTTTTAAAATCACAAAAGTCTATAAAAATCTTGCAAAAAAGTCTATATGAATCCACATAAATCTGTTTATAAATCTGTGAGATTCTGTGAAAGTCAATAAAAATCTATCAAATCCATAAAAGTCTATTATTTGAAAAAATTATTAAAAGTCATCAAAACTCTGAATTGAATACACCCCACTTAGTTAGGCAAAACATCCGGTAGGAGTTTTGACTAATTGACCTGGAGGCAGGGCCGTGCTTATTCAGAGTCAAATGAGTCAAATGACTCAGGCACATCTCTTTTTTGAGGCCCAAAAATTTTAAAATCTATTATATATAATACTAGATAGCCCAACTATTGAATCTCTCTAATATATAATTCAGTATTTAATTCTTTATTTGCATGAGTATCGTCGAAACCAACTATTGAATCTCTCTAATATATACTTCAGTATTTAATTCTTTATTTGTAAGAGGGTACTATTCTAAAATTTGATTGGATATCTAAAATTAAGTGCCAAAACTAATGTTGTACACATCTGAGTGGGTCCCACCCAAATTTAATAATTGAATAGAAATTTATTAATCTATACATAATTTTAAGATAAACTAATTCACCGACGCATATGTTGTGTACATGTACAATATTTTTTATAATTCATTTGTGTTATATTTAAATGAGAATAAAAATGTAATTATAAGAAATAATGAGGGACTACACTGTAATTTTGATATATGAATTAAAAAAATAAATAGAAAAAAAGAAGAAAAAAATCAAAGTAGGAATTGAACCTACTTGATGCTTAGGAAACAAAGACTCTATCCACTAAGCTATACTAGTAAAAGATGCACACGCGTTGCATATGTTATTATTATTTTTAATTTGATCAAATAATATTAAACAATTAACACGAAATATTTTTAATTTGGAAGAGTTTTCGATATAAAAGAGAAGTTTTGTTTAGATTTTTTCTATATAAAATATAAAGTGACTTGAGGAGATTTTTAATAGGGTAAGAAGGGTAATTATGAAATTAAATATTTTGGTGTCCTCTAAGGGTCTCACACTTAACGAGGATGATCTATTTTCGGAGTTGATATTCTTGAGGTGCTCATTATCAAGAGAAGCAAAATAGGCCATTGATGTAGTGAATTATTTGAAGAAAATGGATGAGTGTTTCCCAAATGCTCATATTGCTTATAAAATCTTTTTGACTGTCCCGGTCACAGTAGCAAGTGCAGAGCGAAGTTTCTCAAAGTTAAAGCTCATCAAAACTTTTCTCCAATCAACCATGTCACAAGAAAGATTGAATGGATTGACTATATTATCGATTGAGAAAGAAATTACTGAGCAACTTGATTATACAAACTTGATTAGTATTTTTAGCTCTAAAACTGCTATGCAGGTTGTTTTTTAGTGATCATTTTGGACATATTTGATATTTTTATTCATTTAGTTTTTTATATTGTCTTTAACATATTGATTTAATTTGAAAAATTGCTATGAAACTAAAAAAAATATGAACGATGATTCAGATGCCTCTTTTTAAAAGTTAGACTCAGACCCAAATATTGTTAGGATCGACCATGCCTGAAGGATCCTGATCAAACATCTAGTAGTTGGTGTCCTATTTGGTCAAATTACCTAATAAGAATCCTATTGAGATTCTACAGGAGCTACGATATCTTTAAATAATATATCACATATCAAAGTTTGACACACACAATTTTCTCTCTTATTACTCAAAAATTCGACCAACTCTTTTAGTTTCTGAAGAAAGACAATTTTTTATTGATCATTTGTAGGAATTTACGAGAAAAGTTTCTCTTTTAACATTCATAATAGTTAGTCTCAAGTATTATAGGTTTAGTGTCAAAATTATAGTGTGTGTGATATTATAATATATATGTTTTATTTGACAATCGTTGTATCTAAACAAGTTGAAGGTTATGACTGTCCTTCACAAAAGAGTACAATTAAAGTTTGACAATAAAATTCAACTACCACCAGTCAATGAAAACGTCTCTTGCAAAAACACGCGTTTGTTCTGTTTGATTCGTTTCGACGCTTTTTGAACTTTTCGCCTGTCCTCGTAACGTCATCTTCCTTCCTTTGCAATAAATCTTTTGCCTTCTGTAGAGATTCGAAGCTTTTCGATTTCCACTACCATGGCGAACAACGTTAGATTCCAGGTTAAGCAAGAACTCATCGATCACAATTTCGCCCGTGTAAATAAGCCGAACCCGAATTCCGCGCAGCCGCCTTTGGTTATCGAGCTGTCGAGTTCGGATTCTGATTCGTCTTCCGAAGACGGTGGAGAAGTTAGGGACAGTGGGAAAAGGTCTAGGGATTTGAGCGCTGATGTGAGTAATGGGAAAAGTAAGAAGAAGAAGGTGGCTGGGGACTTACCGGTGGGGTTTTTGGACCTTTTGCCGTCTAAAAGGCCTCCGGTTGGTGTGTCTTCTACTTCAATGGAGAATGTAGGATCTATAGTGATGGCGCCTGTGGCGGGGTCTGTCAAGCAGTTCTGGAAGGCGGGGGATTATGAAGCGACGCCGGCTGTTGGCTTCAGGAATCCTTATAATTGTGAGTTTTTTCTCCTTGCATGTTTGTTTTGTGAGTGTATTTTGCTGGGGAGGAGAAGCTGTGCTAGAAGCGCTAGAGATGACTCCTCCAGGACTGGGGGTTGTACATGTGCTCTCGTGTTCGCAGCTTGACTTCTGCGTTAAATGAACAATGTTATGATTTTCACCTAAAATGGATCCTTGAGGATGAGGTCACCCTAGATTTCTTGAATTAACTTGTATGAAAGTTGACTAAACTCCATTTGGTTTAAATGTTAAAAAATTAGCGTCTTACCCAAAAATGGTGTTGATTTACTACTTATATCAGGGTGCGATAATAGGTCAAAATGCAGCATATCGTTTTAATTCTTTGAGCGACTGCTCAAGTATCTCTTCGTTAGTCTGCTTGCACCTTCTTGTATTGAGACTTTAGTTGTTTAATATTTTGAAATAGCCCTATTCCCAACTGATATCTGTTATAAATCTACAGGTAGCATGGATCATGTCAGAATACATCCCAAATTTCTGCATTCAAATGCGACTAGTCATAAGTGGGTTCTTGGAGGTAAAGAACTACATCCTGTTTGAATAGTTGAGCTATATTCTTCGTGATGCATGCTTCTGTAGTTCTGTTTAGGTGGAGATGCGATGTTGTTTACAATCTCCCATTTTTGTGATGCATGTTCTGTTTTCTGTGAGGTGCAATTGTATAAGGTTCCATTTCTTACTGTCCTGGGATTGTGCATGTGTTCGTTTTGCAGCTTTTGCAGAACTTCTAGACAATTCCTTGGATGAGGTATATCAATTCTATCATCTGGTTGACCTATATTATGTTACAGTTTGTTTGAGTCAGGAATCTTACTTCTTTCTTGTTATATATCTGTTGTTTTTAGGTCTGCAGTGGAGCGACACATGTCAATCTAGATATGGTTAAGAGCAAGAAAGATGGGACCAAAATGTTACTGGTTGAAGGTATTTTCATATAATACCACTTTGATTTTATCTCTCATCATTTTTCTTTTTAAATATGTGCGCAGAGCGCTTATTGCATGTCCTTTGGTGCATCAATTAGTCTATTGGTATAGCAATTGGTTTTTGAAGACTAAGGTGTACATAAGAAAACTATATGTTCGTATGAAATACTCTTTATAGTTGGGAAATCTGAAAGAAAAGGTCTTCAGTAGGGCAAAGCTCAAGTATTTTACGCGGGGCATGCGGTATGATGATATGAATCCCTGTGAACTGGAAACCATCCCCAAGAAATGGAAACTTGTACACTAGTAAGTAGGGGTGAGCAGAAAACAAAACGAACCAGACTAAACCATAGAACCAAACCAAATCGCCGGTGATTGGTTTTAAATTATGCAAACCGAAAAAATTGGTTTCGTTCAAAGTCAGGATTACCAATCTGATTATATAAAAATATAATTTTTATAGAAGAATCTTTCAAGAGACCGAAGGAACAGAAGAAGATTGTTGGGAGAAAATCATGATCAACATAGCAAACTGGATTCGATCAGACAAAGAATTCGAGGGCTATTCGATTTCTGACTTATTTCGAGATTGGTCTTACATCTATTGTTAGACGTTTTAGTTTCTTTTCATTAGTAGTGGACTTCTAGTCCACTTCCTGTAATGGACATTAACTAATATTAATAATACTCAAGTTTCTTATAAAAAAAAAAATTATTTAAGAAGACCCATTTTATGTGTGAAAAAATATATATGCCAATTAATTGAGGTTGCAATATACCAATTTTTAATTTTTTTTTAACCCTAAACCGAAGTTACAAAATTTGTATTTTCAAAATTTATACATTTTGATAGCAAAATTTGTAATGTTCTATTGTATATTACATTGTTAAACGGTTTAATATCTGTATGAATATCGATATTTGTCTATCATATCTAGTTTTAGAAAATTTATATCATGTTTAAAAAAAATCAAAATATTTTGATTTTTAATAATGTCAAAATATTTTGATTTTTAATTATTAATGGTTTGATTTGGTTTGCAATTTTACAAAACCGATAAGAATTGGTTTTTTTCAAATTCTTATTAGAATTCGAACCAATCCACGTTGGATCACCCATACCATCAAGTCATGATGTGAGGTTAAAACCATAAATTATTGTGCTAGTTTTACCTTCTTTTGGGCTTTTGTTGATAAGAATAACATCTGTATTATTGCCTTCCATATTGTTCTTTCTGTTTTGTCTATGAATTCTTGCTTAACTGATTATATTCCTATATCCTAATTTATTTGGTTCTTGTTACCTTTCTGAGGTTTTTCATTATTATATTATGTATGATTTGATATCCTCATGTTCAATCTGCTTCCTGTGAGATTTTCACAGATAATGGTGGTGGAATGGACCCTGATAAAATTCGTCAATGCATGTCTCTTGGTTATTCCTCAAAAAGCAAAATGGTAGACACTATCGGGCAATGTCAGTTCTGTCTCTCTCAGGCTGTGAATATCATTTGACTTCTATAAACCGTCTTAGTAATTCACATTAAATTTACTTGAGAAACTGTGCATGCCAGATGGAAATGGCTTCAAGACAAGCACCATGAGGCTTGGTGCTGATGTGATTGTTTTTTCTCGAAGTCGTGGGAAGGATGGAAGCAGGTTTGCATTTTTTTTATTAGGTTCCACGTGCAAGTAAACTTCGTGCGATGTAGTCAACTTCCATGATTCACACATTTTTGTTAATGTATTGTCAACAATAAAGTTTGGATTATGGCTGTATTGACCTTATTGCTTTGATATAATATCTCCTTCATTTGGAACCGGTGGATTCTATATTTTGGAGGACCATGTGGTATTGTGGTCAACGACATCACTAGTGCTCATCTTGGTATTTTTTGATTTCATCAGTGCTTTATTGCTGTACTAAAAATTTTATGCCCTGAAAAAGCTTCATTATTCAACATTAAAAGTTTGTGGTTAAGATGAACTTGCATATGGTTACTTGGTGACTGACTGGTCTTGAATTTTCCCAATATGAGCTTTTTTTTTCTAGTTTTCATAGATATCAACTGCCTGCTTTTCAACTTTTACTGCTCCTAGGTATTTGGTCAGGGATTAGGAACTTTTTCTGGATATTGTTTGGAATTAGATTCATATGGTGCTTTTTGTTGAACTCTGAGGACAAATGCTTTGTTTTTTAATTTTCAAAGCCTCGAGGAGTGCCTGTGAATCTGCCATTTGGACAGATTTGATATGTAAGCCCTGATGTGAAAACGATACGGCCACCCCTTTTTGTCGTTGTTTTATTTAATTTCACGGATATCATATGGTTGAGTGTTCAACATTCACTAGAGATTGCTATTATTTCCTCCTAAATGCTGATCTGAATGTTTGTTTTTATTACTCGACTGATTAACGAAGTGCTGAATCTGTTTTAGGCCGACTCAAAGCATAGGATTACTATCCTACACTTTTTTGAGGAGCACTGGAAAAGAAGATACCGTGGTTCCTATAGTGAGTGACTTTGTGATTTTGTACTTTGTGTATGAAATTATTGACTTCATACGCTTCTTAATTTATGTAGCCTAAGCTACATATTAAGATTCCCAATGGCTAAAAGAAATTTAAAAGTCAAACTGTGATGTGCACATCTTGCTCAGTCATGCAACCCCCCCCCCCCCCCCCCCCCCCCCCCACCCCCCCATCTTGTAAATCAAAAGAGAGTCATATTCTGCACCTACTGTAATTGTTCTCTTTGGATACTATCAATATGATATTTAGTATTTAAAATAATGCTGGTTCATGAATATTAAATTTTTTCCCTAAATTTTGTCGAAAGCTTGATTATGAAAGAAGTGAAAAAGATTGGAAAAAGATTGTTCGATCATCTGCTGATGACTGGAAGAGAAATGTTGAAACTATAGTTCAATGGTCTCCCTTTTCAAGCGAAGAAGATCTTCTTCGGCAGGTGATTTTTCTTGTTTTTTGCAGTCAAAGTATATAAAGTCATGTCACTTATGACCTTTGTAGTTCGTGTCTATGCAAAATTATCCTTAATCCTCAATTCTTTGGCTTTATGTCTTCGTATGCACACTGAGTACTGCCTTCGCTGCACCTCTATATGTGTCATATCTTAGTATGTAATTTGAGATGTCAATAAAACATTTACAATTATTGTCTATCCTCTGAACAAACATATTATTGTTCAGACATATTTATCTTTTCTTTATGAAAAGTAAAACGGTTTATCTGATGCTAGTTTCTTTTTGCCGTAATCCTTTTCACGGCCCAAATCCTTTTCACGGGCTAGGGCAACTTTGTCTAATTTTGAATTTTTTTCATCATTCGACTCCTGCATGATTCTTGTACAAAGCCAAATCAATCCTGGCTGATCTTGACTCTCTTCATGCGGGATTTGGTCGCGAACTCTTTTCATGTGGGGTTTATTACTCATGGATCAAAGTTTTCAGATAATGGAGCTTGGTCTCCATGTTATTTGATTGCGGACATGTTTATTTGAGTTCGACATTTGATACTTGAGCATATAAATATGGGAACATTTGAAAACATTTCGAACTTGAAACACATATGAATAGGTCATGAGCGGCTATATTTTGGACTAAAGTAGTCAAATATTTTAGATGGTTCATGAAAAATAGTATTTCAGGGTGGGATTGGCAAAGAACTCTCTGCCTATGGGTTGAAGAGAAGAGGAAATACAAAGAGCGCAAAATTCTGTGGCCAAGGACAGAAACTATGAGTATAGTCCAATAAATACAAATTTGATTGCACACCTTTAATAATGGATGCCTATTCTATTACTCGTAAGAGGAGCTCAAATCTCCGTGAGTCTGGGTGTATCATGCAACAAAAATGAAAGAAAAATATCCACTCTTTATATTAAGAACCTAAGTGAGCTGAAGCATATGGCTCCATATCGCTTGGTTCATTAATGTGAGAAAAGAAGATTTTCCAATGAGACGATATCATGAACGTGTGGAAAACTTCAACCCAACCCAACTCATCTTGGGTTGCGGGTAGGCGAGCTAACCCACCAAAATTTTTTTTAAAAAAAAAACTAAAAAAAAATTTCTTCTTTTGTATTTTTATTTTCTTCTTAGGATAGAGTTTGGCTTTGACATTCTCTAGTCTCACATTTTAATAATGGTTTTCTGTGATCATGACACAAAGATTAGATATTAAAACGAGGAGATTAGAATTTGTGACTATTGACTAAGTGTGCGGGGGTGAGCAATGGCATCCCTTTCTTCTTCACTATTGAGTTTGCCAATAACTTTGGACAAGTATGCTTATAAATTTGATGTTTGCTTGTTTTCCCACATCATCTCTTTTTACTTGGCAGTTCTATCATATGAAGGAGCAAGGTACTCGGATATTTATATACAATCTTTGGGAGGATGATGAGGGACTACTAGAACTTGATTTTGACACTGATCCACATGTGAGCGACCATAACTTTTTATCGTAGAGTGGGTGCTTTATTTGTGAACATGTGATAACCTAATATCTCAATTCTTTGGTTTTTTTAGGATATTCAAATCAGAGGTGTCAATAGGGATGAGAAAAGCATAGAAATGGGAAAGAAGTATCCTAATTCCAGGCACTTTCTTACATATCGACATTCATTGAGGGTAACGTGCTGCAGATATCAAGCGATTATTCATTTTTTTTCTTTTTTTTCCTCCTTTCTTTTTTGTAATAATTAATTAATTTATTTTAGATCTTGTTTTACTAGGATCTCTAATTGGTTTCTTGTCTCTTGCACATTTGTTGTCTTTATGCCCTTGTGTCGTTTGCAGCTTGCTGCTTCTTAAAAATGTCAAATATTTATGATTGTTAAAGTTGATTTTGAAATTATTTGTCCCGCAAAACATTTAAGGATGTCCCACCTGGTGGGGTTGTATAAGTTGAAGGTTGTATCATTGAGGGCATTAAATGCATGATAATCTTGGAAAATGAAAGAAGATGAGTTTTGAACAAATTTGATATGGTGATTGGGAAGATTGTCACAAATATTTGGATTTTCATGTACTTATAGTGATTATGATTATGTTTTCATCCTCGTATAGTGGGTGACGACAATATTCAAAATAAAAAACTAGTGTTTTAGCTCTTTGAAAGTGAATATAATTTAGTGTAGTCATCTTGAAATAGATTGACATTAACATGATTAATAAATATTTGATATAATTTTATTGTGCTTCATTTGTTATGCACATTCATATACAAAATATACGGTACATATGTACATGTACAAGTCGATGCAACAATTAGGTACCCATATTTGGAAACAATTAAGTTCTTGACACCCATATAACTGGAAACAATTTTTAATGAAGTTCTTACTGGAATTGCAGAGTTATGTAGCTATTCTCTACCTGAGAATTCCTCCTGGATTTCGAATTATTTTGCGGGGTAAAGATGTCGAGCACCATAATATAGTGAATGATATGATGATGTCACAGGAGATCACTTATCGTCCTCAGCCTGGAATTGATGGGATTTCAAATAATTCTAATGTAATTTTGGTTTAGTTCTTTGTTTGATATCCACATAATTCAATGCGTTTCACCAGCTTTCGTCTGTGTTATAGATGGTTGCTGTAGTCACTGTTGGTTTTGTGAAGGATGCTAAATACCACATCGATGTTCAGGGATTTAACGTCTATCACAAAAATCGACTTATCAAGGTGGTTCCATCTCATCTCAGCTTCTATCCAAACTCTAGAAGTTTTTCTTTTTCATTTCTTGTATGTATGACTTTGTCGCATGTCAAGATTTAGTTTTATCGCAGGGTTGTTCGTGGTTTGAAATTTTGTTTGATTATTTAATCGAATTCATAAATTTGCTGAATGAGTTTTATATGTTTAAGAGGGTATTGATATATAGCATGCACAGTCTCTTCTAGGAAACTCTCAACTATACAATTGTAATCAATTAAATCTACCTGATTCTAATATATCAAATTCTATCTAAAAATGAAATATAATAACATAGAATATCGAGCATTGTTTACTCTTCCCCTCAAGTTGCGAAATACGGATTATTTTGCCACTATCTCTACATGTGAAATGTTGTTAAAATTTTAATTCTATAAAAACCATGGACGCCTATAATTTTGTCTCTCAATATAGACTGTACTTAACTGCATTGTGTGCTTTGTATGATTCCAGCCATTTTGGAGAGTTTGGCATCCTCCTGGTAGCGATGGTCGAGGAGTTATAGGTACAATTATGCCATTTTTACTTTCTAAATATTCATTGGATTTGATGTTCTAATTGCTGTACTTTTCCTTCAAAGGCGTCCTTGAAGCCAATTTTGTTGAACCAGCTCATGATAAACAAGGTTTTGAGCGAACTACTGTCCTCGCAAGACTTGAGGCACGATTGGTTCAAATGCAAAAGACATATTGGTATATTCTGTTGATTGACTGAGTTGATTTTAACATGATTTCATTGTATAATCTTCTGTAGTGACACATTATTATTGTTTGATTTTCGCTGCATTTGACAGGACCACACACTGCCACAAAATTGGCTATGCGCCCCGGCGCAATAAAAAATATCATGATAGAGGTAAATAATGGAGTTAAAGACTTTGTGTGTTTGTGGGTTTTTTTTTCCTTGGGGGGGGGGGGGGGGGGGGGGGGGGTGTTAGTGGGACACTATAATGAAAGATCTTACCGGATATTGATGTATTTTCAGATGCTTCTCCTGATTCTTTTTCCCCAACTCAAACAAAAGGCACTTCAGGCGAGAAGACATGGACCAATGGGCATTCGAGTGGGAAGAGAGTTACAAAAACCAGAACCCCTGGTAAACAACCAGGTTTTACTGAAATATCATCCTCTTCCACTGAGGATGTTGGTGACAATGACATGCAAAATCACGCTTTCAGGAATCGGGCAACTGGTTCAGTATCGGGGGAATTGTTTGATAAAAATAGATCTCAAAGATTCCCAAGGTTACATCAAGAAACTGAACAAAACAATTCACCTGCTGAAAGGCTCAGCCAATCATCAACCCGAAATACAAATTCACAGGTGATCACCTCATTTGGTATTTGGAAGGTATATTGTGTGATCCTCAGAAAATTGCTTTACGCTAAATGTAATTGTTGAGTACCTTACCCATGCTCCAAATATGGGCACCATTAAGTGTGCTGGAAGGTTAGTTTGCGACTTTGTGTGCACAAGTATGTTGACAATATTTGTATTCTGAACTAGAGTAAAATTCTTAATTGAGTGGGTAAATTTTTGGATGTTCTTTTTGTAGGATTAGTATATTTTCATAAACACCTTCCCATATCTGCTTCTATGAACCAGGCCGTATTTGTTCATAGTGTTGGATCTTATTGTGTGCTTTTAATGTCAACAGGTACCGCTTTTAATGTCAACAGGGTACCTGTTCAAGTACGAAATAACTTCTGAATTTAAGCTTCCATGATTGTGTATAGTGAATAACAGTGAAAATTGTTGGATGTAGAGCACGTGTCATTTGAAACTGGATGTATCCAGTTTGCTTGCCTTTTTCCCTTTTAAAATTTGATATCAGAAGCAGAATCAAAAGACAAGTGACAGGAAACTTTATTTACAAATAATATCGGAATGGATCCTATACAAATGAGATTCTGTCCACTTCAGGTGCACTGTCACTCGATGCAACAAGTGCTTTTTGGACCAAAAACGTTTCAGCTGAAATGTAGCCTGGCCTGTCTGTTATAAATACATGACTTGTCTATATTGTTATCATTAGGTTGGTTTTTATTTTTGTGACATGCAGTCATATTTAAGAAGCATTTCCTTGTACCCTGTGATAAATTTCATTTATTTTTTCATATTTCCAACATTCTGTTGGGTTTCTCCCCCAGTATTTTTAACGGTTAACTTTTTTAAATTATTTGCCTTGTAAACGCAGGATGAAATCCACTTTCTAATTTGTTATTTTGTGGAAACATGATTTTCTAACGTTGGACATGGGTTTATGTTGGTTTTTGTCTATCTTCAAAAGGCAAATGATAATGAATCAGCGTCAAAGTTCAGTTCTCATGCATTGGTTCTGTTGGAAGAAGAGAATCGCCAATTAAAAGAGAGGTATTTAGTCCACATGAACGGTGCTTCATATAGGTATTTTTATCATATGATAAGTCGATTTTCTGTGTTGTTAATGCAGATTGAAAAGGAAAGAAGAAGAGGTTCTGGGTGATTTGCTTAATGATTTGCAGAAAGAGAAGGAAAGATGCAAGTCTCTCGAAATTCAGGTGATAATTCTTGTATTAATTTTCTCAGTTATGTCTCGTGATACGATTCTTGTTCGCTTTGTTTTACAAAATTTATAGAAGATGCTTTCTGGTTCATTATTCGTTGCTGGATTGAATTTCCTTGCTTATGGCTTACCTTATGATAGCTTCGTTTCGACTGTGATCAAGTATTCTGGGACACACTAGGTAAAAGAGGACATGTTCTTTTATTTTGCGAGGGCAGAAAATTTGGATACCATAGTACCGACATTATACCTTCTATCGTTTTGTGACACTACCTATGTTTGGTACTTGATTGAAATACAAACACTCCTTTTGTGTTTCTTGTATATAATAATGATATTTTTTTTAAAAAAACAGAGTTTTTGATTTTAGCCTGTAATACAGAGTCCAATTTCTAAGAAATTGACTTGGTCAATGATAAGGGCAGGGACTGTGGAAAGAAATACGATCCTTAACTTAATTTGCACCCTAAGTCCTAAGTTTTGGAGGGACCGTGGAAAGAAAAGGCAATCTCAATAATGGTTTATTCAGTGCTCATTTTGATTACAACTTTTAGCCGAAATATGAGCCTGTTTGTTGTCCTAATATTGAGGTATTTGGTTTGGTTTCATTATTATGGCCGACAATGTTATGTTTTTTACGTATGACCTCAACCTAAGCAGACTTCTTTTGCGACTTAATCAGGTGCAGGAGTCCAATCGTAAATATGTGGAGCTAAGCAAGGAACAAGAGAGTATAATTGACGTATTTCAAGAAGAGAGACAGCGTCGTGACATTGAAGAAGAGAATTTGAGAAAGAAATTAAAGGAAGCATCAAATGCCATTCAAGAATCATCAAATACCATTCAAGAGTTGATGGGCCAGATTAGGCTTCTGGAGAAAAAGTTCTCCACTGGTAAATGATGATCTATTCCCGCAACTGATGGTACAGAAACTCTTCATGACACGTTAATCATGACTTGTTTATGATGCAGAAGTTGTCCGTGGTAGGATTAGAGATGACGATAGAAACTGCAAGAGTTCATTGATGTATAGTTGCAGATAATGCTCAACGCATCATTCGAACAATTTAGTAGATCTTACCTGATGATATCATTCTTTTTTTTTTTTTTTACCAACTTTAATTCAAATATTTGCTTGAATTCTATTTTTCATTTACAATCCATTTTATGGACAAGGGTTGTCAGCTAAACGATTTTGGTATATGTTCACACCATAATGCGAACCAAATATCAAACCAGCCCTTCGACCTTTTTTGATTGGGTCTTGGACTCCGGTGTATTTTCCTCAATTTTTTTAATGGAGAAATTTTAAGGGTAGGGTGGGTTGGGTCCGAGTAATAATACTATGTAAAAATTGTTCTAACCTGACTCAACCCGAATCAACCTGAAAACTCTCAACCTGAACCTGATTAACCCGATTTTAAATTTTTTTTAAATATAATTAAATAAAATTCAAAATAATAATAATAGTATTTTAATTTAAACACATAATAACAAAATATCTCTTATATATGTGATTTAAATTTGAAAGTCTAATTGTAGAAAAATAAATAAATTTATTAAATCAAATAAACAATTATTTAAAAAATAAAAAATGTTCAAAATAAATATTAAATCAAGAAAATCTATTATATAAATAATAAATATTTTTTCCGACATATAATATATAAAAATGTAGGCAATATTTATTAATTATATTATTTAAAGAAAAAAGTTAAAATTTTCGGGTCAACCCGAACCCAATCAACCCATTCATTTTTTTCGGGTCAGTTATCGGGTCCAATCCGATGCTATAATTTTGACACCCCTATAAATTTTTTAAATACTATAATTTACGCTTTCCACTCAGATTTTTTTTTTTAAAAAAAAATCATAAATTCCAATTTTTGAAGCACCTTATTAATGGTTGATCGTGACAACTAGGGGCTATTTGCTATATTGAAAAAGAGCTTACGATTCCATAACATGAGGATATAACTTGTAGGAAGATAATAATGACTTTCATAATTAAAGCATTATACGTCCTAACCAGCCAGTGTTTTGAAATGCATAAGGTACAAAGATGTTGAGAAAAATCCCTATTTCATCGAGTGTATTTTATAGTGTTTATTCCATGTTACAATGTGAGTATCAGTAATATCCCACGCTAAAACCTTGGCTAGCTCACAGGATGTAATATGTTTTTCATATATATTAATGCGTTGTATCACATGAAAAAATATACGTTGCTTATTGTGGATCGTTAGATATACAGTGCATGGGAGTACGTATTACCATTTACCTTCACCATATGGTCGAATAAATCATTTTACATGAACGAACTCAATCCAGAAGATAATTTCATGATTCCACATGCTGCTGTGTTGTGTTATTAGACTTCATTACTTATATTAGAAAAATGGTGTTTCACTTCTTATGTCCATATATACATACATAGTTGTTAATAGAAAGATATATATTACTCTTTTGATATGGGAAGCGCAATGGTCATGTGATGAAAATTCAAGATTAGGCCTAATATTTTGATCAAATTTTAATTATTTCTTATAATCGAAAATCAATTTTTATATGGAAATCACATTGTTCAGGCCTTTCATTTTTTTTTTTTTACGTAGAATTAAAGTTTATTTTTTTACTATTTCTATCGAATTATATAACATATTGACAATAAAATTCATGCATGGTGGACTGTGTCGTCTACATACAACAACAAAATGATATAATCATCACCAGACCTCTTGAATTGCGTACAAGGGTCTGCACTCAATCTGTTGTATCCAAGGCTCATGATATAGGAATCAAATCTCTTGTAGCAACATCTCGACGCCTGTTTGAGACCGTACGGAGATTTGTTCAACCTGCAAACCAAGTTCTCTTTGCCTTTTTCCGCAAAACTTTCTGGCTGAGGCATATAGATTTCTTCTTCAAGATCTCCATGAAAAAACGTTGTTTTCACATCTAGTTGTTCTAGATGTAGGTCCAACACCGCACACAATGTCAATACTACTCTGACTGTTGTAAGCAGAACCACATGAGAAAATATCTCATTGAAGTCAATGCCTTCTTTCTGAGCATATCCTTTTACCACCAACCTAGCACGATACCGCTCCACTTGGTTATTGTCATCACCTTGATCTTATAGACCCATCTGTTACCAATGGCTTTCCTCCCTCGTGGTAGTGTAACAAGATCCCAAGTTTTATTATTGTCTAATGCCTCCAACTCTTCTTGCATTGCTATCATCCACAAGGATACATCCGAGCTTTGAGTAGCCTCGTGGAAACTCGATGGCTCACTATCATCTGACAATAGACAATATGCAATATTGCTTTCAGTGATATAATCTGAAAGCCAACCTGGTGGTCTTCTGTCTCGAGTTGACTGCCTCACATTGGAAACTTCAGACTCAACATGTTCTTGTTCTTTGTGCTCTGGTACTGTTTCACAAGAAATTTGACCTTCGTCCGTCTTATTTTCCACCTGAAATATAGTAGTTTCCGAATTCAATGTGCCTTTGTCTCCCTTTACTTTATCTTCCTCGAAGATAACATCTCTGCTGATGACAAGCTTGTGAACAGTAGGATCCCACAAGCGAAACCCCTTTACTCCATCAGCATAACCCAAGAATATACATTTTCTGGATTTCGAATCCAACTTCGATCTTTCTTGCTCATTGTACAGAACGTACACAGGACTTCCAAATGTATGCAAATGAGAATAATCTGTCGGCTTCCCATTCCACATCTCCATCGGAGTCTTCTGATCAATCGCCACTGAAGGAGAACGATTGATAATATAACAAGCGGTTTTGACTGCTTCCGCCCAAAATGACTTTTCTAGACCTGTAGTGCTCAACATAGCTCTTGTTCTGTCCAACAAGGTTCTGTTCATCCGCTCTGCCACTCCATTTTATTGAGATGTGAAAGCCGTCATGAATTGTCTTTTGATGCCTTCATGTTGACAAAATGCATCAAACTCGTCACTGGTATATTCTCCTACATTGTCAGTCCTCAGACACTTAATTTTCTTTTCTGAATCAAGTTCAACCCGCGCTTTGAAATCTTTGAAGACTTGAAAAACATCTGATTTCTTCTTGATTGGATACACCAAACATCTCCTAGAGAAATCATCAATGAACGAGACAAAGTATCTCGCTCCTCCTAGGGATACAACCGGTGCTTGCCAAACATCCGAATGAATCAGCTCTAATATGCTTTTGCTTCTGGCAGTAGAAGTGCCAAACTTTAATCTGTTTTGTTTACTGGTAACACAATGCTCACAAAAGGGTAGTGACACTTTTGTAAGTCCTGACAGCAGCTTCCGTTCTGAGAGAATTTTCAACCCTCGTTCTGACATATGCCCGAGCTTTCTACGCCATAACAGTCAATTCTTCTTCTGAACCAATTGATGTAACAGCTAATTCTGCCTCTTTGTGTGTTTCTCCCAAAAGTACATAAAGATTTGTAGCAACGTTTTTTGCCTTAATAACCACAAGCACACCCTTCACAATTTTCATGATCCCTTTCTCGATACGGGTTTTACACCCGATGTCATCCAATTGCCCCAAGGACAAAAGATTCTTCGTCAGTCCTTTCACATGTCGTACCTCCTGTATGGTGCGAATGGTGCCATCAAACATTTTAATTTTGATAGTACCGAACCTAGCGCTTTCCAAGGCATGATCATTTCCCATGAATACAGATCCTCCTGAGACTGGTTATAATGATCAAACCATTCTCTTCGAGATGTCATGTGCCACGTCGCTCCTGACTCCATAATCCATGTGTCACAAAATTTGTGTCTGTCTTCTGCAACAGTTGCTGCTTCGCTGAATAATATTTCACCACCGCCTGAAGTACTTGTCATATTTCCTTGAGAACTTTTCTCGATACTCGTACACTCTTTCTTGAAGTGTCATTTACCGTCACATTTAAAGTAGTAAATATTTTTCTTCTTATTTTTCGACTTTTATCTACCTCGTCTTTGACTCCCACTGGAGTCACAGTCCATAAATCTTCTTCTTATCATCGGCAAAGCCTCTGCCTCCTTTGATGTTACCAACCTATCTTCCTTATTCTTGCGCCGACTTTCTTCTCCGAGACCCGCAGTTAAGACATCGTCGAATCTTAGAAAGCCCATAACAATATTATTGGTAATGTTGATGATAATTTGATCATATGAATCTGCTAGACTTTGAAGTAGAAGCTTCGCACGTTCATTTTCCACTATTTTATGCCCCATGGAAGTGAGTTGGGCAAATAGAGTATTTAGTGTGTTGATATGGTCGATCATCGATGAAGATTCTGCCATCCGAAGAGTATAAAGCCGTGGTTTAAAATTTCTTAAAATTCTGAGTATGCTCTGTGGTTGCAGCATAGACTGATCTTCCACATCAGAAAGGTTTTTTTGAGATTTTTTTTATTAAGGCGTGATTATTTTGTTCAGTCTACTCAATTGTTATAGACATAATGGCGGGCAGCCACTGCTGATGCATATGGTATTCGAGACATCTCCATCCTCTCTGCTTCACTGCTAGGACACATCTCGGAAGATAACTTAAATTTAACAGAAAGAGGAATCGATATTGGCTTACTATCTTGTATGTTGAAGCGTTGCAAGACTTTCTTCAAATAATTTTTCTGGGAAAGCCAAATCTTTCTGTTACTTCTGTCTCGGTGAACTTGCATCCCTAGAATCTTGTTTGCTTGTCCCAAGTCCTTCATATCAAATTCCCTAGCCAACTGTGCCTTCAATCCTTGGACCTGATCTTTGTTGCGGCCTGCTACCAACAGAGGCAGAATACATGACAGCTACTCAATCTTGAAAGGAGGCAATATGGATTAAAAGGTTATTGGAGGAGATCAGACACAAACAAGAGAATGTTCCCTTGTTTTGTGATAGTCAGAGTGCCTTGCACACTGCAAGGAATCCAGTCTTTCATTCCAGGACGAAACACATTGGAGCCCAATTTCACTTTGTGCGAGAAGTAGTAGAAGAAGGAAGCATAGATATGCAGAAGATCCATACAAAAGATAACATAGCTGATTTTATGACCAAGCCAGTAAACAATGATAAGTTTGAATGGTGTAGATCCTCAAGTGACCTAGCGGAAACGGTAAACAGCAGGAAATAGCAAGATTGAAAGGATGTGTGGAGATGTGTTTGATTCTAAATCAAATCTCCAAGTGGGAGAAATGTCGGCCAAGTGGCTACTTTTGGTCAACAATAGTTGGCAAAATAATTGTCATGGCCGAAACAAATTTTTGCCTAAGGAAAAGTGTTCAGATGAAAATAACGCATTTTAATGTGTTTTCATACTGACAAAGGCTCTATAAATAGAGATCTCCCCTTCATTCTGAAATCACCTCTTCTTCGAGTTTTCTCTCATCTTATAAACATTTGAGTGCTTAGTTCTATAATATTTGTGATTTGTTTTGTTCTCCTGTATTAAGAGAGTGTGTGTTCTCTTTGGAAACACAGTGAGTGGGTTGTACACCACAAAATATTATAGTGGAATTCTTTTCATCTTGCCCGTGGTTTTTACCCTAATAATTTTTAGGGGTTTTCCACGTAAATCTCGGTGTCCAGTTTATTCTTTATTTTCGGGTTTTATTATCTCAAATTCCGTACATGGGACCAACAGACTGACATACATGTAAGTAAAAACGCCTAGTTACTCAAAATAAGTTGATTGTTTGGAACAACATACATGAACCCTATCCTCTTTGTGCTCGAATTTGGGAACTTCAATTTCCTCTGGAATTGTAATCTCCACCGGCAATGGATCAGACTCGTCGGAAGAATTGGGGTGAATATCCGATGCTGCGCGCTGTTGCTATAGGCTTGACTGTAGTCGGTAGTTTCTCCTTTTGACCTTGCGGGGTGTTGTAGTTCTGGTATACCACATAATATACTTGAATCGCTCCGAAAATGAACACCAATATATTTGGAACCTATAAATATAAATATATAGTAAAAAAAATTTAAAATTTCATAATATATCAATCTAAATAGATTCATTCAGCATGATCG
The DNA here is from genome assembly GCF_025594145.1 of Primulina tabacum. Classification (NCBI taxonomy): domain Eukaryota; kingdom Viridiplantae; phylum Streptophyta; class Magnoliopsida; order Lamiales; family Gesneriaceae; genus Primulina; species Primulina tabacum. Next base: position 18,414,505 of record NC_134552.1, read on the forward strand.
AGTTATGGCCGATTCACGGAACCTTTTGTTTCAATTTCGGATTGAGTTAACTCTTGGTTCTGGTTGAAGTTCGACCCTTAATATATATACATAATACAAGCGACCTTAAACTTTCGAAAATTTTTCTTACAAAAAATACCACCGATTGCTCGATTCCGATATCAAAATGTAGAAACTTCGATTTTTACATGCATTATATATGGATCAATATCCTCTGCTGTGGGTTCCCCCACAGCAGAGGGTGCTATGTATTATTAAAAAAGAAACTTATTTATTTTAAAATATTTTTTTTATTTAAAACTTTAAAAAGGAATGAGAAAATTAAGAATGTAAAAAAGGAGAAAATAGTTTTTCAAAATAATTAGAATATAAAAAAGCCAACAAGATTATTATTTTTGTTACAAATATGTGATTAATAAAATTTTAAATTCTAAATAAAAAAATTAACAAGATAAAAAAAGTAGAAAATAGTTTTTTTTTAAAAAAGAACTATAATATTTAAAAAAATTGAATGTATTGTCGTTTTTTCTTGTTTGTTCGGAATCACATATTTGTAAGAAAAAGATTAAATTTTTATTAACATTTTTTTATAGAAAGAGTTGAAAAAATAATAAAGAAAAGAAATAAAAAAGACGTCATTTTACCACAACGATATATATTTGTAACAAAAAAAATTGTAAATTTAAATTGAATTATTAATCACATATTGTAATATAAAAAATATAATTTTGATTTTGAAATAATTAAATTTTAAAAAAATAAATTTTTAAGAAAATAAGTTTGTTTTTTGATAGTGTATAGCACCCTCTGCTGTGGGAACCCATAGGAGAGGATCTTGATCCATTATATATACATATATCGGTGTCTTCAACCTAGGGGTGAGCATTCGGTCGGTTCGGTTACTGACCGAACCGAATTAACCATAACCGAACTGAATCGAAATATTTAGCCATAACCGAACCGACCGAATTAATTTTCATAACCGATGAAAACCGAACCGAATTAAAATCGGTTAATTCGGTCCGAGTAGTTTTTAAAAAAATTTGTGATTTAACTTTAATTATATATGTAATTTTTCTTAAACACTACAATCCTATACAAATGCATAAAAACATAAAATCACACACATCACAAATGTATAATTTTTGTTTGAACACAATTAATACATATTATATCGATTTTAAAATTTAAAATTAAAAAAATATATAAAAATTTATTAAATAATAATATTTATTATATCGGTTAATTCGGTTAACCGATTTCAAAATTTTGAAAACCGTAACCGAACCGAATTAACCGAATTTTTTTAATTTGGAAATCGAATTTCTGAAATAACCGAACCGAATTTCCGAATTTGCTCGGTTCGGTCGGTTAATTCGATTTAACCGAAATCTTGCTCACTCCTACTTCAAACTTTGTCTTAAGTTTTAAGGTCTCAATATATATATATATATATTTGTATTTTAAAACATTTAATTCATTTATACTTTTCACCCTGTTGTTATTTTTTAACGGAAAATTTGATTTATATATTATGATATAAGTTTTAAATAATTAATTTGATGATATTAGGAAATGAATCATTTTTTTTCGTAAAATATTTTTTTAAAAAATAAATAATCATGAACTCAAATCAATTCATATAGTAAAACAAACTGAAACCAATTAACAAAAATCGAAATCGAATAGATTATGATTTTTAAAATTATGGATGATATTAAATTATTAACAAGAAATTGATATATTTTTCTAACACCGTCTACTCGATTAACATTTCTTAATTTTCCAAAAGATGCCGGCTGTAATTTGTAGTTCTGGGGGTTTATTAAAATGGTCTTTTTTATTTACTTTGTGCATACATTATTATTATATTATAATAATCATAATAATTATTTTAGTACATTTAACTATATTAAAGTTAATTGGACCTTGAAATTATCTAATTTAATTATGGGTTGAGTCCATAATTAAGGCCTTGAAACCAAAATGTTCCGGCTTATTTTTAAGCCTATAACTCTACTAAAACACCTAAAATAGAAGGTTGTTGTGAAAAAGTAAAAATTTATGGTAAAAAGTAAAAATCTCAAACTCTCAAATTTACCAAACTACACACTTTATAATATTTTTCTCTCTACTCAATTGTGATTTTCTTCACAAATGAGAGATCTATTTATAGGAAATCTTTACAAATAATCCAAAAATAAAATACATCATTACCTACATCATCACATACTAATTTTCAATATTTACAAGTCTTATTTTCAACATTCAAATATTCAACATTCAAATATTCAATACACACATTTTAAATATATTTTTCAACACTCCCTCTTGTGATGATGATCATAATGATTGTCTTCATTACGTGTTTTTATACTGCCTCGTTAAAAACCTTACTAGGAAAAATCCAGTGGGATAAAAATCATAGCAAGGGAAAAAGAGTGCAGTCACGTAAACTCCCCCTCATGTTGACACGAACAATTCTTCACAAATTTCGTAGATTGCGCATCCCAATATTATATATATGTTTTCTGAATATTGACGTAGGAAGCGCCTTTGTGAAGAGATCTGATGAATTTTCACTTGATTGAATGTGACGAACATCAATACATTTATTCTTCTCAAGCTCCTTGGTGAATGCGAAGAACTTAGGAGGAATATGTTTAGTTCTGTCGCTTTTTATGTATCTTTCTTTCATTTGAGCAACACATGCAGCATTATCTTCATATAGTATCACAGGATTCTCGTTGAATGATAATCCGCATGAGATTTGGATATGTTGGGTCATTGATTTTAACCACACACATTCACGACTTGCTTCATGTAGTGCAATAATCTCGGCATGATTTGATGAAGTTGTTACGAGCGTTTGTTTCTGTGAACGCCAAGAAATTGCAGTGCCTCCACGAGTAAAAACATATCTAGTTTGGGAACGTGCCTTCTGTGGATCAGATAAGTATCCAGCATCGGCATAACCAATTATACTTGGATTAGCATCTTTTGAATACAAAAGTCCCAAGTCTGTCGTTCCTCGTAGATAACGGAATATATGTTTAATTCCGTTCCAGTGTCTCTTTGTTGGATATGTGCTAAATCTTGCCAACAAATTTACGGCAAAAGATATATCAGGCCTTGTACAATTTGTAAGATACATAAGGGCACCGATAGCACTTAGATATGGTACTTCTGGACCAAGAATATCTTCATCTTCTTCACATGGTCGGAATGGATCCTTTTCTATGTTTAATGATCTAACAACCATTGGAGTACTTAAAGGATTTGATTTATCCATATTAAAACGTTTAAGGATCTTTTCTGTATAATTTGTCTGGTGAACAAACATTCCACATTCTTTTTGTTCAATTTGTAAACCCAGACAATACTTGGTTTTTCCAAGATCCTTCATTTGAAATTCTTCCTTCAAGTATGACACAACTTCTTGAATTTCCTTATTCGTTCCAATGATATTTAAATCATCAACATATACAGCAATAATTACACATCCGGATGTTGTTTTCTTAATGAAAACACAAGGGCATATTGAATTATTTACATATTCCTTTTTCATCAAGTGATCACTTAGTCGATTATACCACATTCGACCAGATTGCTTTAACCCATATAATGGTCTTTGTAATTTCACAGAATAACATTCTCTGGGTTTTGAACTTTGTGCTTCAGGCATCTTAAATCCTTCAGGGATTCTCATATATATATATATATTACTATCAAGTGATCCATATAAGTAAGCTGTAACAACATCCATAAGACGCATTTCTAAATTTTCAGATACCGCCAAGCTAATCAAATACCGAAACGTAATTGCATCCATCACGGGAGAATACATTTCTTCATAATCAATTCCAGGCCTTTGAGAAAAACTTTGTGCAACAAGTCGAGCTTTATATCTCACTATTTCATTTTTCTCATTTCGCTTTCGAATAAAAACCCATTTGTATCCAACAGGTTTTACACCTTCAGGTTTAAGGACTATAGGTCCAAAAACATTACGTTTATTTAGCGAATCCAATTCAACCTGGATGGCTTCTTTCCATTTTATCCAATCCTGCCGATTTTTACATTCACCAAAAGATTTTGGTTCATGATCTTCATTATCATTTATGATGTCGATTGCCACATTATAAGAAAATATATCGTCAATTTCTTCTATATCTTTTCGGTTCCATATTTTTCCAGTATTAATGTAATTGATAGAGATTTCATGATTCTCGTCAGTTTGTGGTTCTGACAGAATATTTTCATCATCATGTGTTTCTTCAGGAACACCATTCTCTATTTTGTGATCATCATGTGTTTCTTCAGGAACATCATTCTTTATTTTGTGATCATCGGGTTTCTCTATAAATTTTCTTTTTCGATGATTTTTATCCTTGGAACCGACTGGCCTTCCACGCTTCAGGCGTTTAATGACATCATGAGTATCTTCAATTTGTTTCTTTGGAATTTCAATTCGAGCAGGGGCATTTGCAGCATGTATATATGATTTAGTTACCCCTTTTGTGTCAGCAAATGCATCTGGTATTTGATTGGCTATTCTTTGCAAGTGTACAATTTGTTGTACATCTTTTTCACATTGTTTTGTTCTTGGATCCAGATGTAATAATGATGATACATGCCACCTTTTCGGCATGTTTCTGTTCTCCCCCTAACATTGGGAAGATTTCCTCATTAAAATAACAATCAGCAAAACGTGCTGTGAACACGTCGCCTGTCTGAGGTTCAAGCTATCGAATGATTGATGAACTATCATAACCGATATAAATTCCAACCTTTCTTTGAGGTCCCATTTTCTTTCGTTGCGGTGGTGCAATAGGCACATACACCATACATCCAAAAATTCTCAGATGAGAAATGTCTGGTTCTTTACCAAATGCAAGCTGCAATGGGGAGTATTTATGATATGCACTTGGTATGATGCGAATTAATGAAGCAGCGTGTAAAATTGCATGTCCCCATATAGAAATAGGGAGCTTTGTTTTCATAATCATTGGTCTAGCAATCATTTGCAGACGTTTAATCAATGATTCAGCCAATCCATTCTGTGTATGTACATGAGCAACAGGATGCTCAACAATGATTCCCATAGACATACAATAATCATTGAAAGTTTGGGAAGTAAATTCACCAGCATTATCAAGTCTAATTTTCTTGATTGTATAATCGGGAAATTGATTCCTCAATTTTATTATTTGAGCAAGTAATCTTGCAAATGCAACATTTCGCGTTGACAATAAACATACATGTGACCATCTGCTGGAGGCATCAATCAATACCATAAAGTATCTGAATGGTCCACATGGTGGATGGATTGGTCCACAAATATCACCCTGAATACGTTCAAGAAACATTGGTGATTCAGTTTGGATTTTGGCTGGTGATGGTCTTATAATAAGTTTTCCAAGAGAACATGTTTTACATTGAAACTTATTATTCTGAAAGATCTTCTGGTCTTTCAGCGGATGACCATGTGTATTTTCTATAATTCTTCGCATCATTGTTGAACCAGGATGTCCCAATCGATCATGCCAATTGGCTAATATTGAAGAATTATCAACTATCATGTTTCATTCAATCGGACTTATATGTGTATAATGCAATCCAGTAGAGAGCATTGGTAGTTTTTCAATCACATATTTCTTTCCTGATTTATATGTGATAAGACACATATATTTCTTATTCCCTTCATTCATTGTTTGAGTATCATACCCATGGGAATATATATCATTAAAACTCAACAAATTTCTTTTCGATTGTGGTGAATATAAAGCATCATTGATAAAAAATTTTGTACCATTAGGTAACAAAAATTGTGCTTTACCACATCCTTTAATCAAGTCTACAGGACCTGATATTGTATTCACCGTTGTTTTTGTTGGTTTTAGTTCCAAGAAATATCTTTTATCTCGGAGGATAGTGTGCGTTGTACCACTATCGGGTATGCAAACTTCAGCTTTGCTCATAGCATTTTCCATTTTTTGAACTTCAAAAAATATGCAATTAAATAAAATTACTGGCAATAAATATTTAAATATAACACATATCATAATTATACAATAAAACATTATATGGATACATGAAAAATAAATTATTGTACATTTATATTCTACCACTATATTGTTCATTTTCAGAGAAATCATTGAGAAAATCTGCAGCATCAATATTGTTCATTTCTATCCCACCAACATATTGATCATTTCCAGAGAAATCATTCATAAAATCATCAGCATCAAAATGAGTTGAATCACTCAAATGGTCATTGCGTTCAGTGAAGTTGGTCTCCTTTTCTTTCCCTTTAAATGATTCTTTATAAAGTTTACAAAGGTGTTCAGGGGCTCGACAAATTTTGGACCAATGTCCTGGAGTACCACATCTGAAACAAGAACTTTCATATCTTTTTGAGTGATTCTCATTAACATTTGTATTCTCATGATGCCTTTTCTGTGGATGGTTTGGGACGCTCTTTTGAGATGAATTATAAAAATAACTATCTCTATTGTTTTCAAAACCACGGCCTCGACCACGACCACGGCCAATTCCACGTCCACGTCCACGTCCACGACCTCGACCTCGACCAAAACCTTGTCTTTGAATTTGATTTTGGTTTCCTAGGTTTAAATTCATTTTTACTTACAGCATTTACTTCTGGAAATGCTGTTGATCCAGTGGGTCGGGACTGATTATTTCTCATTAATAGCTCGTTGTTTTTTTCCGCCACAAGAAGACAGGCGATGAGTTCAGAATATCTCGCAAATCCACGTACTCTATATTGTTGCTGTAGAGTAATATTTGATGCATGAAACGTGGAAAATGTTTTTTCAAGCATTTCCGATTCTGTGACCTCATGTCCACAAAATTTTAGCTGCGAGATTATTCGATACATCGCTGAATTATAATCGCTGACTTTCTTAAAATCTTGGAATCTTAACATATTCCATTCATCACGGGCGGTCGGAAGTATAACTTCCCTTATATGTTCAAATCTTTCTTTCAATCCTTTCCACAAAGCCATGGGATCTTTTTCAATTAAATATTCACATTTCAATCCCTCGTCGAGATGTCGACGCAAAAATATAATGGCTTTTGCCTTTTCTTGTGATGTCGATATGCCATTTTCTTTTATTGTCTCACTTAGACCCAATGACTCAAGATGCATTTCTACATCGAGAGTCCATGGCATATAATTTTTTCCCGTGATGTCGAGCGCAACAAATTCGAGATTTGTCAAATTTGACATGGTGGTACTAAAAAAAATTACGATGCATTTTATTAGTTAATAAATATTGCAATACAAAGTAATGGATAAACAACAAGTACAAGCATTTGTAAAAATAAAGAAAACACACGAGAAGGATATTCTCCGATAAATAAAAGACTCGTGAGTATGATAACCAAAATAATTAAAAATAACCTTGAGAAAGTCATCTTCTTTTTCTTCGAAAATTTAGTGAAGAATAATTTTTAGAGAAGAAGAGAAAGTTGGAGTGATTGAATGTGTTTATGAGATCATATTTATAGGGCAAAAACTAGCCGTTTTGTTACCGTTTATGACCGTTGGTGTATAAAAAAATAAAGGTATGTATTTGTATAATTTTATGGTAATAATATGGTGGATATAATATTAGACATATTTAAATAATTATGTATATCATATCATATTATTATAATGATGTGTCATAAGATATTTTATTTAAAAATCTTATAGGCTTTTATACTTGTCGTATCCCTTACCGGGAGTGTGGGATGTCGTCTTAACATCCTCCCAGGATTTATAACAAGTTTTTGAAAAATTTATTTTTATTATTTCTAATAACATTATATTATATATTAAATATATACACAATAAATAAATAACAGTAAAATAAATATTATTACTTTTGTTACCTTTTTCTTCTGTTTGGAGCTTGGAAAAGGATGGAGGACTTTTAGAGTTTCGTGCTGATAACGTGTTGTGAAAAAGTAAAAATTTATGGTAAAAAGTAAAAATCTCAAACTCTCAAAATTTACCAAACTACACACTTTATAATATTTTTCTCTCTACTCAATTGCGATTTTCTTCACAAATGAGAGATCTATTTATAGGAAATCTTTACAAATAATCCAAAAATAAAATACATCATTACCTACATAATCACACACTAATTTTCAATATTTACAACTCTTATTTTCAACATTCAAATATTCAACATTCAAATATTCAATACACACATTTTAAATATATTTTTCAACAAAGGTGATATTCCCCATTTCTCATTTGGTTATTCAAGCTTCCTTTATGTTTGGACTCTCTTCAGTGGTCGTTGACTTGAGTGTCATAAAGTATAAGTCGGACACTTTTCATCGTCTCTAATGCTTGTTTGTTACGCAATTAACAAGCCTCAATGTTAACTATTTGAATTTGCTGCAATGTCAACCGCGGATCATTCTAAGCTACACCTGCAGTATTTATCTCTATGTGATGTGGTTAAATGTTAGCATTTAGATTATCAATATATATGTCAATTTCCATAAAAATGTGAAAGATTCATATGATCTACTGTTATTAGAATAGGGGGATAAATAATTCAGGTGTAACATAGAATAACCTTATTTGGACTTTTGGTGTAGTTTTTTTTTTTTTTAGAAATATGCTACCCACCTCTAGCTCCCTAGCTATCCATCGAACTTTTGGTGTGGCAGTTTTTTTAGAAAATGACAAAAAATTGTGTGAGACAGACAGTCTCACGGGTCTTATTTTGTGAGACAGATCTATTATTTGAGTCATCTATGAAAAATTATTACTTTTTATTCTAAGAGTATTTGTAACGCCCCGAAAATTCGAAGGTCCACGCGAACCACATGCATGCAATTATTAAATTTTTTGTGTATTTTAATTAAATATTTTAATTGCATAAAATAATTATGTGGTGCATATTTGTATGTTTAAAATATATTTTTCTACATGGTTGCATTAAAATGTATTTTTAAAGGATATTCGAGTTGCGATCGAGGAACGGAGACCGAAGACTGAAAAATAGAAAATGTTTTTATTGGTTATTTGTTTTTAATTATTTAAATTAAGGGTGATGCTTTTTCATATTTTGAAAATAAGGGGTTTTGAGGTGATTTTATATGCCGAGACGTAATTTTTATCGGTGTTGGATTTTCAACAAAAATACGAACTTATGGGCAATCCGGCTAATAAATTCACAAACTTATTTAAACAAAACTATTTTAATATTCTAATTTAAGATTAATGGGCCTAAATTGTGTACTTAATAGGCCTAAGCCTTGTTAGTGCCTAATTAGGTATTTAAAGTGTTAAAACCCTTCCACTATGACACAAACTCACGCCCCAAATTCAGAACCCTCCCACACGAAAATTCCCAACACCATACACAAGCACACGTTACTTTCAAGAAGAAAAACAAACAAAGCTTTGAAGAAAATCATCCTAGAGTCTCCTAGTCGAAGTTCCTCGCATCGTCAACGTATAATCATGCGTTTAAAACGCAAAGGCATGACATACATCTCATTTTCTCATTTATCACATCGTAGTATCATTTTAAATACCGTGTGTATGAAAAGCATGAAGTTTCTATGATTATTTTCGAAATATTGTATGCACATGTGGGAAACTTGAGATTTTTGATGCAAATTCATGGTTTTATTATGTAAAGGGGCTGCCATGATCTTAGGTTATGAATAAGTGGTGTTTATACATGATTTAAGGCCCTAACACACACACCCTAAACACCAAAGTCGAAGGAAGCAAGCAACAGCGCAGGAAACAATCTTTTTTTTTTTGTGCTGTTATGGGTTTGAAGTAATCGGGTTTCACAAGGAGGGGTGGGCTTGGCCATGGCTTGGGCCAGGGCACGGCCAGTGTCTGTCATGGGTCAAGGGGAGAGTCCTAGCCAAGCTAGGACACGAGATAAGGGCTGGGGAAGGAGTCCTAGCCACGCTAGGACTCCTACCCGAGAGGGTGCTGCTGCCGCCTTGGTGCAGCAACGCGCAGGAATCGCTATAGTGCAGCCATAGGTCACGGGCTGGGCTAAGGTGTCTCATTAGGGTCCTAAGAGGGTGCACGATAGGTTGGTCCAGGGGCTAGCTCGGTTGGTTAGAGTCCTAGCAAGTTAGGAGGGTCCTATGTCAAGTATAGTTCCTCGGCCATGGCTTGCTACTGGTATGTAGCTTCGTTTTTGAAGTTGTGGTTGAATCCTATGGGTTCCTAAGATCCAGTAGGTTGTCTAAGGGTGTTGGTCAGGGTTTGGTTCATCATGGTTTGTGGGTGGCTCGAGAAAATCGAAAGATGGCTCGGGGTCGAAACAAATAGGTCAAGTTAGGGTTTTTAAAAGCTAAATAATCGAAAAATGGCTCACGGGGGTCGCATCGTGGTTCATGAGGGCTAAAATAATATAAAAAGATTAAGTTTTAGGAATTTTATATTAAAATTTTGGATTCTTCGGGATTAAAACACCGTCAAAACGATTAATTAAATATTAACTTAAAAGTCCTAGTTTTAAGCCAAATAAAAATATGAAAAAATTCATGTAAGCTTAAATAATCATTTGGGACATGTTAGAGTCACTGAATTCAAGAAAAAGTCAAAAACGTAAAATGTCACGTCCAGGGGTAAAACGATCTTTTTACACCTAAAAATTAGTAAAGATCATGGCAATGCCTTGAATGCTGTTTTTATGCTATTATGATTATTTCAAATGTTTATGAAATGTTACATGATTAAATTATGATTTTTAAATGTCCATGTATTTTTATTATTTAAGGTTGACATTTAAAATACATGTTGCATGCTTGGTTTCAAAAGAAAATGATATTTGTGCATGATTTTATAAAGTGATGAAAATATGAAACGTTGATGAAAATGAAGTAATTGTGACAAATGAGGATATGAGGATATGATTGAGGATAGGCCAAGGCTCAGTTGACGATCTTATGTCGCTGATGTTCCCGCCGCCCAGTACTGTGGTTTAATGTAGATGGATCAATCGACTTTTGAGGATTAAGGAAAGTCACAATTAACGATCTGAATTCAATAAAGGAAAATGTTTATGATCATGATAAAAGAATACGTGTTATGAATGAGGAAAAGGAAAATGTTGAGGTTTAAAGTATCCATGTTCGTATGAATATGTTAAGGGTGATGTGAAAATGTTTACGAAAATGTTTATGAAAAGCTTATGAAAATGTTTATGTTTAAATTTGATTCATCATTGTGAAAATGTTTTTATTTAAAGTATATGCATCATGAAAATGTTTACGAAAATTTTCATATTTAAAGTTTATGCATCTTCATGAAAACGATATTTTAAGTACAAGTATTTTTCGTTGTTGTATGTGCTCAGTATATGTATTATGTTATTATCAAGATTATGGTGTTGAGTCTTTAGACTCACTAGGTGTGATTGATGCAGATGATATTAATTATGTATATGATAATGAAGGTCTTGATGGTTGACTTTTCTGGACTGAAGGTGCACATAACCCGAGTACCGACACTAGTTTTCCGCACTAGTTATGATTTATGATTTTAAGTTATGTTAAAGATATTCTATGATTTTTATTTATATTATGAGAGATTTTTTAGAGGTTATAGTATGAGCTATACTTTTCAAATAAGTTTTTAGGTTGAGTAAAACGTTTGATAATTTTACGATTTAAACTATTGTCCTTGGATTTTTAAATGTTAGCTGGATGTTTAGTTTTTAAAATGGTGTCAAGATATTTTAAACTATATATATGTATATTTTGAATTATGGAGATTAAGGAGGAAAAAAAATTTCTAGCACGTTTTAAAAAAACGAATAGCAGACGTTTCAATATTACTTTTTATTGTGAATATCGGTAGGATTGATCCGTCTCAAAGATAAAGATTCGTGAGACCGTCTCACAAAAGACCTACTCTTAAAAAATTTATTAGTAACACTTGGATTCTCTATTCTAGGTTATTTTTTTGAGTTGATAGTAAATATTTGGTAGATTGTCACTAATCAAGGATATACAATTTATTTTGGAATAGGTATATGTGTCAATTGACCAGAATTCGAGTTAACTTTTAGGCAAAAATATTTTTTTGAAAAAGACCCCATTGTATGCATTTTTTTATATAATAGTAAAAAAACCAATACATAGAAGAGAGCTATTTTTTAAACAAAACACACAATAAATATATTGGGAACAATTTCCTCTTTTTAGGCCCCGGCCGGCCTTGTAAATCGGTCGGGATAAAAAATTTAAATCCGGTTTTCTATCAGGTCAAGCTGATATATAAGCTGAGCCCTCCCTCTTAAGTCTTAACTATTGGCCTCGACTCCTTGGGACGGATAATTTTGTGTTAAACCTATTTATTTTAATATCAGTTGTTATTTTGTAAAATAAAGTCAAATAATGTAATATAAATGGGAAAAAATAGTTTTTTTTCCTAGTACAAGATTGTTAAATAATATTTTAATATTTTGAATACATAAAATGATACAACTATATATATATATATATATATATATATATATAATATTTTAATATATTAAATAGGTAAAATGATAAAACTAATATATACATATATATACACATACACACACGTTCATGAATATAAAAAAGAGAATTTTTTTTTTTTTTAAATTTAACATTTCCAAATTTGTTTTGCATTCATGCAGTGCGCTAACAAACCAATCTAAATGGAAGCTTTTGATCTCTTAGTTTTATGTAATTGCAATGAAATCACATTAGTATTTTTTTAAAACAAATATCACGCGCGCTCACAGACACATATATTATTCTAGTAATAGAGATGGTGACATTGTTTTAAATTGCGGACATCTAAGGATGTACATATCACTACTCCTATATATCAAGTATTAGGATTTTGGTAATGTAAGTTAGTATGTTCGGATTTTAGTCCATTAACTTATCAAAGTTTGGTTTTCATATAATAACCTGATTTTTTTTGCTCTCCTACATACATGACGAATGTGATGATAATAAAAACTATATTAAATATATTAAAATCTACATAAGCAAAATGAATTTTTTTCCTTCTAGTTTGAAATAATAGGTGTTCTGATTTATTTTTCCATATATTTTTGTTTAGATGAATTTTAATGATTATAACATGGATTTATTTGCACTATATGAGACATGCAAGAGAGAATCAGTGTCAAATAAGCCATATTAAATGGATTTAGTGGCTTCCGTAAAAATAAAGACTATCGTGTGGAACCACTTATGTATACATATAAAAAGATTTTGATCTGTTCTCCGGAAAAAAAGAAAAAAGAAAAAAGATTTCGTATCTCATTTTTGTTCATCAACGGGTATCCTACACTAATTAAATGTGGTGTTCTAGATTGCTAACACAACAAAAAAAACAAAATAAATTTATCCTACGCAAGTGACGATTATATAATAAACTCTAGCATAATCTATTTTGAATCCATGGTTAATCCAATTTATTCGAGTCCGTTGTAACCTTATATGCATTTCAAACATCCATTTTTAAATAGAAGAGAAAGAAGGGTTTCACGTTAATTTTTGTTAAAAGAATGAAATAAAAACACAAAAACATTTTCGTTAAATTAAATAAAAATAACTATTTTCATTATATAAAATAATACATTCTAAACTCAATGCAAATAACACATACATATTTCGCCATTTCGATCTAATTTTTGAAATGATAATGTTAGCACCCTGACGAAATATGACTAAAAAAAGAAGAAAATAAATCAAAGTTAGTTATCCAATACCAAACTTTGAAAACTTGGTATATCAAACTCAAAATAGAGAATTTAAAGAATCAAAAAGATTATTTTATCGTATTTTAATATAAAAAAATTCACATTTTCAATATATTCTAGCATCCCTTAGCACGCGATGCATGCATTAAAAAAAATTGTAAACGTTTTTAAAATTTATTAAAATAAAAAAGTAAATAGAACATGAGAGAAAAATGTAATGCAAACCTTTGATTAGATCAGGAAGAGAGGGTTTACACGCATGAGGGAAAATGCCGAATTTCATTTAGTAACCAAGTATGACTCCCCTGTTATACATCGCCTCTCTCGAAAATAATCAAAAAATTATATGTATAATAATCATTATTTTCAAGAGGATGAATGGTTCGAAGGCGAGTCAACTTGGTTACTTCACTGCCCTTTCTTTCTCATGCTACTCCTCTTCTCTTCTTCCCTCTATGATTTTCAAATGTCACAAAAAAGTAGACAGTAAAATTTAAGAATATCAAGACGGAAACTAAATTTTGCGCGATTTTTAAAAATTGGCTGTTATTTCTGCTATGATCAAGCCATATCTAATTATACTATCGTGAACTTTTTCGATAGGAACTTCTTCGAATAGGTCAATTTTCTCTCATTCATGGAATGCGATCAGGGATTTGTTTCTATTGTAATATTACCCATCTTAACTGAAAATTTTCTGGTTTTAAGAAAAATAATACCAAAATTTCCTTTTCAGTTATTTATTTTACATATTCATTAAAAAAATCAAGAAATAAATAGTCTCACAACATCCACGGTCATTTTTTTATTACTTATAATCGTCTTAAATGAAGTTAAATTACACCTACTGAATGTATTCATACTTCACTATATGCGCCATCGACGTTTGTTGTGAAATACAGAAACATTAATATTTGATTTTTTATTTAAAATTGTTTTGATTAGCATTGATTGATATGGTTGGTTATATATGAATGAAATATCTTATTCTTTTATTATTTTGTTAAATTAATATTATCAATTTAATATTTTGGCTTTCTAGATTAAAAAATCTTACTGATTTATCTCTAGATATTATATGATTTGTTTTTAATATGATTTTTATTTTAAAGATATTTTATCCTTATTTAAAAGAGTTTTATATGTAACGAAAATCTTGTTTTTATATTTTCAAGGAGTCTTTTATAGAATGATTTTTAGGTCAAGCATGAGACATAAATATAGAGGGACTTACAGCCGTGTGCGGCTTTTGAGCTGATCTACTATAGTTTTTTGAACATGCACGAATTTCAGGATTGAAGATTTTCGGGTGAAGACTTTGTGTGATTGATTCACATAATTGCGGTCTTGCTGATTGGTTTTGAAGACAATTGAAGAACAACACTGACGCAGAGTGTTTATCGAATAGTGTTCTTTATTTGTTTAAGAAACTTCATTCTATGCATCTAGTTTTTAGTTTGGTTTATTTTGATACATTTTAATTCCTTGGAGTGTCACGTAATTTGGTTTTGTTATTTTTACTAGTATTGTTTTGTATAAACGATTTACATATTCTTCTAGTGAATTTTGCCATGAGGCGTTGTACCTGTGTATATCATATTTTAGAGTTGTAGCACAGTGTTGTCAACACGAGTGCACAACATGTAGCGGAAGTTAATATATTTATTTCCTGTATTTTTATGATCAACAACGTCCTTTCAAGTAATATCAGAGCCAAATCTTGATATACTAAGTGACTGATTCTTGTTTACTGTTGGTTTTACAGGAAATTCAACTATAGCTCAATGGACGCATTGGCTTCAAGTGCTGCCTTTAGACCACCTGTCTTGGATGGATAGCATTAATCGTTTTGGAAAGTCAAGATGAGGATGTACATAAAACTCATCGAGGAAAGAGCTTGGCAACGGGTTCTAGACGGTTGGTAACCACCTAGAATTGTTGATGCGGATGGTAACAGCCGAGTTGACATCAAATTTCAAATCAAAGGCACTCAATGCCATCTTTACCTCTATTGATGTCAATATATTCAGCCTTATCACAAGTTGCACATCTGCCAAATATGCGCACTGTGAAGGATCAGAAAGTGTTCGCAGAACTAAACTGAGGATGCTGACCTCCGAATTTGAAAGCCTTAGGATGAAAGAAAATGAGACCATTTTTGAATATCATCTAAGACTTCGGGACATAGCTAATGATGTTTTTAGTCTCGGAGAACCTTTGTCTAATGAAAGGCTTGTCAGCAAGGTACTGAGATCCCTTCTAGAACGGTTTAACATCAAGATCTGTTCCATAGATGAGTCGAAGGACACATTTACATTGAATCTGGAAGATTTGATAAGCTCACTTAGGACATTTGAGATGAATTTGGATCTACAAAGAAGAGATAAGGAGAATGCCATTGCATTGCAAGCTTCTGATGACTCCTTCAAAAATCTGATTCAGGAAGCAAATGAATATGATCTCAGTGAGGAGTCAATCTCTTTGATTACTAAGAAATTCGGTGATTACTTGAAAAGAATGAGAGACAAGAAGAAAATTATACAACCACCGAAACCTTTTTTTGGTCCTTCTAACAGAAATAAACTACCTACACCTACTCAAGGGTATTTTAAACTGAGAAATGAAGTGATGACTCAACCAGAAACTCAAATATTGGACTCTGTACAGTGTAGAGAGTGTTCTGGATATGAGAATTATGCTAATGAGTGTGCCAATCGACTCCGAAGAAATAAAATCATGACAGTTTCCTTGAGTGATGAAGATTCTGATGAAGAACTTAAATCCAGTAAAGGAGATGATTTTACATCACGGTCTGTCATTTTGAAGAATACATGCAGACTGTAGGTCAATCCACTTGGTGTTGCTATAATTGTTGCAACACCGGGCCGCAACACTATCTCAAAGTCACTATGTCATAATGCAAAATCTCTTGGGAACTTGGAACTGTGAAGAATTCAGGAATATGACCAAGAAGAGCTAACTGTAGATATTGTCTAGATGATGTATTAAGAACTGTATGATGATTGGCTTAAAAGAAACGAGACAAATTCGATTCTTTCACAAGAAAATGTTGAGTTAAAAACAGTTTGTCTCGACTAGAAATCTTATTGAGTAGAAAGGATCTTGAACTGTGCAAAGTCAAGGATGATCTTGAGAAATTATCAAAAACTCTTGCAAAATTCAACTCAATTTCATCAAAACTTGACTCAATGCTAACAATGGGCAAGGATAGCAGAACTGGTATTGGATATGTTGAAAGCGCATATGAACATGGTGAATCTTCCAACTCCGGATCAAAATCAACTATGTTTGTGAAGGGAAATGAAGACAATTTGGTCCCTTTAATGGTTTGCCCTCATGTGAAGACTCTGTCAATCTCAAAGCTAGTCTCGGAACAAAGGCCGAAACATTTGAAAGTTAATCCTCCAGTGAAGATGTCACAATCCAAGAAGCTAGTGTCAATTTCCAAACAAAGCAAAGAAAACAACGGTTTATCTGCCACTATTGCCATAAGTTTAGGTACGTCAAACCCTTCTGCTATAAACTAAGAGCTGAATACTTGAATTATCAATCAAATCGGGTGTTGCACAACACGAAGCACAACACCACCTTGTGCAACACCGCAGCCAAGAAATCTCCTGCAAAGAAAATATGGGTACCCAAAGCTGTAATTCGATGTAATGTCATTTATACCTCCTTAAAAACTAACATTGAAGGTTCATAGTACTTTGACAGTGGGTGCTCACGCCACATGACCGGATCCAAAAAACACTTCACGAATTATGTTGAAGTAAAAAGTGGCGTGAAACATATGGTGGTGGTGCTAAAGGAAGAATTGTAGCGAAATGAACCGTTAATGTTGATGGGCTTCCTGAACTTCACAGTGTTCTACACGTTGAAGGACTTAATTCGAATTTAATAATCATAGGTCAACTCTGTGATGACGATTTGCATGTCAGGTTCAGTAAAAATAATTGTGAAGTTTTTAATGATATCAATGTTTGTGTAATGTCAGGTGCTCGATCTGCTGACAATTGCTATCAATTGAGAGAAGGCGATGAGTGTCGAAGTGATAAGTTAAGTGATTTGGACCTATGACATCAAAAATTGGGACACGTGAGCTTCAAGACTTTGAATAATCTGTGTAAGCATGATGCTGTGAGAGGTGTGCCCAATTTAACGTCGGGAAATACATATGTCTGTGGACCTTGTCAGAAAGGTAAACAAACCCGTGTTGCACACCCGGTGTTGCAATACTTTGGGACAACACGGTGATTTGAACTCTTGCACATGGATCTAATGGGTCCAGTGGATGTTGAGAGCTTGAGTGGTAAGAAATATTTGTTTGTTTTTGTTGATGATTTTTCCGTTTTACTTGGGTATGTTTCCTTAGAGAAAAATATGATACTTTTGATGTTTTTAAGAAATTGCATGCTAGAATAACCTATTTGCATGAAGTAAGGGTGGTTAAAATAAGAACTGATCATGGTAAGGAGTTCGAAAATTCTCATTTTATTTCTTTTTGCGATAAGAAAGGTATCACTCATGAATTTCCAGCTCCAAAGATCCGTCAACAAAACGGCACAGCGGAAAGAAAAAATCGAACCCTTCAAGAAATGGCTCCGGTCATGCTAAATTCCAAGAATATGTCAAAACATTTTGGGACCGAAGCTTTAAATATGGAATGTCACATTTCCAATCGTGTATTTTTAAAGAATGCATCTGCCATGACATCTTATGAAATCATCATGGGAAGAAAACCAAACCTTAAATATTTTCATATCTTTGGTTGTGTTTGCTACGTTTTAAATGATCGAGATCATCTTCCAAAATTTGATTCGAAAAGTTATAAAAGCCTATTTCTTGGACATTCGATGAATAGTCAGGCCTATCGTGTGTTTAATTTTAGAACTAGGACAACTATTGAATCAATTAATGTTGTGTTTAATGATTTTGTAGACCTAACAGGAAAAACCAAGGAGGATGATGCTGAATGACTGCTGGATGTAAGTGAGCCAATGACCATAAAGGTTGCCGAGTCTAGTGTTGAGACCAATGAGACAACACCCAGCACAACACCGCCTCTGAATCAAACAGAAACTTTAGAGGATGATGACAATGATGATGAGGTTAATAATGAAGGAAAAGACATTCCAAGCAAGATTCAGAAGAACCATCCTTCATCGCAGATTATTGGTGAGGTGCATGATGATGTGCAAACAACAAAGAAAGAAAAAGTGGACTACCGCAAAATGATTAGTTTAGTCTGCATGAGCTCCACATTTTCACAGATAAGTCACTTTTGTTTTGTGTCTCACATTGAAGCTAAGAACATTAACGATGCAATAAAAGAAAAATTATGGGTCAATACAATACATGAAGAACTTGAACAATTTGTGTGCAATGATGTATGTGATCTGGTTCCTAGACCATCAAATACCAATGTTATTGGAATAAAATGGATTTTCAAAAATAAAACAGATGAATCCGATAACATTGTTCGAAACAAAGCTCAGTTGGTAGCTCAATAGTATACGCAGGTTGATGGGGTGGATTTTGATGAAACCTTCACGCCTGTAGCCCGTATTGGGTCAGTCCGACTGCTGCTTGCTATAGCATGTCATATGCACATCAAATTGTACCAAATGGACGTGAAGAGTGCCTTTATGAATGAAATTTTGAATGAGGAAGCTTATGTTAGTCAACCAAAAGGATTTTTAAATCCACATCACATGGACCATGTCTACAAGTTGTAGAAGGCTCTATAGGGAGTGAAACAGGTTGCACGAGCGTGGTAGGTTGGCTGATTATTTGATCAACTTGGGATTTAAACGAGGTGAAGTTGATGAAACCCTATTTAATTCAAAAATTGAAGCACGATATTTTGATTTGCCTAAGTTTATTTAGATGACATTATCTTTGGTGCTTGATCACAAAAGCTTGTTAATAACTTTGTTGAGTGCATGTCATCGCAATTTTGAAATGAGTATGGTAGGAAAATTGAATTTCTTCCTTGGATTGTAAGTTAACAATTGCATGATGTTATATTTCTGTGTCAATTCAAGTATGCTAAGAATTTGTTTAAAAAATCTTCAAATGATAGTTTTAAGCATGTGAAAACTCCCATGGGGTCAAGTGAAAAACTATCTAAAGATGATGTTGTCGACGGTGTTAACAACATCATGTACCGCAGAATCATTGATAGTCTTCTGTATCTAACTGTCACACACCTCGATATTATGTTTAGTGTTTGTTTGTGTGCTAGGTACCAAGCAAATCAAAAAATATCACACTTAAAAGCTGTGAAACGCATCCTTAGATACATAGCAGATACATCGGAATTAGGAATGTGGTACACACAAGAAACAAACACAAATTTGGTAGGTTTTTCTGATGCTGACTGGGTCGGAAACCTAAATGATAGGAAGAGAACATCGGGTGGGTGTTTCTATCTAGTGAATAACTTTGTGTCTTTGTACAATAAGAAGTAAAATTGTGTGTCCCTATCCATCGCTGAGCCTGAGTATGTAGTAGCTGCTAGTTGTTGCTCACAACTTGTATGTAGGAATCAAATGATAGAGGATTATGGTTCACACATTGACATCATGACCGTATATTGTGACAACTCCAGTGCTATATACATCTAAGAACCATGTTCAACACTCTCGAACAAAACACATAGACATAATACATCACTTTATTCGAGATTTGATAGAAAAATGCATACTTCGACTGGAATTTGTTAGGACTGAATACCAGATGGCTGATATATTCATGAAATCTTTGGACTTTGAGAGATTCTCCAATCTTCGAAAGTCTCTCAGCATGTGCGTACAATAATTACACACCCATGTTGTTATTGGTGTTTCCAACATCGATGACAACACCATTTTTGCATGTATATTTTTAGGATGATAGGCATACTGCATAATCATAATCATCTCATTAAGTGTAATGTGTACAAGTGATGGCAATCTCCTAATTTGCATCCTGATAGAGATCAAGCTTCCAATCAAGTTTTGTAGGTGTTTGATGCTCCTCAAATCATCAAATAATTAAGGAATCTTGAGATCTTTTTGATCATGTCCAATATGAAAATGATGACTTGAAAAACTTGATAAGTTTGGTGAAAAACATAAAAGATGAAGAAAAGAAAATAATCCGATCAGAAGAAAACGAAAAAAGCTACCTAGAATAGTCTTTTGACGACCGTTCTTCTAGTGTGGGAGTTACCACTTCTAAGTCAAAATAAAAATGGAAAAAACTACATTTAAGAGTCATTTGAAGACCGTTCTTCTAGTGTAGGAGCTATCATATCTAAACCAAAACATTTTTTTGTGGAAGTATTGACTCATAAACAGTGGTCTTGTCAGAAAGTGTTGCCAACACCTAAGTTCAAACATTACACAATTTATACAATGTCTGACATTTTGATATTCATCATATTGGAGGCATATTTAGGATATGCATATTGATTTTGTTTCGTGAATTCATCATGTGCAGTGACATATCAGTATTTAACCTATGACGGTTGATAAAAACCTTAATTACCCAAAATTTGAATTTCTATGACTAATTATGTCAGTGAGTTATAGTAGATGTGGAGTTATATTGATATTATCCATGAAATTTTACTGGACAAAGTTGACATTTTCTTTTACCATTTGGATTTAATTTTGAAAAGTTACCGTTAGAGGTTACTGCGCGGCGATGCTTAGAAACGGAGATGCGATCATTGCTGATTTTAATACCGTTATACTTTAGGCTTATTTAGGTTGTGACTTATTAACGTTTTGATCATTTTAATGTCACCAGCATTTGCCCTGGAAGCCGTTCCTTCGGAGATTATTGCTCCAGGAGAACCTGGAAATGCATATGATGTGGATAATTGGCCTTTATATGAGGTTCCCCAAGAGTTTCCTCCACCACCACCAAGATGCTGATCGAAATGTCAAGCCGGGTATGGACTAGATTTTACTCTTGCGAAGAAATCGCGTGTCTCTCCCTTCTCCACAAATGTCCTCGATCCCGATTTCTCTTCGGGAGATGACTCTCATGATGAGGATATTTAGCTGGTTGCACGCCAGTGACCCGCTGTTGCCCCGAAGCCGTCCACTTCTACTTCTGCGGAACAGCCTGAGGACATTCCAGATCAACCACAAGAATTTGCTTTTTCTTCTGGGGATGAACAGTCCTTGGTAGACTTCCTAAATAGCCTTAAAGAATCCAAAATCAGAAAGTAAGCAGTACTCCTAGTCTGATGATGAGCCTGATGAGGAAATGGCTCGAGAATTCAAGGAGAATCGCCTAAATTCAGCCTCTAGTCCCTCATCCAATTCAGATTTTGAGAATGGAGAAGAACAAGTGGCTGAGTATAGACTACTACACGACGTCCACATCCACCTCCACTCCTAAAGGATATGTCACGCTCTCTGCCTCTCATCTACAGGCACAAATTGACTTTGGTTTACAACAGATTTAAAAGGACCAAATATGTCATTGTCTACTACAAAGAACAAGTGGCTGAGTATAGACTACTACTGGAAGTTGGCCTATATTCTGGCCAAAAAAAAAGAACAGAAAGAACCAAAAATGACAAAGAAAGATAAGGCTGGAACATCTGTTGGAGGAGCTAAGACTGATGGAATTTCAGACATCGAAGAAGATAAAGAATAGATGATTTTCTGTAGTCCGTATTGCTGCGTTTTTCTTTTGTTGGTTCGCTCTTATATCTGTTTGTTGTTTAATGAATTTTGATTTCATATATCTTCTTATCATATGACTTCTTATGTTTTTCAGTGTTCCAAGTTGGTGTTGACAACATTGTCAACAACACCAATGATCTAACATGTTTAATTCGGGGTAGAGAACTTTAACTCTGTGGGAGATACACTCTAAATCAGGGGGAGCTTAACTAAGTGCAGTAATACCAAGATTATCATTTTTAGATGTTTTGTACAGAAAGACAAAAATGAGGAGATTGAAAGAAATAATTTATTCTTTTATTATTTTGCTAAATTGATATTATCAATTTAAGATTTTTTCTTTCTAGATTAAAAGATCTTGTTTCATTTATCTCTAGCTATTATAGGTTTTTTTTTAATATGATTTTTATCTCTAAGATATTTTATCCTTGTTTAAAAGAATTTTATACCTAATGAAAATCTTGTTTCCATATTTTTTAGGAGTCTTTTATGGAATGATTTTTAGGTCAAGCATGTGATATAAATATAGATGGTCTTATAGCCGTGTGCGGCTTTTGAGCTGATCTGCTGGAGTTTTTCTGAACATACAGTAAGTTCAGGATTGATTTTCGGGTGAAGGCTTTGTGTGATTGATTCACATAATTACTGTGTTGTTGATTTGTGTTGAAGACACTTGAAGAACAACACTGACGCAGAGTGTTGATCGAATTTAAGCAACTTCGGTCTATGGATCTTCGAATTTAAAAACAACAGTGACGCAGAGTGAAGATTCACATAATTTTTCGAAGAGTGTTATTTTGTTTTAAGCAACTTCGGTCTATGCATCTAGTTTTTAGTTTGGTTTATTTTTGTTGAGGATCGGGTTGAGTTTAGAAGGGAGGGTTGAATAAACTCAACGACAAACATAACCGATTTTTCGGAATGATGTGCTAGAGTCCTGTTAAAGACACTAGCAGATTCTTGTTCAAGTTTAAAGACCAGCAGATCACAAGATAATGTGCGTAAACGATCTGTTGGTTAGTAGGTGAAAAATAGTGAAACATAAAAACAGTAGATGGCACAAGGTTTGTTTCTGGAAGTTCGAAGATGAATCTTCTACGTCTCCCCTTCTTCTGTTTCCAGAAGGTATCACTAAAAGACTTTGGTGAATACAATAAACCTAGTTGTACACACCCACTTCAACAGGACTTACCCTTCGCCTATCGAAACTCTTAGTTTTACAACTCAACTTCTTGAATGATCTTAAGTTCTGGAAAAGACTATTTTCCAGTTACAAATTCTTCTATCAATGAAATAGTGAAGTGAATAGCTTGAGAAGATATAACGAAAATAGCTAGCACAATATGATCCCAATGATCAAGAGTATGCAATGAAGCGTGTGCTACTTTTTCAGTGTTGAGCTTTTGGGATGACTGAAAGTTCTAACGATGCTCAAATGATATTCTTTGATTTAGATTCGTTCCACTTCCCCTTTGAAAAGTGCTTCGTCTCCATATATATAGACTTTATCCAACTGTTAAAATCTGAACGGCTCTTTTGACTTTTCAGTGGTTCAGCTTTATTGCCGAAAATGGACCCTGCCGAATACATTAAAGCAATCAGTCTCAGTTCATACTAAAAATGGTAAACCGTCTTAAATGTTTTTGTACAACATTTAATGGCATTTAATGAAGCAATAAATGCTAGTATCACGTTAATAGATCAACGGTAATATTTAAAGACTTTGAGATACGCAAAATTCTGTTAGTGTATATTTCGAGTTTTGTATCCCTTCTAGTTATGATTTTAGCTAAGAAGCAGTACTTGGGAAGTGCTGCTACTGGTCTTTAGCTCGATACAAATGCTTCTGGTTTTCTGTTATTTTACATCTACTGGTTTTGTACTAAGCCGGCATCTACTGGTTTTTACTAGCATCTCCACTTTTACTAGCATCTCCACAACAAATTTAAGTCTAACAATTTCCCCCTTTGTGGTGATGCCAAAACCTAGATGTTCCTTAGACGTTAAGATGAATAGATAAAACAGATTACGAAGCAGATAAAAACAGTTATTATCTAGAAAAATCACGTAAAGCACAAATTAGTTAAGACAAGAAAATAAAACTAATTTGTTCCAATATCTCTGAAAGTAGCTTCATCTGGATTTTGATCCCTTCCAGAAGAATGAGGTCTGCTGCTACTCGCTCCAGTTCTATCTCCAGTTCTATCTTCTTCCCCCTTTTTGGCATCATCGGCAATGACCCTAGCAATTAAGTCATCCATTCGCCCAGATAAGTTGTGAATGCCATTAGTCAACATCTCCAGATATGGAGCCTGATTAGAAACTCGATCATTTAGAGCGGTGAGAGATTGAGATTGAGAATCGATCTTGGCATCCATTAGGTCCATGGTTGTGGAGATTGAGCGAAAAAGACCATCATGCTCGGTGAGCCGGGTAAGTATGTCAGATTGAGCAATCATGAGCTGACTGGAACTTCTGGATATAGCTTGTCGAAAAACAATATTTTCAGCATTCATTTTATGCACAGATTCCGCCGTTTTATGTATTTCCTTGGACATACGGTCTCGGAAAAACTGAGCACCACTGATTTCCACGGCATTCTCACGAGATAGCCACTTGACTATATCATAAAGATTCTGTAGCTCCTTTTGTAGATTATCAATCTGAAACTCTAAATCAAATGGTTCCACAACTGGTGAAGGGGTTCTTGCAAGCAATCGTTGTTTAATGTCTTCCATTCTGGCGATGCACTCAAGAGACTGTAGAGAAGGAATAATAAGAGCAGTAAAGTGTGCAACTTCTGCTTGAGTGATAACAGCTGGTTCTGGTTCAGCAGAAGGTCCTTCTGAAGTAGTAGATTGATCTGTTGGCCTTTCTTCTGGTTGCTGCAAATCAGCAGCAGGTTCAGGTATGGCTTGTGGCTCAACAGTAGACGGTGAAGTATGCAACAAAGTTGCCATTTAAGCTTGATGAGCTTCTGAAAAATGCTCAAGCTCTGGAAGAGATGAAGAAGCAGTAGCCGTAATAGTAGCAGTTGCAGATTCAAGAATGGATTGGACTGGAGGATGATCAGCAGAGGTAGAAGTAACGGGCATTGTGTCATCCTGTGCTGTTTGAGTCTGTACAATCGATTCGATCACCTCATCAACCGATGCCAGATCATGAACAGAAATCAGAGAGGATGATTGAGTAGGAACTTCTTGATGTGCAGGAGTACTGGAGACCTTGACTTCAGAAGAAGCTTTGGCCGGTTCCTCAACTGACTGAGTCTTCAAATTGGTGGGGACAGTGGTGACACTGAATTTGGAGGCTGAGAAAAAGCCTTTTCCTTAGTAACAATTTGCTCAGATAGAATCGTCAGCTGCTCCGACAAATTTTGAATGACATTCTGATCATGAAAAGCAGTAGGACCAGTAGAGTCAAAATTTGACTTCAACGTTGTTAGAATAGTGTCTATCTTCTGCTGTTTGATTTTATCCAGAATGTAACTTCGGCGATTGATGGCTTCTATCACATTTTGTGTGTTGGCAGCAGCAAAAACCTTTTTCTCATTTTCCACAGTTTGAGTATAAACACCAGTAGTTTTCAAAAAAGTGATTGGATGGTAGACTCTTACCTTGAGCCAATCGTCAAAGAATTTCATGTCTTCTCTGGTTGAATTATCAATTTCTTCCAGATGAAGATCAATTGCTGTTTGAATGGTTGATGTTGCCACTAGCTGACTGAGACAACTCAGTAATCTTTTCTTTCCCTTTTTCAGAAGTAGCAGGGACTACTGGTTTAAAAGTAGAAGAACCAGTAGCAGATTTTCTAATGACCACACCAGAAGTTGGTCTGAAACTTGGAGCAGTTGAAGGCCCTGATTCAACGACTTTAGCTTTGGTGAATGGGACAACTGATGGAAAAACTTGTCGAAGAGGAACATTCTCTAATTCAGCAAGAGCTGCTGTTTTCTTGATGCGGATGGTGGTGCGAGGTTTCTTCTTGGATGGGGTGGGAGGCAGTGAGGCTTGTTGAGTGGGTGCTGCTGATTCTCCAGATTCCGTGCTCTTTTTCTTTTGATATTCTTCTGCCCCTCAGTCTGAGATTCCCCTAATCTCCTTCTTTATGGCCACAAATTCATCAACTGTTGGCTTTGGCCTTAAGGCAAGCACATTATCAGCATAAGTCATGGTGACCGAAGAGCCATCCTCTTCTGTTGTACCAGGAAAGCCAGCATCTTTCAACATCTTACTGATTTGTACAGAAAATCCAGTACCTTTCCTTAGAATCATATCCTTCATAATTCAAAACAGAAAGCGACCCCAATCTACTTTCTTTTCTGAAGTGATGGCTATCATCACTTGAACCTTTTCTTTGGTCAGTTTGTCGAATGTTCCAGCCTTAACCAACAAGGCTTTTGCCACGATATCAGCGAGTACCTGGTACTCAATTTTCAGTAGCTTCTTGAAGCAAAAAGGTGAGAGCTCTTCACCAGTAGCTGAAAAGATGGTTAAAGCAGTAGACATTTCTTCCTTTGTGATATCCGAAAGCTCGGAAGGTCCAGAAATCGGTAGAAAGAAGGTGGAACCGAGAAATGCAACATCAATGGAGATTGATGCATCTCCTGTGTATAGTTAATCTTTCCTTCGACAACTTCTGCTTCGGCATAGAAATCTAGAAGAGCAGACTTGTAGATAATAGCAGGCGATTCCAAGAATTGGCGAAGTCCAGATTTTTCCAATGATTTGAACATCTTAACAAGGTTCTCATCCTTAATGGTGAGAACAGATGCAAAATTCACGTGTCAATATGTTTAAGGTTGATATAGAGAGAGAAACAGGTGTGTCAGTTACTCTACTCATTTCAAAAAATGGCGGGCTATCCGAGGCGGTTGCTAAAAGAAAAACAGAAGAGAGTTTGTCGTTTTATGGTAACGTCTACTGCTAAAACCAGTAGACTTGTTGTTTTATCAAAAAGACAGACATTCTATCTAGTTTTCTAAAAAGGATAAGAAAATATTAGTCTGACTCGGATACTGTTCTCCCTCGATAAATGCAACTAATAAATGCAGGGATATGATATCTGAATCGCCGTCTCTTTAGTTTCCTCGAAACTCTATATAAATGTCTGAACATTCACAAACTAAGTCATTCATTTACTAAATTAATTCAAATGATAGGTGTGGATGATCTCTCGGAGTCTTCTCCAGAGTCAGAATCAGCAGAGGAATTCCAAAGACAACTTGAAGTCTTATGTAAGCAGATGTTTGAAGACATCTTTTTCCAATACATTGGCGCTGGCAAGACCCAAGTTTGCTGGATTCTTTTCGAAGAAGACCATCCTTTTCCAAGTTATAAGGATTAGGAAGAAAATCCTCAGTTTATAAATCCTTAGTCTTTAGATAGGTTATTGCTGAAGTACTTTGCAACAAGAAAAGTACTTCAAGCTGCTGATATCCACAAAAGTAGTAGATAAACTCAATGTAATGCTTATGGTTTTATGAAAGAATGTTCTTGTTTTTGACATATTTTGTTTATCTACTGCTTTTAATGAATGTTAGACAATAATAATGAAAATAATAAAAGATAAGAAAAACTTAGTCTGTTTAAATCAGAAGACGGTTATGTAGACTTGAGATTTTTCACTTCTGCATCGTTTAATGTACTGGAATGGTTTCTAATAAAATTTCAGTTGAAGTACTTGGTGTTCCTTTATTCCTTTCTGCAAATAACTCAATGTTAACTGAATAAAGTAAATAACTGATAGATAATGAGATAAATTCAGAAGGGAGTTGGTCGTCCTATGATAGCTTCTACTGGAAGATAAAGAATGCCTTGTTTTGTTAAAAAGACAAATCACCTTCTGCATCTGACAAAAATCACATATAATCGGAATAAAGTTCCCCCTAAATTAATGTAATTATTAAATATCACATCTTGGTAAGTGAACTGTCGATGGCTTGATTCAGAACGCTTCGCATTTCATGCTAAAGTTATGATTACCTCGATCTCTGGAACCTAGTTTATCATCTATAAATATAGGCATAGAGGTTAGCCATACAGTCACTTTTAAACAAAATAGCAAGAGAGAATAGTCCTGATTTGGCCGAGGAGTTCATGAAAGAGGTGACCGCTGCAAGGAAGCAAGCGATTGAAGACAAGGTGCTGGAAAAAGTACTTGCCACCTGGACTAAGGTTCAGGAGCTTCAGTCCGCCTTTGAAGATGGGTTGTTGGCTACTACCAAACAGCTGGTAGCAGTGGAGAAGTATTATCGACGTCTCCATAGTGCTGACAGCGAAGACGTCTTCTCTGATGATGGCGTCTACCTCCTCATGCTCTTAAAGGAGCAGAGGACTCTGAAAAAGATTGCTTTTTCAGAGGAGTTTCTACGTACCTCCACCGGAGAGCTGACCACTTGGTTGGCATTCTGGAGGGAGTACGTTAAAAAAGAAGTAAAGAATGTACGCCCCGCTTTTATTATTTATGAAATTTTACATTTTGTCTACTGATTGTCTCTTTCGCTCAACTTTTATTTTCTGCAAACTAAGACTGAACAACCAAACAAAATTAAGCCACAATATATATAACTGAGATGAAGATAACAAATAATTAAGTTAAGTCTATCAATCCAAGTGTATTTCGAAAATAAGAAAACTTATTCTCAGGCAGAGGTTTCGTAAATATGTCTGCTGCTTGCTGATCAGTAGGAACGTATTCTAGACGAATGTTCTTCTTTTGCACATGATCTCTAATCAAATGATATCTGATATCAATGTGCTTAGTTCTGGAATGGAGTACTGGATTATGCGATATAGCAATTGCACTGGTATTGTCACAAAATATAGGTGATTCAGAGGCTTGAACTCCATAGTCTTTAAGTTGTTGTTGTATCCAAAGTATTTGAGAACAACAGCTTCCAGCAGCAAGATATTCTGCTTCTGCAGTAGACGTGGCTATGGAAGTCTGCTTTTTGCTAAACCAGGAGATCAACCTATCACCAAGAAATTGACAAAAACCACTTGTGCTTTTCCTATCCAGTTTACATCCTGCATAATCAGCATCTGAGTATCCAATAAGATTAAACGACGAGTCCTTGGGATACCAGAGGCCTACATTTTGAGTTCCTTTCAAGTACTTCAAAATACGTTTAGCATCAATATAATGAGATTGTTTGGAGTTAGATTGAAATCTCGCACTAATACAAACAGCAAACATAATATCGGGTCTACTGGCAGTAAGATATATAATGAGCCAATAAGACCTCGATACTGAGTTACCTCTACTGGAGTTCCCCCTTCATCTTTATCAAGTTTGGTAGACGAACTCATAGGAGTGGAAGCAGCAGAACATGCTTCCATCCCAAACTATTTCAGTAGTTCCTTTGTATACTTAGCTTGATTTATGAAGATTCCAGTATCACGTTGCTTGATTTGAAGTCCTAAGAAAAATGTTAATTCTCCCATCATGCTCATCTCGAACTGTTCATGCATTAACTTAGCAAACTTTGCACATAATTTGGGGTTAGTTGACCCAAATATGATATCATCAACATAAATCTGAACTAATAATATGTGCTTGTTTTTTACTAGGGTAAACAAAGTCTTATCTACGGTGCCGACGGTGAAATCATGATTAAGAAGAAATTGTGATAGTGTGTCGTACCAAGCCCTAGGTGCTTGTTTCAGACCATACAATGCTTTGTGTAATTTAAAAACATGATTCGGTAACAGATGATCAGAAAAACCTGGAGGCTGTTCAACATAGACTTCCTCTTGTAGTAAACCATTGAGGAACGCACTCTTCACATCCATCTGATATACTTTGAAATTTTTGAAAGCAGCAAAGGCTAAAAATATTCTGATGGCTTCGAGCCTAGCTACTAGTGCAAAGGTTTCATCATAGTCTATTCCTTCTTCTTGTCTGAATCCTTGTGCAACCAGTCTTGCTTTGTTTCTTACAACTGTTCCTTCCTCATTTAGTTTGTTTCTGAATACCCACCGGGTTCCAATGACAGCTTGGTGAGATGGTCTAGGTACTAGAAACCAAACTTTATTCCTCTCAAATTGATTCAGCTCTTCTTGCATAGCTTCTATCCAACTGGGATCCAGAAGAGCTTCTTCAATCTTCTTTGGTTCATCTTGAGAAATAAAAGCAGTATGCATGTATTCATTCATCATTTGTCTTCTGGTCCTTAGCGAAGCTGCTGGATTTCCAATCACCAAAGATGGAGGATGAGATTTTCTACAAATAAAAGGATTTAGATTATCTTCATACAAAGCATTAGATTGTTTTGGAATATCAGTTGCTGGTTCTCGAAGTTCAGTTGCTGGTTCTGGAATGTCAGCTGCTGGTTCTGAAGTGTCAGCTGCTGGTTCTGAAGTGCCAGCTGCTGGTTCTGCTATATGAATGTCTGGTTCTGGATTTTGAATATCCTTAACTCTTGCTTCTGCATCATCTTCACTGTCTAGTTTCAGATGAACCCTGTCTAACCTGTTACTTAGATTATATATATTAGTAATCTCGGGAGCACTGCTGTCTTCATCAAAGACAACATGAATAGATTCTTCAACATTGAGTGTTTTATTATTGAAAATTCTAAATGCCTTACTAACTGCTGAATATCCAAGAAATAAACCAGTGTCAGATTTTGAATCAAATGCAGCTAAATGATTTTTATCATTATTGTGCACAAAACATCTACAACCGAAAACATGAAAGTAAGATACATTCGGTTTACTTCCTTTCCATATTTCGTAAGGAGTCTGATTGTTTCTCTTGTTGATCATTGTTCTGTTTTGTGTGTAGCAAGCAGTATTAATAGCTTCTGCCCAGAAGCGCTGAGAGATGTCTGCATCTGCTAGCATTGTTCTAGCAGCTTCTTTAAGTGTTATGTTTCTCCTCTCAGCTACTCCATTTTGTTGAGGCGTCCTGGCAGCTGAATATTCATGATGAATGCCCTGTTCGTCTAGATATATCTCAAGAGCCTCGTTAGTAAATTCAGTACCTCGATCACTTCTGATTCTAATGACAGAGACTGATTTCTCATTTTGAATCTTTTTCAGAAGTTTGATCAGGAGGCTACTGGTTTGATCTTTTCCAGTAAGAAAGATTATCCAAGTAAATCTAGAGAAATCATCAACAACAACAAGGGTGTATCTCATTCCCCCTAAGCTCATGATAGAAATTGGACCAAATAAGTCCATATGCAATAATTCTAAACATCTTGAGGATGATTTGCTGCCTTTATTTTTGAAACTAGATCTTACTTGCTTACCAAGTTGACATGCAGAACATACATGATTCTTAACAAATTTTATGTCTAGCAATCCGTCGACTAAGTTCTGCTTTTTGAGATTGTTGATAGACTTGAAATTCAGATGATTCAATCTCGTGTGCCACAGCCAGTGTTTATCACTTAGATATGCAACTAAACATGTAGGAGCAATGATATGATCTATGTTCCATGAAATTTTATAGGTGTTGCCTTTTCTAACTCCGGTTAGAACAGTAAAGTCATCAGCATTTTTGACTGTGCAAGTGTGCTTCTGGAATGCTACTGAAAAAGCACTATCACATAATTGACTAATACTGATCAAGTTATAACAAAGATTTTCAACTAAGAGCACATCCTTAATAGTGATGTTACCATGGATAATCTTACCCTTACCCACGGTTCTACCTTTTGAGTTGTCCCCAAAGGTTATTTCTGGACCAGCACAACTCACTATTCCTGATAGTAGACTTTTCTGTCCAGTCATATGTCTGGAACATCCAGTGTCCAAATTTCATGTTGAGCTACTGATCTTGGTTTTCTTTACCTGTACCTGCAAACACAAATTTTATTATCTGGTACCCAATCTATTTGGGTCCAAACCTTATTAGTCCCTTTGGAACCCACATTTGTACAATTCTTGTACTTCGGGTATCCATGGAGGTGTGTGCAACGAAGGGTCTGTTATTTCTCACATTATGCATCTTAAAAAGTTGTTCTTCCCTTCTGTTTCTATTGTCTGTCCTGTATCTCTTTTGAACATGTCTAGAATTAGTAGTACTGGTAGCTGTTAACCTTCATAGAAAATTGTCTTCCTGAGTTGAATCCTCTACTGGATCCAGAACTCTGGTCAACTCTTTCCTTAGCTTTAACATAACCCAGAACATAATGCATCCTGTTGTTCATCTAATTTACATTCCTCTCAATTGAAGCAGTAGGTACTTCTGGTTTCTGTACCACACTGGATTTCACAAAGTGAATGTACTTCCCTTTGCACATATCCAGTTTTGGCTTAGTATTCGTTTCAGAAGAGCCTTCATTATTACAAAATCCGAGACCACTCCTATCTCCAGATTGTTTTTGTAACTCTTGCATCTTTTCGAGTGAAATAGAGGACTTGTTCCAAGCATTCACCAGTAGCGATAGCTTCTGATTTTCCGAAAGCATCGTATAGTAATCTGCTATTACTCTTTCATTCTCAGTTTTTAATTTACTCATCTCAACTTGTAGATCATTACAGCTGTTTACTTGCAAGCAAGTTAACTTACTGTTCTGATCTCTTAAGTTCTGATTTTCAATTTTAACTTCCTCGAATGATTGAGAAAGTCTAGAATACTCTTCTACCATGTCGTGTAATGCATTGACTAAATCAGTGAGTGTAAATTCATCAGAGTCAAAGTCAAATACCTCTCCGGATGTCGAGGTTGACTCAGTATTTGCCATCAGACATTTGATCTCATCTTCATCACTTTCACTTGAATGGCTTTCAGAATCAGAAGATTCAGAACTTGAGTCTGCCCATTTGGACTTACTTTCTTCTGCAATCATTGTCTTTCTGTCTCTTCTGGTCTTTTTATCATTGCGTTTGACACTCTTCTTCTTCTGGTCATCCTTCTTTAGTTTTGGACAATCAGCAATAAAATGTCCAACTTTTCCATAGTTAAAGCATGTTCTGTGATTCTTTTTCATGAATCTGGAAAACTTCTTAACAAATAATGACATTGTGTCATTGCTTATCTGTTCAGCACTTCTCTCAGAAGTATTCTCTATAGCAGTAGCAGATGATGAACTTGGGACAACTGTAGCAGTAGTAGCTGCGAGAGCTTTGGTTGGTAGAATTGCTAAGGGCTCTTCTCCACTTCGAACTTCAAGTTCAAACTCATATGCCTTCAGATCTGAGAACAAGTCATGCAGTTCCAACTTGTTTAGATCCCTGGAAGCTCTCATTGCCATCGTTTTGACGTCCCATTCTCTGGGTAGGGCTCTCATTACCTTTAATGCAACTTCCCTGTTGCCAAAATCTTTCCCAAGAGCTGTGAGTTCATTGACAAGGCTGCTGAAGCGTTCATCAAACTCATTCATAGTTTCTCCAGCCTTCATCTTCATATTCTCAAACTTCTGCATGGCTACAGAAAGTATGTTTTCCTTAGTTTCTTCGTTTCCTTCACAGATCTGAATCAATTTTTCCCAGATTTCCTTTGCAGTAGGACACATCTTGATTTTGCTGAAGGTATTTTTGTCGAGTGTCTTGTACAGAATGTCCTTCGCAACGTTGTCAAGATTGGCTTTCTTTTTGTCCTCACTTGTCCATTCCTATCTTGGTTTTTCCAGCATCTGAGGTGCGCCTTCGGTGATAGCAATAGCTGGATTTGGCTTTAAGATCTTTAATGGACCATCTGTGATGACATACCACTTGTCATCATCTTGAGCTACAAGATGGGCTTGCATTCTGATTTTCCAATCATCAAAGTCCTCTTTTGAGAACATTGGAATTTTGCTGAAGTGAGCCATGTCTGTTAAATATTTTTCAGAACAAGAATAACATGCTCTGATATCACTTGTTGAGGATCGGGTTAAGTTTAGAAGGGGGGTTGAATAAACTCAACGACAAACTTAACCGATTTTTCGGAATGATGTGCTAGAGTCCTGTTAAAGACACTAGCAGATCACAAGATAATGTGCGGAAACGATCTGTTGGTTAGTAGGTGAAAAATAGTGAAACAGAAAAACAGTAGATGGCACAAGGTTTGTTTCTGGAAGTTCCAAGATGAATCTTCTACGTCTCCCCTTCTTCTATTTCCAGAAGGTATCACTAAAAGACTTTGGTGAATACAATACAACAGTTGTACACACCCACTTCAACAGGACTTACCCTTCGCCTATCGAAACTCTTAGTTTTACAACTCAACTTTTTGGGATGACTGAAAGTTCTAACGATGCTCAAATGATATTCTTTGTGTTAGATTCGTTCCATTTCCCCTTTGAAAAGTGCTTCGTCTCCATATATATATAGACTTTATCCAACGTTAAAATCTGAACGGCTCTTTTGACTTTTCAGTGGTTCAGCTTTATTGCCGAAAATGGACCCTGCCGAATACATTAAAGCAATCAGTCTCAGTTCATACTAAAAATGGTAAACCGTCTTAAATGTTTTCGTACAACATTTAATGGCATTTAATGAAGCAATAAATGCTAGTATCACGTTAATAGATCAACGGTAATATTTAAAGACTTTGAGATACGCAAAATTCTGTTAGTGTATATTTCGAGTTTTGTATCCCTTCTAGTTATGATTTTAGCTAACAAGCAGTACTTGACAAGTGCTGCTACTGGTCTTTAGCTCGATACAAGTGCTTCTGGTTTTCTGTTATTTTACATCTACTGGTTTTGTACTAAGCCAGGCATCTACTGGTTTTTACTAGCATCTCCACTTTTACTATCATCTCCACAACAAATTTAAGTCTAACAATTTTGATTCATTTTAATTCCTTGGAGTGTCAAGGAATTTGGTTTTGTTATTTTTAAATTATTGTTTTTTGTAAACGATTTACATATTTTTCTGGTGAATTTTTTTCATGAGTCGTTCTACAAGTATAAATACTTGTACATAATTTAAACATGTCCTTTATTTATTAAAATTATATTTGTGTGTTTATAATTAACTTCTGCTGCATGTAGGGGTGTCAATCGGGTCGGGTGGGTCAGGTTTCAGGTCAACCCGCGGAATTTTTTTATTTTTTTCAACCCGAACCCGAAGTAACCCGAAAACCATCAACCCGAACACGAACTCGTCTAACACGACTCAATCCGTCTAACCCGCCTAACCCGAATTTTATTAATTTTTTAAAAAAAAATTAATGAAAAAAATTCGAAATAATAAAAAATAATAATAATATTTTAATTTAAACACATAATAACAAAATTTTCGATTTAAATTTGAAAGTTTAATCGTAGAAAATTAAAGTATATTTACTAAAACAAATAAACAATTGTTAAAAAATAAAAATATACAAAATAAATATTAAATGATGAAAATTTATCATATAAAAATACAATAAATTTTGTTCAAACATACAATATATAAAAGTATAGGTAATATTTTCAAAAAAAAAGTTTTCGGGTCAATCCGCGACCCAACCCGAAACCCGTCTAATCTGGCACTAACTCAAACCCACCCAACCCGAACCCGAAAAACATCAACCCGAACCTGATTTTTTACATGTTGGGTCGTGTCGAGTTGACGGGTCGTGTTGGATTTTGACACCCCTAGTTGCAT
Source organism: Primulina tabacum (assembly GCF_025594145.1). NCBI lineage: Eukaryota > Viridiplantae > Streptophyta > Magnoliopsida > Lamiales > Gesneriaceae > Primulina > Primulina tabacum. The sequence continues at coordinate 18,450,490 of NC_134552.1, forward strand.
GTTGTGCACTCGTGTTGACAACACTGTAGCGCAACACTAAAAATCTAATACACACAATATATTTATTTCATATACTTTAATGATCAGCAACGTCCTTCAATATACTAGAATGATTTTTGGGATAAAGAATTTATCACAATATTTATATAAAATATTATTAATTTATTATAGGTAGTTAAGTGTTTTATTACGATTTGCCTATAATTTCCCCCCTTACATAAAAAATTATCGTCTTCTTCCAATTCCATTTCTAATTATTCAATTTCCAACTATCGATTCTATCTGGAGATTATAACTTACAATTGAATTATAAATTCGAAGCTATCGTTCACGCCCAGAAGTTTCATTTCAAGGACCATATCGAAAGTCGAAACATAACCTAAACATTTACACATATTTGCTCAGTTACTAAGGCAATTGTCAAATTAAATGACATTCATCATCAAATTTTACTATATAGTAATATAATTTAATTACTATGTTGTTTTAGAAAAATAACTAATTTTTAGTATTAGTGTTACCCTAATTATTTTATTTTATTTTTGAGTGGAGTGGTACAATAAAAAGGTTTTCAAGGAAAATATAATCTTATTAATTTAGTAAAACTTTAAATTTAGAGTAAGTATCTCATGATCCTTGAGACCTGTCGACCCGGTCCATACCTACAGTAAATATTTTTAACATAAAAATTAATAATGTTTATGAGCTCGTTTGAATATCTGTCCCATAAAATTAACTCGTGATACATGAGTTTTTGTGTAAACTTATATAGATTATATATTGTATTTTGAATTTTTTTAGTGATATACCATGGGCTTGGACTCTTGATCCATCCATATCTTATTCGAAAAATATATCTAAATAACAATAATAATAAAAATAAATAAACTTAATATCTATATATTATATTTAAGAACAATAACTTTTATGAAACCGTCTCACGAGTCAATTTTTTGAAAAAGATCACTTATCCGACCCATGCCATTAAAAAATATTACCTTTTAAGTAAAATTATTACTTTCACTCTGGATATGGATTAGATCGACATGTTTCATGAATATATATCTTTGATAATATTTTACATGAGACCCACTCATATTTAAGTTAGAGAATTCTATGATCAAAATTATTCTGAGTCTTTAATAATAATAATAATAATAATAATAAAAGAAACAAACTTTTCCATCAATTGTTTACTTCCATCATATAAAAATTATTTAAAAATTTAATTGAAAAATTGTTTAAATATAATTATAATTTAATTTATAAATATATGGTGATATATTTATATACGGAAAATTACAATTTTGATACGCTGACATCATACATTACATTAGAAAAATGACCAAAATTTTCAAAACAAATGTAACGAACTAAGATTGAAATTTGAGACCACATGACATGAATGACCAAATCCATGAATGACCAAATCCAATATATATATCGTGTCATATGGTCAAATTTCAGTTTTAGTTTGTTATGTTTGTTTTGAAAATTTTGGTCATTTTTCTGATTTAATGCATGATGTCAACGTGGAATAAATAATTGAAATTATTTAAAAAATGAAAGATGCATAACTATTATTTAATTTTAATAATATAGAGGTTGATTAATATTGTAAAGCTACTTGGATTCTGTTAATGTTGCGTTTGGATAGATGAATTTCAAATATAATTTTGTTGTTCAGCGGATAGAGTCATTGTTTATTAGGGTTTAAGGTTATAAGTTCAATTCTTATTCAGGTAATTTTTTTATTCTTTTATTTTTCAATTTATTTTTAATATATATCAAAATTACAGTATAGTCCCTCATTATTTTTTATAATTATATTTTGATCCTCATTTAAATATAAATCAAATGAATTATAAAAAATATTATACAAGCACGCAGCGCGTGCGTCGGTGTACTAGTATGTAAATAAGTAAGAGATGTATTTAAGATTTGATCTATTATTTCATCATAAATAATAAAATTATAATCGAAATCCATCGATTTCAAATTCTTCTTTTCAACTATGGCGATCTATTATTTACTTATCCCATCACACATACCAAACGGAGCGTAAAAGTTACGACGATCCAGTAGCTCCCGTAGAATCGGAAGTAAGTAGAAATTATTTGACGAGTTCTCCGACATGTTGGAAAGAGATATATCCGATCCCCGAGTGTACATGGCATCAGCTTCTTTTTTGCAGAATACACGCATATGACTGGTTTTAACTTATGTGTTGAGGTCGAATCTTGCCGACATATATTCCATATTTTCTGAATTTTTCTTTTCCTTTTAGCGATAATTTGCATGGGGTTCGTTTAATTTTTAGCGATAGAAATTACATGTAAAATTTGATATTTTTGGACCTCAAATTGGTTAATCATTTATATGTATCGTCTTGGGATCTATAGCTAATTAGCTATATGATCATATATATATATATATATATGGTAATTTTGGGTTCTTACGAAAACAAAATAAAGAAGACTCCAAAGTATTGGCCGTAAAATTCTCGAGAAACTATAATTAATTGTGGATGAAAAGTATATCACTTATGTATACGTATAAAATGATTTTTGTATCTCATTTTTTGGTCATTCAACTACAAAAACTCATGACCCCGAGCACAACAAAAGGTAAAAACAACACAAAATAATGTATCTTTGAGTCCGAGTCCACGCAAATTGCGACGGACGAACAATCGACTCTTATATCAACTATTTCGAATCCATGGCAGAAATGGTCGGTCGATCTAATTTGCTTAAATCCTTTGTAACCATATGTTTCAAACATTCATTTTAAACAGATGCAGAAGAAGGGCGTTACATAAATTTCGTTAAACGAATTAAGTAAAAACACAAACTTTTCAATTATATTATATATATATATATATATATAATAAACAAGACAAGAAAATATTTCACTATATAAAATAATTTACTCTAAATTAAATGCATATCGTTATAATATAGATTCTAAAAATGATACAAATTGAAAATACTGCTTTGCTTTTTGTCTTCGATCGATTCTCGATAAAAGAATATTTGATACGAAGTAAAAGCAAAAGGACCACAAAGCATCTTAACGATAACAGTTGTTTCGGTAAGCTGAAATACGTCCCATCGAGTTGAAATTTGCATTGCAATAGACTATGTGAAAATTATTATTTCTTAACTTTATGTATAAAACTATTTACATTCAATGAATTTCAACAATTAATTATAAGTTTAAAAAAGAGATGAAGAACAATTTAAATTTTTTTAAGGGAAAATAAATTTTTTTTGTTCATTAATTTATCCATTTCGGTTTTTGGTTTCAAAGTTTGATTTCGATACACGAACTTTTAATTCTCGATTATTTTGTTCTAATTTCTGACGTGATATCGGACAAGTCAGCATTTTTCAATGTTACATAATCATTTTTCGATTTTATATCATATTTTTTTGGTGCCATGTCAGCACTCCGACAAAATATAACTGAAAGTAAAAAAAAATTTACTAGTTCGAAAACCAAACTTTGAAAACTTAGTAGATCAAAATTTTAAATAGAGAAAGTCAATAAATTTGTTATTTTATCTTGTTTTAATATAACATTCTTCTCATGTTCTATATGTATAAGACCTCATAAAGAATACCCTAAATAATGATACATCAATTTGTGCAAGTGTGAAGGTTGACATTCCATTTTATGGTATGAATGAATATATTCCTACAAAATCTGCAACAAAATGCACCACTTTATTCAAGGAAATGGATAAAGGGATAAAGTTTCGGATAAATCGACAACTTGGCCAAGGGTTGACAAAAAATTTGAAGATGAGAATCTAAAAATGAAATTCAAAAATGTTGGCAATATAAATAGAGATCATGATTCCAATGAAAAAATTCATCACCATGAAATATATCTGCAGGCTTCAGGAAGAGAGGGTTTACATGAGGAAAAATACCCGAGTTTTGTTTAGTAGCCAAGAATGACTTGCCTGCTATCTCGTGAAAATGATATTCGAAATATTATATATATATATATATATATATATATATATATAGATAGATAGATAGAAGCATTCTTTTGAAGAGGATATTGCATGGTTTTGCAGGCGAGTCTGATTGGTTACTTGACGGGTCTTTCTTTTTCATGCTAGTCCTCTTCTTCCCTAAAAAAGAAGATATATCAAGAGGGAAAATGAATTTTGCCCCAATTTTTAAAACTGGTTGATATTTCTGTATAATATTGTGAATTTGATATGAGCGACTCGGGCTTGGTCATTTTTCTCTGTCTCATGGATAGAATGCGATCAGGTATTTGTTTTTACTTCAATGATATTTACATTATATATTTTATTAATCATACCCCGGTTTTACTTTTAATATTTTTAATACAAAAAACACTATTGCGTTAAGCGTGCATGTATAAACGTAGTACTGAGATGAATGACCACTAGAGAAGTTCTCGTCAAGCTGCTGACGTTTTGTCGCTTGATTTGGTTGGCTAGGTGAGTAGTAAAATAATGATGTCAGATCTTAACGGGTGATAATATTTCTTCTGAGAACAAGACTGATGGTAGAGTTATGATCAGGCTGATCTCTAAAGGATTTGAGACGACACTAGAAGATAGAAACGCATCTCTCCCGGCCTAGACTCATAGACCTAGCAGCTCGACCCTTTAAAACCTAAGTATGTGTACTTTGCGCTACCACATGTATAAGGAAATAAAGTTGCGCCTTGGCTAACAGCGATAGCTTTTGGCCTAGTGGTAAATGTTTGATCATAACAATTGGTATCAGAGCGATGTCATATGTTCAAATTTCCCAAGAAGCATTTCGCTTTGATTAACAGTAATAACTTTTGGTCTAGTGGTAAACGATTGATCTTAGCAATTGGTATCAGAGTGATGTCATAAGTTCAAGTCTCCCAAGAGGTATGTATATATACTTCTTGGGGGTGGAAATGTTGTGTTAAGCGTACATGAGTGAGAAAATGTAAGACTGATCTCTAAAGGATATGAGACAATACCAGCAGATAGACAAACACCTCCTCGGATCCATGTGCCTAACCGACCGACTCATTGACACCCAAATAGATATACTTTGCGCTGCGATAAATATAAAGAAATAAAGTTGCGTTTTAACTAACAACTGTAGTTTTTTACTTAGTGGTAAACCTTTGACCAAAACAAACACCATTAGTTACTCCTTTAGTCTTAAAATGGAAATGATATCTCAAATCTTTGAGAAATTTTATTTTAACAAAAAAATTAATTTAAAACAATTTTTGAGATTCATTCAAGAAAAACAAAAAAGAAAGGGAAAATCATAATAAAAAATAATAAAATACTTATTGGTTTTTTAGTATTTAAACAAAATCGAAACTTCAAAATTTTCATGTAAGGTGGCTTTCTTGTTTAATATTATATAAGCTAAAATCAAATTACTAGTTTAAGCAAAGATCTATATAAGATTAATAAACTAAAATCAAAACTAGTTTAAGAAAAAAATTATATCAATTAAAAAGATTATTTTAGTGAAACAATATCATAAATTTTAACTATCTATTGTAAATTTTAATTTTGATAAAGACACTTGATTATTATTTTTTATGATCAAAGTTAGTAATTGATTGTAGTTATCTATTTATAGTATATACCATTGGTGTTCCAATAATTTTAAAAAATAATTAAGGGGTACTTTTGTCAACTTCTAGTACTAAAATATAACTAAGGAGATTAGTAAAATATGGAATGTAAATAACATTATCTATGTTTCTTATAATAATAATATCCATTCTCTCAATTCAAAATTTTCTATTATTTTAAACAATAATACCAAAATGTCATTTCATATATTTAATTTTCATTCATTAAAAAAATCAAAAATAATTAGTCTCACAAGTAGATATGTAAATGAATCAAACTGTTTGTGAGCTATTCGAAACTCTATTCGATAAAAGCTCATTTAATGAAACTCGTTAAAATAAATAAACCAAGCTCAAACTTTATAATATTCAGCTCGCGAACGTGTTCGTTCGTAAGTTTTTGAGTCATCTCTTAGATGAAAAATTAATAATTTTGATATTTGATTTATTAATTTTGTACATTATTTATGAAATATATAGAAATATCTATTAAATTTATTTATTATAATAAATGTACAAATTTTAATAATAATGTTATATTTTTCTCTAAATATATAATTTATTTTTAATGATTCTAATGAAAATTAAAATATATAATTCATATTTATTAAGCTCGTTTAGGCTCGATAAAAGCTTGAATAAGCTCGTGAGCCATGAATATATTCGTTACATAAAGCTCGAGCTCGGCTCGATTATAAACGAGTCGAGCTCAAATATTCAATAATTCGGCTCAACTCGACTTGATCACTGTGGGGACCCGGACGCTAATCATGTTCTTAATCATCATTGGGACTAATTAATCAATTATAATAAACAGGGTATAAATTTTTTTTAAAAATAATGCGGAACGTAGTGACATAAAAACATATATACATCTCAGTACATAAAAGTACCAATTCTGTACCACATACATTTATTTAATTAAGGTTTAACAGCTAATATCAAGTGTCCAACCCTATCTCTAATCCAAGTCCGGAGCCGCCACTCTAATCACGATCTCTCTCTTTATCTCCATGACCCTGAACCTGTCCCACCTGTTGTCATGTACACATACAGACAAGACAACAACCGGATAATTCCGGTGAGAATATAATCCCAGTATAAATCAACGAAACATGCAATCATATAAACAAATATAAAGCATGTAACAGGTAACAGCAATATGTATCAAAATCTGAAACATAACTAATATCAAACTGTCGACAATACTCGTAGCTACACAATTTAGACTATACTCAATCCTAGTCTAGGGATCCCGGTTTTCAGAAGTTGGCATTCCTATATCGACCAACAGTAATAGAAAAGACTCCAGTTCTATCCACGTCGATAAGGTATCGATCACCAGAAATAGAAAAATGTCTGATTCTATCCACACTGATATGGTATCGATCACCAGTAATAGAAGAAACTCTAATTCTATCCACACCGATATAATATCGATCACCAGTAATAGAAGAAGCTCTAATTCTATCCACACCGATACGACATCGATCAACAGTAATAGAAGAAACCCAAATTCTATCCACATCGATAGCCAATCATCCGGTGACAGACTTTGGCACTATCGCCAATACACTATCTTGTGACATCGTGCAATGTGCCCGTGGCGATCCCGCCACTATCAGGCACTTCTGTCACAAGATTACTCGTCTAATACCTGCTATCTATAAATCAAGAGAACAAGTACCTCAATCAAATCAATGCAAATATCGATGCAATAAAGTAAAGTATGTGATTTAGGGAAACTCAAGTCTAAACCGACTCAAGTCGATCTCCCAATACCACATTGACTTATACCTTTCGTTTGTAGTTTCGGTCAGGAATTCAAACTCTGTCAATCCCTCGATGTCCAGTTGTAGCCTGCGTTGATATGAACACAATACTGCAGTCAGATTCAAAATCAGACGGACGGATTTTTCACAAAAGGCGTAAGGATTTTTCACAACTTTCCCCTGACCCTTTCTCGGTTTTCTTCTGAAGAAACGAATTGCATTGTGTGTGTGTATATATATATATATATATATATATATATATATATACGTAACATGCATCAAGGCAAATGGCGAACTCTACGCGCAACACGTCTCGCGCATATGCGCGACCCTTCTCGGCGCATATGCGCGAGACAGTATGTCTCGGCGCGAGTCTTTCCAGCCGCTCGCGCATATGCGCGCCTCAATTCCGCGCATATGCGCGAGGCCCTCTGGTCTCGACCTGTGCAGCTCGCGCATATGCGCGCCCTCATGTCGCGCATATGCGCGAGGTCTTCTGCCCATTTGGCGCATGGGCGCGCACCACGTCGCGCACGTGCGCGAGAGGCACTGTCCTCGCACATAAATTATCACACGCTACTTCAAATCGTGTCTCGGTTAATCCTTTCATAATCATATCATATTATAAATCAATAATTACAGATTACTAGGATTAAATTTCCGGGCATTACAATCACAACATCCACGCACGAAAATTTTTGTGGTGATATCCGACGTTTGTTGTGAAACAAGTAAACATTAATGGTTGAATATTTAATTTTTTTAAAATTATTTGCATTGATTGATGTATATTTCAATCTACCACCTAAAAATTCTTGAGAATTAATATGATTTCGACGTAAAATAGTATAATGATTTCTGGGATTTATGGTTACATTATTTTATTTGAAAGATTGTCTTCGGCATTTTTCAGGAAAATTGTACATTTCGTCCTTATTGAGAGCCCGATTGGTTAAATAAGCTCATGGATTAAAGCATTTTTTTAAAAAATTATTTTCTTAAAATTGTAGTGTTTGGTTACAAAATTTGTTTTAAAAAAATCACTTAAAAAGGTATTTATTTAGAAGCTGAAATTTATGGCTTTTTAGTTTTTACTTCTAATTCTTTTTAAAAATTTAAAACAATCGTATTTTTTAGCATATATCCAACCGATAAAACCGTTTTTGTTTTTTTTAATAAAAACACTTACGAAATTGGATTTATTAAAATGTTTTTTAAGGTACTATATAGCTTTAGAAGGAAAAAAATTATTTTTTAGTGTATTGGTGGTACAATAAAAAAAAAAAAATTGTGAGGAATGATACGATAAAGTTGAACAAATGTTTTCAGCAAAAATATTATTATTTTTATAAATTTAGAAAAAAATAATTTTGGATGGAAACAATTATTATATTTTAAACTTGTCTGTTCATCAATATTAACATGACAAAAACTTGTCTGAGACAGTCTCACGGGTCATATTTTGTGAGACGGATCTCTTATTTGGGTCATCAATGAAAATGTATTACTTTTTAAGATAAAAGTATTATTTTTTATAGTGAATATCAGTAGGGTTGACCCGTCTCACAGATAAATATTCGTGAAACTGTCTCACAAGAAACCTACTCTATTAACGTTATGCAAATTTGAACATTTTTTGGTGATATACAATGGTGTCTTGACTATACTATTTGGTGATTGAATGCCACTTAAACTCGAGATGGAAGTTCTTGGCTATCTTCTCAGTGGTCGACGTCTCCTTATGACGAGACGGGTAGATTCACTAGAACTGAACTTGCTGCTGGTTATGCATTTGTTGCAGCATATGGCTGTAAGTCTTCCCAACCATTTCGCTGATCATAGCTCTTTCTTTTTGTTTCTGTCAAGATTCAACATCAGAACAAAATCTTACTTTTAAAGTCTCCATCGCCATACAAAATGTTTATGAATAACTTGCATATAAAGTGTACAACAATCTACCAATGAGGACATCAAATTTAGCTATGCTTCATATTATATAAGGAGAAACTTCACAATGATGGAAGAGAGACAATTTTGGGTGATGACGACTGAGGACGACGATGAGGAGAGCTTCATGTAGCCTAACCATGACGATGTGGATTTCCAATTTTCTATTGATACAAGGGATCTTATACATGGACAATGCCTTTTACGTGACTTGGCGTTGCGCTTGCGGACCAATAACATGGTAGATTATAGTTTTCTAGCACCTTGATAATGATCGTTGGGGCAACAACATTAATCGCATATTGTTAGCTCCTTATGAAGTGTGTTGTATGCATGGTTTGCTGAAACTTCCGGCTGTTCCGAAACGGGAACGAGACTCACCTTGACGAAGTTCCGGGGTGTGAACGCTGATGCTTTTGGGACGGCGTTACATAGATATAAAACGTCGTGTTATCAGTGTAACGATATGGATCGACGAAACGGCATGAAACGGAACGGTAAAAAGAAAAAAAATGGAATACATGAGCAAAGTATTCTGGAATTGTTTTGGGCATCGAGAATTTGGAGACTGTCATCGGCGTGATGAAGCGTTATCAAATCCACATTCATTATACCACTCCGACTCGTTTCGTTTCCCCGATTCAATCAATATCCTTGTGGACAATACGACACTGATTTATATCCATGACCACATGGTGAAGATCGATTTTCTCACTTAAATTTCGAGGGAGAATATACTGATGATTTATTTCCCGCATGTCACTCTTCTTGTATTAGTCTCGATGGTATGGCATTTGTAGGTATTTTTCTATATTAATATTTTCATATAGTTATATGTCAATATATCATTTTTCAATCCATTTATATTTCAGTTATTATTGTCATTTTATTATCATTGATCTCATATACATTGTGAAAACCTACACATGCAACCCTAATTTAAGATAGACCACTAAAATTTTGGTGTACATATTTTAGATGATAATATTTTGTAATATTTTGGAAATACAATCTTTAATTAAATGGTATTAGTTTATGCATGAACATGCATCTTTTCGAATTTGTGGGATATATTGCACGCTTGGGACCCAAGGCTAAAAGAATTAAGGCATGAATATTGCTAGAAATTTTCGAAAATCCTACTAGATTACATGCCTAATGATTGAGATGGATAGATACAAGGTGAATTGGAAACAAATCATCAAACTTTTGCACAAAAATCCTTACACACAGCCACCATATTTTCGAACCAATTAGGGGCAAGAGATTAAGGAATAAATCCAACATTTCGGGTAGCTAAATAACTCAGTTTTGGGAGGGGATTTTGGAGCCAAAAACGTGAGATTTGAGGCCAAATATGGACATGATTTGACTTTTTTGTTTAGCCTCCTCCCCTCATCTATAAATAGGTCATTACCCTCATTCCACAACACACCACCAATTTCGAAATACTAGCTGCAAATATACGAAATTCCAACAGCATTCCGCCAAAACTCTGCTCAAAAATCGTCCCAAAGTTAGGCAATAAAGTGAGCCGAAGTGCCGCCAAAGTAATGAACGATGAGTGATCCAAGCCAAGCAATCATGCACCCACGTTTTAGCACTCAAAAACCAAGGTAAGTGGGCTTGTTTTAAAGTTGAAATTTCGAATTTATGCATATGTTGTTTTTCGAAAATTCGTCGAGTACAATTATTCTGTTACTCCTTTCATGTGTTGATTGTCATACGGATTTTGAGCACTTGTGATGAATCGACTGTATATGAGTGGTAATCCCAACCATGACATGACCCTTACGCGGTGTGGATGTAACCGCTATATGGCCTCACCTCCTTATAGGAGTAAAAATTAGGGACTGATATCAGTAAACCATAGAAAGTAGATGAATCTCAATGCTTGGTAAATGTTATGCATGTGATACGAATGTTGTTATGCAAGTCATATGTTTTCGAAATTTTATGCATGTTGTTATATAGTGCTCGAACGTCCCTCACTTGCTGAGTATCTCCCAAAATACTCACCCCTTTAACAATCTTTTCCCAGATAAGCCTGAGGAAGAACTCGAGGAGGAAGAGTCGGACCAGTTTTCGGGCTAGGTGAAATTTGAGACTTCAATATTATAGATTAAATTTGAACTTTTACTTCAGTATTAAATTTTCCGCAATTAAACTCTGTCGTTTTGATTTTTGAGTTGTAAAACACATTGTTATCTATTCGATATTATGATATAAACTGGTTTTCGATTTACACTGTGCTACAAGACTTGTTGTTTTCGATTGTGTGATTGCTAAACAACGCCGGTGTCAACCCTGAGTTTTGGGGTATGACATTTAGTGGTATCAGAGCCACCGGGTTCATAATCAGGTTGGGGAAAAATGAGAAAAAAGTTTACAAATAAATTTCGGTGGATTATTTGATAAAGGCAGATGCTATCCCCTCCGAAAAGGCCTCCGAAACGTCGTTTTTGCAGTTTTATGAGATATTCGTAGACCCTATAACTTCTCAAAGAAAATTCCGAATTCGATTCCGTCGATTGTTCTGGAATCCTCTCGACATATGCTTCAAAGCTATGTGTCAATTTCCAAACTTTTCATTTTTGTAAAAAAAATATTTATATACTTTTCGAAAAGTTGCATGTATAGTGCATATTGTCCCTTGTTCTATATTGTCTCTTTCCGATTCTGAGCGTTTCCATTTTTGATTTCAGGAAATGGCTTCACCGACTCCCCTACGATTCCGCACTCGTGCCCAGGCTGCTATTCATATGAAGCAGCTTGCCCTTGATTACCAGTCGTGCCAGATGAAGCGACTTAGAGCCAGACTAGGCGAGAGGAGACGAAAGATTGAGACCCTAGCCACAGAAAAGGAGGAAATACGGGTCCAGCTCAACAAGGCGATCTATCAGTGAGAGCTGGTGAGAGGAGACAACATGTACTTGAGGAAAGTCATAGAGCAGAGTCTGTATCGAGAGGGAAGACTACGAGAAGGTATCGAGCGGTACCGAAAGGAGCTGGATGAAGAGAGGCAACAAAATGCTAGGGGTAAGAAAAGACTGGAGAATTCATGTGAGGCTATGAGCAGCCTTGTGAATGTGACCCACCGTCTGACACAGCAGGTTGAGACTCTAAAGATCCAGGTCAAGCAGAAGAAGACGGAGCGTGAGCAGCACCAATAGCATGCCAGCGATCTGTTGGACGAGGCGGATGCAGAGATACAGGAGTTGAAGGCGCAAGTGGCACAACTTACTGGAAAAAATGCCCAACTCACACAGATGATAGAGCTATTTAACGAAGACGAGCCGGAACAGGAGCCAGAAGAGGAAGAGCCCGTAAGAGATAGAGGCAGATCCCATAGGAGCAGTGGATGGTGAAGAGATAGTAGACTAGAGTGTCCTAGTGACCTTTCTTTTATTACTAGGAGTTTATTTTTTCATGTTGCTATGTTATTTCATTTAGTACGATTCGTTTTTTTGTTTTTAATTCAGTTGTTTATCTATATTTGAAGAAATCAATAAAATAATATTTATTTATCCATTGATTTCAGTTGTTTCCAGCATAACTTATTCATTCAGTCATGTCGTTATACACAACAAATTCTTAGAAACGTTTCAACTGTAGGAAATGGCCGGTAGACCCCCGAGACAAAACCGCAACCCCCGCTAGGCGAACAACAACAACGCCAACGAAGAAGATAATGGACCACCGTCGGGGTTCAGTCTTAACCAGGCAGACTTGATGGACATAGCCATGATCGTGGCAACAACACTTCAAGGGCTAGTGAACCCAAACGCCAATCAGCCACCTCTACCTCCACCACAGCAAGTAATCATGTTTCACTACGAATCACTTCGCAAGGACAGGCGTCCAACCTTCAGTGGAGCTGCCGACCCTGAAGTTAGCCAGAGCTGGCTGAAAAGTGTGGAGACTCAGCTGCGACTATTGGAAGTTCCCGAGGCACTGAAAGTGGACGTGATTGTACCCTTCCTGGAGGATAAAGCACGCAAGTGGTGGGAAGAAATCTCGTCAGCCATGACAGTGGTGGGACCAATCACATGGCAGCATTTTCGAGAAGCTTTTTTGAAACAGTATTATCTAGCCGAGTCAGGCTGCAGAAACTAAGTGAGTTTGAAAATTTCATTCAAGCTCCGGATATGTCAGTTGTGGAATACACCTCCCAGTTCAATGCTCTTGGATCTTATGCTCCGACAATCATGGCGGACGAAGTTTTGAAATTGCACCGCTTTAAAAAGGGGTTGAACAACAGGATCCAATCAGCTCTAGCAGTCTACCAACCTGCCAACTTTTCAGACCTAATGGGCGCGGCTATTCGAGCCGAAGGTGATATTCGTCACACGAATTCAAAACTACTGCATACAATTCATTGCCACTACTAAGTCTTATCCATTTTAAAACATGTGACAAATCAAGATTACCAACAATCAAGCTTACCATATAAAACTTTTCACAGCACTCACATCCGTAAAGATTAGACACGATAGTAAAACTTAAATCATATTCCTTAATATCACATTGGTAACCCTGTCTCCAAACTTTTCAAAACAAAACAACCAAAATTATGGTAAAGAAGCAAGTCATACATCATGGTCGTTTTGTTGGCAACTAACCTTACCACATCTCGATTGCTTCTTAATTCAAATGGGTCAAAAATAGATGGCATTCTCCCACCATCAACACTTGCTTGCCTCCCCATCATGACGCCTCCAGAATCCTACAAAGAAGAACTAACAATGCTCGAGATTGAACCAGCTATATCATCACAATGAGAATAAATTTTTTTGTACAAATTTATTTTAAGGGGTTTATGCAAAAACAAGTAATTCTCGATCTCACCATTTTTTGCCAGCAATTCATTTTTCTTTTCTTTTTTTTTTTGACCTCTTTTTCTTTGATCTCAGTTTTTTCATCAAAATTTTTTATTTCTATGGTCATCTAACTTTTTTGCTCACTCTTTCTTTCAGTCATTTTAAATTCTTTTTCGCTCACTTCAAGAGATTTAAATTGACCTTCAAGAACCACATTTGGATTCAATTGTAAAATAGATACACATTTTTTTCTCAAGACACATTCATAATCCAAAATTGCACCATGTCTACTCTCTTCCTCATAATAGACAACTTAGGCACTTCTTCCATACCTAAGAATTCATTCTCCACATATCATCATTCAACGACATTCGAATCATCGCCTAGTGGACTAGCATCATCAATAACTACAATCTCAACTTCAAATTTAGGCTCAACTACAAGCTCAATCTCAAAAGTACCAGAAATTGACGTTTTAGTCGTACCTTGATAGTCATTCTTAGGAACTACATGTTTTGACTCAATCATTGTCCTATCCACGATTTTCTCCTTCTTGTTGGACCGCCAGGTGGATGCCAATGAATCCTCATACAAGCCACATTTATGTTTTCTATCAACTCCCCTATCGTAGTGATTAGGAACAAATTGCTTCCTCGTTGCTCTTTTCATTTCATCCCACTTTCCTATAGGGTCCTCATTGAATCTCTTCCTATCCCGCACTAACTTAACCCACCAAGTAATAGCATAGTCTGTAAACTCGCTACAAGCTCGTCTTACCTTCATTGTTTCCATATAATCCCGGCTCTCAAATACACATTCCATCCTCCCCTCCCACTCAAGGTATGCATTTGGATCGGCTCCCCCACTGAAAAATGGAACTATCATCTTTGTGCCACTCAGTCTATGCTCTCCCTGACTTCTACATTTAGGACTCTCACCACGTTGCCTATCATCATCCCGACTCAAGTACGACACTCTATTCAGATCAACTCCTCTTGTTATCATATCCCCACAAACTTTCCTATAACATAAAGGCTTAAATTCCTCCTCATCTTCGCCTCTACCCACATTCTTAAGCTTAGACCTACTCCCACTAGTACTAACCTCAAGCCTACCCACTCTCTCGCATAATGGCACCAACTCGGCCCTCATCATCCTTATGATATCATCTAACAACGACTCAATTTGGACGTTGAAAATATTTGTTTCGAGTCATCTCCTACCTCCTTCTCCATTTTTCTTTCGGACATTGTACCTGCAAGAAACGTTAGTAAAATAAATAAATAAAAATTCGTCACCAGAATTCTTACGGTCACTCCAAAGAAAATTTACTCGACTCTTTTTTTTTTCCGAATTCAAATACTCACCAGTTACTTTAAAGAAATAACGCTCGCACTCAAGTATTTTAACTAGAATTTTAGAGTTCTCTCGAAGGTGCGCTCAAGCTTTATATTTGTATATATCAAACCTTCATATTCAACTCATAGACACTGGTAACTATCTTGCTTGGATTGTGCAATGCCAAGAAATTTGAAATAATTTTTTTTTTTGTGAGAGACACTTGAATATGGCTTAAAATAAAGACAATAACAAAATTTAATGCTAAATAATAACACAAACTTTTCGCTTTTTTTTTTGGATTTTCACAAGAGGGATTTTGCAACTCGAAAAACGAAGAATAACTCACAAAATTTCGAGAATCACAAGATTCACGAAACGACGAGAAATAGTAGAATCACGTAGATTTAAAAACAAAACGATAGAACAACGCAGACCTGATAATTAAAAACGAGATACTTACTTGAATCAAACAAAACCAAAAGCTCTGATACCAATTAATGCGATTCTTCAAACACGAAAAGCAAAAGCACTCAAAAACGGAGTCACACCCTCGATTCGATGAAATAAACAAAGTGGGGTTGTCCCGATCTTTTTGAAAAAATTAAAAGTTTGTGATTTTCACCTCTAAGCTACGAAAAATTTAGCAACAAATATTCACGAAGATAAACAACTTTTATCAAACGAACTTTCAAAGAACTCGTCTTTGACAATCCGAGTGAAGAACAATCGACAAACACCACAAAAATTAAATCTTTGTTAAGTTTGATTTTGTATGTACAAAGCAAAGCTTCGAAAATTTTGAGAGAACTTACAAAAGTGTATCCAATCTTCAATTATTTGTTCAATAATGTTTTACAATCTTTTTATATGGAAAAATACGACAAAAATCGTGATCTAGGGTTTTCAACTTCAAACCTGCACTGCAGCGCGCTAGGGCGGCTTGTTTCAGCCGCTGAGGCGCAAGACGCGCTGAGGCTGGATTATTACCCACTAGGGCACGTTGCCCTCGGCCCTGGCGCATCTTGGCTACCTCCCAGGGTCATTTTGCACTCAAATGATTTGTTGCTCGATACGTCTTCATGAGAAGTTTCATTGAACTCCTTCAAGCGTTTTCGAATGCGCTTGATTATTCATTTTTAATCATCATCATGCTTGTACAATCGAGACAACACACCTGTATCTATCTCTCTCCAAGATTTAACACGTCAAGTCCGGTCAGATTCGTAATTGTAATATCCTATCTCACATTGGAATGCTAGGACAATGTGCATGGGTTTATAAGGGTGAAGAATTGGCTATTTTAGGAGTTTGATTAGTTATTTTCTCAAAACGAAGACGGATGTGAAATTGCACGGGCCAAACCCAATGAGCACAAGAAGCCATTGGTCGTGGGGCCTGACATAATAAAACAAGAAAAATAGCACTCTTTTCTTAGTAAGGAAATTAAATAACAACAAATAAATTATTGGTTAAATTACTAATACTCAAATTTTTGCGAACAAATATTAGCTATGCCACAAATTTATGACCAACCATGCATTGAGAATTTTCAAACATTTTCACTTAGCAAAATATTTGCAGCTGTTCCTCCTCCGTAGGAACAGCATATTCCTCCACAACAATTTGACCCACAAATATTCCTTCGATCTCTCATCAGATGAGATTCTAAATAGTCTCGAAAAATTCTCACGAACTTGGCTATATCGTTTTCGCGATTATTCAAGAACATAAAAAATATATTTTTGGTGAAATATACATTTAGTTGTTTTCATTTGCTTGCATTCCCCATGTGTTATGTTCTTTGCCCCTAAATTTTTTTGTACCGAATAGGTCGGCGTGCATGCTCTAAACTTCATGTGTACGTAATAATGGGGTGTGGTGTTTCGCGGATTGATGGTAATGGGCTAGCGATTCCGGTCAAGCTCCAGCCACTCTTCCTTAGCCGGTTAGAGGAGATCTCAAAAAGTAGGCATGGTCGTCCCCTCAAAGATCCCACACCTTCGAAGAAAGAGTTGCTCTTGCATGAAAAGGACGACGACGATGACGATATCTTGAAAACCGCACCCTCATCTCCTAAGGATACCGTCTCCGATGGCACAAAGAGCGAGGACACGAAGAGAATAGGGCACGGAACCGAGGCTGGCGTCATCGCGAGCCTAGGTAAAAAAGATGGCAATGAACATGAGGTGAGTAGAGAATGTAGCACGAAAGGAAATTGCAAAGATGTCATGAAAGAGAGAATGGTAGAAAACATGGAAGCTAAGGAGAAGGATAGGCTAGACAACATGTTGACAGATACCGAAAACGAGGATGACCATGATGACGATGAGAGAATGATCGGCCAGGAGATCGACGATGATGCCTTTCTGGGTTCACCGAGTTTTCGAGTATATTTCAATGAAAACGAAGAAGACGACCACCATGATAGTGGTGAGAAACCATATCCATCTCATATGAGTTGTATCTAATATTGTTTGATATATAAGAATTTTGATTTTGCTTAGTATTTTTTTATCATAAATCCAGGGAACCATGATGTCTTGAAGGATACAACTTCAAATGACGATACACCTTCATCAAAGGTATATTTATGACAATTAGAATCGCAGAAATCTTATTTAATGAACAAATTAATCTCTACATTTACACCATTTTTTCAAATATCAATAATCCATAGTCTTCGGCAAGCAGGAATCATCTGAAAAGCAAAAGGCCAAGAGAGGAAAGAAAAGGAGGAGCTTTAAGTTGCCTAAAGGAGGACAAGTCAAGAATCTATTGAATGTTAAATCATGCTACATGCCATCTCACTCCGCTCCCCACGACCGCGCCCATCTTCTCCTGGCGCCAAAGGCGACTACTTGAACCTTACTGGATCGCGCGAGGCCAGTCAGGGGCGGAGCCATGATTTCGTACGAGGGATACTAGACGGGGTTGGTCTGAAACGAATCAGTGGACTTCGATGACCAATTTTTTTCTTTTATTTCGGTTCGCTATGTTGATCCACCTCCGAGCCTAACGCGAAAAAGGTGGTATAAGAATTGTTGAACAGATCACAGCAGAAATTACTAAACATTGCCTTTGTAGCCTATGCTTTTGGGTACTTTAGCTCTTTTCTTGTGATATAAATAGTGCATTTTCTTACATCGATGCACGCATTGTGTGCTTGTATAATATTATTTATAATTCATTTGATTAATATTTAAATAAGGATCAAAATATAATTATAAGAAATAATGAGGGAGGACACCGTAATTTTTACATTTTATTAATATATATAATTATTAAAACAGACCATGATATCAAAGTTAGTTACTCTAAATATCTCAAACTTAATAAAATAGTATAGATGTTTTATTTCTTTTATCATTTTTCTCAAATATACAATATAATTTCTATATTTAGTAGCATTTTTTTACCTAATATATTCATATTAAATAAATTTTAGGAAACATGCAAATATTTTTTTAATGAATTAAGTAACAATAAAATAAAAAGTTTATTTACATCAATTTAATATTATTCATTTTTCATCAAAACTTAAGTCCAAAATTTTGTCTTAACAAATATTATGGATAAATATAAAGAAATAATTTGTTAGGATATGATAGATATAGATAAGATGCATATTAAAATAGGTTAATATATTTTTATTAAATAAACTAGAATATTTTGTAATTTGACAAAAACAAATATTTTTGTTTTATAAAAAAATATCATACATCAAAATTAGTTATTATAAGCCCATCGACTTTGATAGTATAGCATAGATATATGTAATAAATAAACACACACAAAAATGTCATTTTCTTAATTATATTACAGTAAGAAAATACCTTTGATGGTGTAAGTTTCTAAATAAAATTAAAAAATGTTGTATTAAAAAATTTAAGAAGAATAAACTATATGAACTAAATAAAGTAGATAAATAAAAAGATTTCTATATCAATAAAAAAATCACAATTATTTCAGCGAAAAAATAATAAACAAAATGAACTATTTTATTATTTTTTTTACATTTTTGAAAAATACTGAGTTATTATATTGTAACTGTGAGGACCCGGACGCTAATCATGTTCTTAATCCTCATTAGGACAATTTAATCAATGATAATAAACAGTGTCTAAATTTTTTTTAAAATACAAAGCGGAAACGTTATGTAAATCAATCTGAATTACATATTAAATACAAACATACAAATCCTGTATTGTCTACAATAATTCACTAGGTTCAACTAAATATCAGTACTGACTCCTAATTTACTTCTGAGCTCGGATCTCCACGCTATCTAGTTCAGCCTCGTTCTCTTCTTGACCCTGATCTTGTCCCACCTGTTGTCATGCACACATACAAACAAGACAACAGCCGGATAACTCCGGTGAGAATTATATTCCCAGTATAAATCATGTATACATGTCTTTCATATAAACAATATAAAAGCATGAAATAAACATTCATAACATGTATCAAAATCAGAACATGAATCAAATATTCATCACATGTATTATAATCCTAAACATGAATCAATATCAAGAATAAATTATATTCTAAACATATATCATCATCAAGAACATAATTCCATATCAAGCAATGAATCACTCTCCGTGATTCTCAGACTCGACTCAGTCATAATCTAGGGATTCCGATCGGAATAAGAACATACACCCACCTACACTCCCGATCGGGGTGGTGGCATGTTCTTATTCACGGACTTTGGCTCTTTCCATATCGAACACCAGTAATAGAAGAAACTCCAATTCTATCAACTCCGATATAGCCAAACGTCCGGTGTCTTGACATAACCGTCACAGACTTTGGCATTTTCACCAATATCCTATCTTGTGACATCGTGCAATGTGCCCGTGGCGTTCCCACCACTATCAGGTGCTTCTGTCACAAGATCACTCGTGTACGACTAGACGTATCCGCCTATGACTGCGTACATCAATCAATAAATCAAAGATATCAATATCATTCAATTGCAAATAACAATGCAATAAAATAAAGTATGTGATTTCGGGAGACTCAAGTCAAACCTTACTCGAGTTGTGCAATCCCAACTCAACATTAATTTATACCTTTATCTTCTCGGTCTGACGAAGTCGAAGTCTCAGAGTCAAATCTGTCCATATCAATCTGAAATACAATATCGCATAGGCACAATCTCAATATGCAACTCAATTCAAAATATAGTCTGATCAATACTCAAATCAAACATAATCTGATCAATATCGAATCAAGATACAATCTAATCCATATCGACGATATCACGATATAATCAAAATCACTACCGAATCTGATCAATATCAATTTACTGATTTTCGACGGTATAACAATACAGTCTCGATAACCCCGTCAATCTCAACATCACAGATATAATACCCGAATTCATAATCAATATCGGTACAACTTATAATCAATAACAATACAGTTCTGATATCGAATCTCAATCAAATCAACTCCGAAAAATCATAACTGTAACGCCCCGAAAATTTTAAAGTCCACGCAAACCACGTACATGCAATTATTAAATTCTTTTGTATTTTAATTAAATGTTTTAATTGCATGAATTAATTATGTTTTGCACACTTGCATATTTAAAATATATTTTTCTACATGATTGCATAAAAGTTGTATTTTTTAAGGAATATTCAAGTGGCGATCGAGGAACGGGGACCGAGGGCTGAAAAATGTAAAATGTTTTTATTAAATAATTATTTTTAATTATTTAAAAATATGGTTGATGCTTTTTAGTATTTTTGAAAATAAGGGGTTTTGAGGTGATTTTATACGCCGGGATGAAAATTTTATCGGTGTTGGCTTTTCAACAAAATGCGATCTTTTTGGCAAACCCGGCTAATAAATTCACAAAATTATTTAAACAAACTATTTTTAAAATTCTAATTAAGCACTAATGGACCTAAATTATCTACTTAATGGGCCTAAGCTTAATTAAAGATTAATTAACTATAAAATATTGTAAACCCCATCCCAAACCCTTGAATTTACACGCCACTTTCAGAATTATTTCACCAAAGTTTTCCCTCAAGGACACGGCATATTGATAGGAAATTTTGAAAGTTTGAAGGTTTCAAGGAACTTCTAGGCCAAGGTCGTTCGTCGCCGTTCTTCAATCGCCAACGGTTTTTCGTGCGTAAAATACGCAAAGGCACTCCATATTCTTTCCTTCAAACATCTATTACACTATAGTATTTATTTAATTGTATTTTGCATGAAAAATAAGGGAAACTTGGTTATATTTTCGTTTTTGCATCAAGAAGGGTTTTTAAATCATGTATGTTGATCCAAAATTTATGTTTAACATGATCCTAAGGGGCTGCCATGATTAGGTAAGATTTAAGGATGGTTTTACATGAAATATAGAGTCCTAGGATCACACCTAATACGTTGCAAAACAAGTAAACTACAGTTGGAACCAACTTGCTGTCCTAGTGTTGAAGGGTTCGGTTCTATGGGATTTTGCTGGCTGGGCTTGGGTTGGTTGGGACCAGGGCCTGGCTAGGGTAGTGCCTGGGTCAAGGGAAGAGTCCTAGCCCCGCTAGGACTCGAGTCAAGAGGGCTGGGGAGGAGTCCTAGCAAGCTAGGACTCCAACCCGTGAGATTCAAGGAGAAAGCTGCGCAGGTGGGCAGGAGATTGTGCAGACTTTGTGGCTCGGCCAGGGGCTTTGGGGCTGAGCTGGGCTAGGTCCTTAGGGTCATAAGAGGGTGCACGATGGTCTGGGCAGGGGCTGGAGTGGCTTGGGTAACTGCTGGCACGAGCAAGACATGGAAACGTGAGAGGAGATGGAGTTGAGCGAGGCTGCTGCCACTGGTTCAGTGGTTTGCTGCTGTTGTCCAGGGGCTTGGGATGGTCTGGGCTTGGGTTAGGCGCCCTCCAGGGAAGGGTAGGGTCATGAGGGGTCAGTGGTTAGATGGCTGGAAGAGTCCTAGGCAACTAGGAAACCCAATTCAACATGGACACTACCAACACACACACGTGCAGAATTTTATGGCGATTTCCAGGAAGATTTTGATCGGGCCAGGGCTTATTTTTCGGGCTGGGCTTATACAGTAGGGTCCCTAGATGGGTTGGCTAGGTTTTGGTTCAAGGTGGCTCGGGCGTGGCTCGTGTAAATTAGGAGATGGCTCGGTGTGTTCGTCGAAGGGTCAAAAACGAGATTTTAAAGACAAAAATTGAATCCATGGGTCCATGGGGGTGGCTCATGACTTGGAAGGGTAGAATAAATCTTAAAAATGCTATGTTTAAAATTTGGGATCAAAATAATGAGTTTTGGATTTATTCGGGATTTAATCGCCACATGAAACGCTAATTAAATAACTAATTGAAACACCTAGTTTTATGCCTTATAAAATTATGAAAAATTAGGGTTAAGCTTAAATAATTATTAGAAGTCTAAGTTTTTAATTTGAAAATTTTATATTAAGGTTTGGTTTAATTCGGGATTAAAACGTATTAATACGTCTTATTTAAAGATTAAATTAAAAGTCCTCGATTTAAGCTAAATAAAAATATGAAAAAATTCATGTAGGCTTAAATAATTATTTGGAACATGTTAGAGTCATGAAATCAAGATAAAAGTCAAAACCAAGGAATTTTACGTCTAGGGTTAAAACGGTCTTTTTACACCTAGAAATTAGTAAAGGTCATGGCAGTGCCCTAAATGCTATTTTTACTAAAATATGATTATTTTTAAATGTTTATGAATTGTTCATGATTAAATGATGATTGTTAAATGTCTAAGGGATTTTTATGATTTAAGAAGACATTTAAAATACATGTTGCGTGCTTGGTTTCAAAAATGAAAAACGTAATGATATTCATGATTTTTCTAAAGTGATGTGAATGAAAAATGTTGAAGGATGTGAAACAATTGTGACTAATTCGTTAATGTTGGCGACGTCGTGAGGGTTATGGTCCCAGTGGGAGCCCGACGATCGTGTTTCCATCATTGCGAATATGTGGTAACGGATATGTGGTACCGGTTTTGTGGTAACGGAAGAATGGGAATATCGTGAGGGAAAAAGGCCCCAGAGGGAGCTCATTTATGGGAAAAGGCCCCAGAGGGAGCCCCGACGATCGTATTTCTATTCGAATCATGATAGGCCAGGGCCCAGTTGACCCGTGATAGTGTTGCTGGTGTCCCCCGCCGCCCAGTACTATGGTTTTATGTAGATGGATCCATCGACCCTCATGAGCATGATCAGGAAAGTCACAATTAATGATCTGAATTCAACAAAAGAAAAGAGGAAAAGAAAAGGAAAATGTTCATGATCATGTTAAAGGTTTTATGTCATGTCATGTTGAGGAAAAAGGAAAAAGTTAAGGTTTATGATTGCATGTCATGGAAAAGTATTTTATGAAAATGTTATGTTTAAAGTTTTATGCATCATGAAAATATTTACGAAAATGTTTATGTTTATGCGTCTTCATGAAAACGATATTTTAAGTACAAATATTTTTCACCGTTATATGTTGACTGTATTACGTATTACTCCTTATCAAGATTATGGTGTGTTGAGTCTTTAGACTCACTAGGTGTGATGGATGCAGGTGGTATTGAGGGAGGACTTGATGGGTGATTTGACTGGACTGAAGGCGCACACAACCCGAGGACCAGCGCTTCTACTTTTTCCGCATTATGACTTTTGACTCATGCTTTATGATTAAAGATTTTTAAGATTATTTATTTATGTTTTTGAGAGATTTTTGAGAGGTTTAGTATATATATATATACATCTCGTGCATGTAAGGCAAGTGGCTAATCCTTCAACCTGCACGTCTCGCGCATATGCGCGACATCACTCGGCGCATATGCGCGAGACAATATGTCTCGGCGCGTTTGACTCACGGCAGCTCGCGCATATGCGCGCCCCATCGTCGCGCATATGCGCGAGACCTACTGTCTCGTGCAATGCAACTCGCGCATATGCGCGCTTCCATCCGGCGCATATGTGCCAACTTCTCTGGACATTTCGCGCATGTGCGCGCCACTCTCTGCCTACCTCGCGCATGTGCGCGGCTCACGTCACGCATGTGCGCGCAATGTTCTGTTCCAGCCCCTTGGCTACTGGACACCTCGCGTATATGCGCGCCCTCACGCCGCGCATATGCGCGGGGTCTTCTGCCAAATCCGCGCATGTGTGCGCACCAGATCGCGCATGTGCGCGGATGGCATCTCCCTCGCACATATTTCGCGTCTTTTCTTGTCTTTCACGGTCTGATTCATTCCGTCTATAATCGCATCAATTAATCACTAAATCGTTTCAGATTAACAGGATAAATTTCTCGGGCCTTACAGTAACACTAATCCAAATTTATCAAAATAACTTTATCCAATAATTTCTAAACATATTTGACATGTAAACTAAAAATTTTATTTTTCCAAGTAAAATCAAGCATATGTACACCTTTTTTTCAATAGTAGGTCTCTTGTGAGACGTTCTCACGAGACAAAACTAAATATTATGACAAAACTCTATGTTTAAGTTTTAATATATATATATATATATATATATATATATATATATATTATATGTTTGATATAATGTTCACTCATGTATATTTGCATATTTTACGCCAGTATTTTGGATCGATAGATTTCAAATTAATATATTTAAATATATTTTTTTTAGTTTAGATAAAGAAGATCATAAACATCAGATCAATGTTTTCGATATTTACATGATATTTCATACTATTTATGACGTAATTCAAGTTCACTCAATAACTAATGTTTTCGAAATTCATTCTACTGTGTGTTATAACTGTGTAAATAAGTTAAGTGTCGATTTAAGAATTCATTTATTATTTTATTATTAACAATAAAAATATAATCGAAATTCATATATTTCATATTCATTCATCCAAATACAACCTAAAATAATTTATACAGAAGAAATAGAAATGATCATATTATAATTATTATCTCTATTTCTCATCAACACAAATAAACCGAAAACAAAGATAACGATCCAAAACTATGGTTACATAGACCAAAAATGTAAGAAGAATACGAGCAAGTTAACGAGGGTTCAATACATACGAACTAAAATGGTTGCCAATCGAAATAGGCTATGACACATATCCATCAAGCTTCCTTATTCGGAAAATATCTGATGCAACTATTTTACTAGCATCCATCCATTCACATTTACACACACTAAATCTTAGGTCTTTTCGTTCCGTCATCAATTGACGATTGCTTATTTGATCTATACATACGTATTTGATTTTATGAACTTGTGTGATTATCGTTGACCTGAAATTGATATCCACGTGACGGATGTATGTATATATACGTTCAAGGCTATCTCACTTTGGAC
The DNA here is from genome assembly GCF_025594145.1 of Primulina tabacum. Taxonomy (NCBI): domain Eukaryota; kingdom Viridiplantae; phylum Streptophyta; class Magnoliopsida; order Lamiales; family Gesneriaceae; genus Primulina; species Primulina tabacum. The sequence goes on from NC_134552.1 coordinate 18,476,333, forward strand.
AAAACTACTTATAGTTTTACCAAAACAAAAATCATTTTTAACATATGTATATATTTGATTTTTTGCGCACTTACGTGAATATCGTTGATGTGAATTTACATACATACCTTATACATGTATATATATACACATTAAGTCTCTCTCACTTTGGACAAACTACTTTTAATTTTACCAAATCAAAAATCATTTGTAACCACTTGCATTCATTGTACCATTATTATTATTATAATAGAAATTATATAAAATCCAGGGCCATGCATGTTCCATCACCAAGCTTTCCTCTCTGTCTGGGAAGAAATATGGCCACATTCAAAGGAACTGTTTTCTTCTTATTTCTCTTGTCAGTGATTGGCCCTCTCTCAGGCTTCGCTTCATTACAAGAAACATAATGGGAACTTTCAGGTTCTTGATGTCTCTGCCTCGTTACTGCAAGCTCGCCGAGTCTTCTCCTCGGAGAAACCTGCTGCAGACGCTGTAAATCTTCAATCCCTTGGAGTTAGTACCGGTAATTCTTCCTTCATCCTCACTCTCCGGTCGAGATCCTCACTGCTCCGGCTATTTCACCGTACTTTAAAGAATTATACTTCGCTCACTCTCTCCCGACTCGCCAGAGATGAAGCTCGAGTCCAATCGCTGCTCTCCAGGCACTCGCTCTCCGTTTCGGGTTTTTCGACTTCAGATCTCGAGCCGGAAGGGCTGGAAGTTCCGGTGACTTCGGGGATTAGCCAAGGGAGTGGGGAGTACTTTGCTCGGGTGGGGCTCGGCTCGCCCGCGAAGGAAATCTATATGGTTATCGACACGGGGAGTGACATCAGCTGGCTGCAATGCCAGCCTTGCACCGACTGTTACCAGCAGACGGGCCCTATCTTCAATCCTTCTTCTTCTTCGACTTACCGGAAACTCACCTGTGACTCGCATCAGTGCGCCGCCCTCCAGGTCTCCGCCTGCCGTACGGACACATGTCTTTACCAGGTCTCCTACGGGGATGGCTCCTACACAGTTGGGGATTTCGTCACCGAGACGATGTCCTTCGGCGGTGGCTCGGTTTCTAACGTGGCTCTGGGGTGCGGCCACGATAACGAAGGGCTGTTTGTCGCCGCCGACGGGTTGCTGGGGCTGGGCGGCGGTTCTTTGTCTCTAGCTTCTCAAATCAGAGCTACATCGTTCTCGTACTGCCTAGTACACCGCGATTCGAGCGCATCCTCCACTCTTGAATTCAACGCCGCCCAACCCAGCGACTCGATCTTGGCACCTCTGCTGAAGAACTCTTTAATCAGCACTTACCACTACGTGGGCCTCACCGGTATAAACGTCGGCGGCCAGCCGGTGAACGTACCAGCGTCCACATTCGAAATCGGAGGCGACGGTAAAGGTGGAGTGATCGTCGACTCCGGCACGGCCGTGACGCGGCTGAGGACGGAGGCGTACAACGCCATGCGAGACGCTTTCGTAGCCATGAGTAGCCAGAATTTGCCATCCCCCACCACCGGCTTCGCCTTATTCGACACGTGCTACGATCTGTCCTCCAAGACCTCCGTCAGCGTCCCGACGGTGTCGCTTCAATTCGCGGGCGGCAGAGCTCTGCGTCTGTCGCCGAGCAACTATCTAATTCCGGTGGACGACGCCGGGAAATTCTGCTTCGCATTCGCGCCGTCGTCGGGTTCACTGTCTATCATCGGTAACGTGCAGCAGCAGGGGACACGTGTCAGTTACGACCTCGCCAACAAAATTGTTGGGTTCAGCCCCAATAAATGCTAGTCAGTGGCAGCGGACATAAGCAAATTTGGCTGATAATTAGTTTTTTAATATTATTATTATTAAATATTGCATGTGATTTACCTTTAAGCAAAGACAAGGAAACAAAGTTGTAAAATATATTAAACTTCACTACCCGACTCTTTCCTTTCTTTGCCCTTAAAAAAGTCGAATAATAGGTAATGTGAGATGATTTTACTAATTTTTATATATGAGATTGTCAATATTATTGATATTCACACTAAAAAGTAATATTTTTAGTATAAAAAGTAATATTTTTTATGGATGTTTCAAATAAGATATATGTCTCACAAGATAAGACACGTGAGACGTCTCAAATAAGTTTTTGCCGAATCGAATTAAATCATATATTTAAAACATATAGCATATGTACTTAAATAAGGTCAGGTTCGTATTATTTTATATTAAGATAATTGAATTTCACCCTATACTGTACTTATGAATTTTAATATTATATATTTTATTTGTTAAGAGTTTGTTTCAAGTGTTTTTTAATTTTTATGTTTAATTTTCTAATATTTTATTGTTTAAAAACTTGCAAGTATTTTAAATGATTATGGTTCAAGTTCGTTAAACAAAAATGGTTTTAGAGTTCATCGAATATTTTTAATTAAAAATAACTAATAAATGAAATTTAAAATGTATAATTCTCATTTCATAAGATTCAATAATTTACATTTCAATCAAATAGTAACGTGAGCCAAAAATTCATGACCAATAAACTAGATCAACAAACTAGTCGAGTTCGGGCACGGTCTCGGGAACAGGTTCGCAAGCTTAGGAGACAAACAATTTTTAAGTTTGAATTCGGCTCGATAAAATTGTCGAACTCATCAACTCGATAAGCATAACGAACGATCTCAGACGATCTTTTATCAAGTCAAGTTCCGAATAGCTCGTGAACAGTTTGGTTTAGATATACAATAAATACCATAACATTGTGATCTATTAAGTTATGTTCGAATGGGATATTTGATTTGAAGAAAGATTTTATGTATGTATTTCAAATGATGTTTATCTCGAGACAACCGAAATGAAATCATTGACTATGGTGTAAACAGAAATAAATGCTCTCATTTAATTAAGTACCATTTAATTTGGAAGTGAAAAATTGGAGAAGAGGAAGGAAAATAAGTGATTTAATTAATTAATTAAAAATCTGTTGGGGGGGAGGAGTTGTGGGTGTGGGGCAACATTTAAGCCGACGTTTGTTTGTTGTTGGCAGAGAAGAGATATTCAATGTATTTTCCTTTTATATTGAACTGTTTTACGTGTGGTTAGGTACACATTTAATGTAATAATAATGGCACCAAAGCTGCGAGGTCCATGTGATATATATAAGTTCGAAAGTGGATTTGTCTCCTTCCATTCGATGGAGACTTGGATTTCTATTTCACCTTGTTGTATTATATTATATTTTATTATTACAAAAAGGTTAACAATGTTTGTAAATATATTAATTTTAATCATATATATATCTTTTCAGTTTTGAAAATTTTAGTTGTTGGTTTAGAAATTTTTTTATATATATATAGAATGTTGAGGTGACATTATCGTCATTTCATTCCGAGTGAAAGATAATTAAAATCGTAAGAGGTGTATTCAATGTAGGAGATTTATTAACTTTTAATGGCTTTTGTAGATTTTAAAAGTTTAGATGTATTCAATTAAGACTTTTACGGAATATCTCACCCTACCTCATGGGGCACATTGCCCCCATGAGAAGATCAAAGGTCCCAGTTTTAACCACACATATGCGGGGTCCACCAATTCATATGCGGGGTCCATCAATTTCTTTAAAATCAACGGGCCAGATCCTGTGAGGGCACTGCCCTGTGTGGTAGCATCGACACTACCGACTTTTACATACTCTAGAAATCTAGTGGTATTCAAAATAGACTTTCGTAGAGTTTTAAAAAGTCAAGTGGTATTCAACATTGACTTTTATAAGAGTTTTAAAAGTCAATAGGTATTTAAATTTTCAATAGACTTTTAATAACTTCATGGAATTCATTAACATACAAACATTAAAGAGTAAGGTACAACTATAAATTGTAAAAATTGTATTTGGTTCAACCAAAGATTTGGATTGATTTTTAAAACTTCTAACTCATGCACAAGCTATTTATTTCTTTCTGTGTCACTTCACATCACATCTTCTCATATCTTCTCATATCTCATCTATCTCTATCACTCTCTCAAATTTTCGAAGTGTATTTCTATATATATTTTCATATTTTCTTTTCAAATTTTTCATTTTTGACTAATTGTTCATTTAATAATTTTTTATTTTAATATAATACGAAATTTTGAATTCTAAAATTGATTTTATGACTTTTAATTTATGATTTATACAAATTAATGTAATATTCAATAATAATAAAAGATTATCCAAAATTTTTTTGCTTAGTTCTTAATAATTGAATAGCCTCACAACAACCATGATTTTTTAAATTCTTTTTAACATTTTCAATTAACATGTAAGCTATGATATTTTTACACAAAATTATATCCAGATAATGCTAAATAATATTTTTTTTCACATGTATATTATCTATTCAAAAACAATGTTACAGATTAATCAATTGATATATTTTAAAAAATTTACAAACATGAATACAAACCCACACATATATACATGTAAAGATTAAATTATTTAACTTTTAAATAAATAAATTTATTTATTAATATAAATATTGAAAAACTATTTCAAACTGAATATGTTATATATGTCAATTAATTATTAGTTCAAATAAATTAATAAAAAATAATATATTATAATTAAGTACAAAATTTATAAAATTCTATAAAAGAAAAATTCACAGAAGTTTATAAAAATCTTGCAAAAAATTATAAATGAATCCACATAAATCTGTTTATAAATCTGTGATATTCCGTAAAAGTTAATAAAAATCTATCAAATTCATAAAAGTCTATCATTTGAAAAAATCATTAAAAATCATCAAAACTCTCAAGTGAATTTGTTTCACAAAAAATCATCAAAATTGTGATGTTTCCATATGTACGTGGTCGTGTACACATGTTGTGTATGTGTGCAACCCGTTTGTAATAATATTGTTTTGGAAAGAATTTTATGTAATATTTTTTTATGCCTAATTCATCCACCGATTTTCTTATTTCTTCCCAAATTCGTTTAGACCAAACGTTGACGGGGCCATCGGCTATTCCTTCCAAATCAGTCATGAAATGCCGTCCCAAAAATTTGACAACTTCTCGCGTGGAGTGATGTGACACAAATAATTATAATTTCCAAACATGGATGATATATATTGATGTTACTTGATTTTGATAACATAATATATCAAAATTGAAAGTTATGACTATAGATAACCTTTTTTATAATATTTATAATATGATAATTTCTCGTATAAAAACCAACTCTTGTAGTATATATATTGGTTTTTTTTTTTTTTTTTTTGTGAAGAAAAAAGATTTAGATATTTACTATGAAAAAGTAGCCATGGCTTAAAAAAGTATCATCATTTGCAACTAAATTACAAGTTTCTTTGAATGCTTATCGGGGTTGTGACAATAAAAATATTGTATCCGAGAGCTCTCAAACTAAGAAATGACAGTAGCTAATTCCTTTTCTGAAGTAGAGCATCGCTTCGTGATAAACAAATTGACACGCCATGTGAGAACACAAAGCCTTAAAGTGTACTAATTAAGAAACATGAATGAATTCCTCCATCACAGGGGAAAGTTATCGTTCACAAGAAGTAAATAATGCTGATGGAAGATCAATCGAACAACTTGTAACAAGTTCGAAGAAGATGCTATGAAAGAAGAAATTGCATTTTCTGGGGTGGCGAAGGAGTTTCAGAAAATATTATGTTGTCCATGGAGAAATATATTTGCGGTAATATGAAAAAATGACCAAAGCTTTTACTGCTGTCATTATAGACTTTATGATAGAAACAAAAGAATGGAGAAAATATTGGAATGAGGAGAATAAGTCTCCATAAATTGTAAACCTAAAGAGACTGAAAGTAAGTTGTGTGAGGACCAAAGCAAGGGGTCGGGAAGTTATCAAGCAGGTGAAAACCATTGCTTGGAGGAAACACCGATTCTGAGATCTGTCATGAAAGGAAAATATACTCCTCTGTACATGAGGTAAGATGAATTGGGGCTAAGACACCAAAACTACAATAATGGTGAATGAGTGGCATAGGCCAATATATTCCCCACACCCATTACGACAGACTTTAGTCCTTGATTGTGAGACTGTACATGATGTTATTCAAGAGTTTAATGGCCCAAGGGTGGGGCCAATCAATCGAATAGTGTTTCACAAGTCACACCCTGATTTTGTTGATCGTGATAATCCTTATCCACGAGGATACCGCATTCTGACTTCACTTTATATTCGGCGGAAGATGGTCAGTCTAGCGTAGAACATGTAACAAGGCTTACGATATAATGCAGTGAATTTACTATTTTCAATATTATAATCATATTTGATATATTTTGAGCTCATTGTAAAGAAATTTTTACTCATTTTTAGTTATAATTAATTAACTCTAATCATTGCATTGTAATAAAGATTAGGAGTTAAAGACCTCACATATTTTTCGGAACCCATGGACCTTACAGCCTGACAGATAACTCTCAAATAAGTGCATTCTGTGTTGCCATAAGTATGATGAAATAAAATTATGTCTTGACTAACAGTTATAACTTTTTACCTAGTGGTAAATATTTTATCATAAAAATTAATTAATTTAATAATTTTTCTTTTCATCTACCTCTATCAAGCATCAATAAGTTTATTTTAGCATATTCTCTGTGTCATCAAATATAACTATAATTTCCTTTAGACCATTACATCTATCACAAAATTTATTCTAAAATTTTATATAAGTTTAATTTATATGATAAAAAAGTTAATTAATTTAAAAATTAATTTTGTTCGCTTAAATAATTAACTTAGCTATTTATATTAATAAAATATTATAATAAATTAGATATTACACATTAAAAATAATAATAAATTCGATATAAAAATTAAAAATAAATTTAAATTTTTTATATCATGTAATAAAAATAAATTTATTTTTTTATATTGATAAATGAATTAATATAATCATTATTTTCTAAAAAAATAAACTAACAAAAATATTATTAGTTTAATTCATACAAAATAATAAAAAATAATTAATTTTTTTAGTATAACTAAAATAATAAATAAAAAAAATCATAAGGAAAGGTTTTTAGCGCATTATTAACACTCTTCCCAGCTAGATGACATCCAAAAAAAAAAATTTGAGTATGAAAATAAAATTATTCATGTAACATTTTTCACTTTGCAGTTTAAATAGAATTATGATATATGATGTTGGAAATCGGTTTTTTCATGTCCAAAACGTATCATAAGTTTTAAAAATTTTAATTTGACGTTCAAATAACGTCTTCGGATACTCGAATGGTTTGAATAAAATAAACATTCATATGGTATATATGAATATATTTTTAATGAATAAATCACTTGAAACAAGCTATTCCGGGATTGGCAGAGATAGCTCTTGTAGTATTCTCTGTGAACGATTTTTTTGAAATCTTATTTCTTCAATCTCCAATCAAGTACACTATTGAAATAATTGTTCATCCTCTAAATTGCATTAGAAAATTTAAAGGAGATTTAACGTTGAGATAAAAAACAAAACGACGGCTCAAACCATAAAATATTTTGAGATGGCCGAAATTTTGGAGAAGTAGGAAGAGAGTTTTTTTTCGAAAATTTCATTCCATGGAGGCTAGGCTTTGTGGATTTTTAATCCATGAGTCCTTAACCTAATTTTTTTTAATTATAGGTTTATGGTTCCTTAATTAAACAAAGTATTAATGAGCTTTGTAAATTAATTTGACTAGTCCAACTAGTTTAATTAATTAATTTAAAAGTCCATTAAGAACTTTAATTATTTAACATGTTGGACTTATACTCCTAGGAAAGGTTCTCCGGTACAATCATCATATTATTACCCTGTTGGGATTTGTTTTTTTCTCGTGTCCAAATCACAGCGGAAATTTAAAAATTTTTATTTTGACTATCAAAATATTTACACTCTTATGATTTAAATTAAACATAAACATTCATAGGATGTTAGAAGTTATACCTTTAGTGAATTAATTCACTAGGCTCCAACTATTCCGATATTTGCGGATATAGCACTTGTCGAATTTCCCTAAGAAATATCTTCGATCTCCGAATCAAGTCCACGACTGGAATATTTATTCATCTTCTAACTTGAACTAGAAAGCATAGAAAATATTTTGTATTTGAGATCAAGAAAACAAATTGGTTCAAAAGCTTTTGAGAGCAAGAGTGGCCGATTGAAATTTTTTTTTTCTTTTCTTCTCAAAACTTCGGTCCTCTTCTAATCCTCTTTTATTCCCACCGAATGCATGCTCTTTAATAAGGATAAAAAATCTTTATTTTAATACTAATCATTCATTTAATTAATTAAATTAATGAAATATTCTTATTACATGCCAATCATGGTTCTCGAATCAATACATATATATTGAGAATATTATGTATCAATCTTATTTTGCTTTGTGTACATGGTTTTTAAAAATTATGGTATTATGAATATTTTCATATTACATAAATCAATATCATATTTTATAAAAATTAATGGGCTATATTTTAACTCATTTAAAATATAATTTAATTATTAATGCTCATTTAAACTTTAATAAATTATCATGACGTACTTATACTCTTACAAACTCATGATTCATTCTCCCATTATATTAATATTATCATAATCTCGATCGACGATCAACATCATCGATGTGACAATTTTAATTTATTTGTTATTATGATGCACACTTTAATTTCGAGATCACAAATTACAAATTAAGACAGGTGTACTCCTTTTGACTGTTTAAGCAGTCATGCTATCAAAATTTCTATAAGCTTTTATAAAATTTATTTATAAGTTTATCGATTTATCATATCAAACTTATTTCTTATAAATTCAATCTCAACGGGAACAAGTAAACCAGTGTTTGTGTGACCCTCAATGGTTCAGGGATACAGCTAGCTGTGGGTTCACAACTCTCTATGATTCAGGACAATTTTTTTTATTTGGGCTTACCATAATTTGCCCCATTCCATGCACCAACATTTGATCATGATAATGTCAGAAATCATTTTCTAATTAAACCCATCGAATCATGCTAAGAGTGTCTAGTAGCAGCGTCCCAAATTCCCTAGATATCACTGATAGTGCCTGCAAAAACCAGTCGGTTATGGTTAACGTACAGTATGGTCCCTTCATATCATATATCCCGATCGAATCTGGAACCATTGGTTCATCGAAGATTGCATATTAATTCGATAGCTATGTGATACAATTATGCAATATTCATAGTGTCATCTCATGCACAACTAACGAACTCTTTCCCTAATGTACATATCACACTTTGGTCAGAGATTTCATGCACTATTATTTCATTAGATCACATAGGATATCCATACACGTAGATGAGCGGTGAATCCCCGACTACAATGCACCGGCTCCTACATATGTCGCAATTGCACCCAACCTCGCCACCTTGTGACCCTCGCGGAGTCGGTAAACGAGTCAAAGCACAATCCTAGTATGTAGAGCCTCAGGTGTTGTCCCAGGTTGTAAGGACTAATCATGTACAATCACAACCACGGACTTTTTCTCTCGATGAATGATAACCACTTGGAAAGTCCGATGGAGCGTTGTCTAGTACAATCATCGTATGATTACCCATATGTATGATTGGACATCTCTATGTCCTTACCATAAAGACGGTACACAACATCATAGATGCTAGTCTCAATTTCAAGCGACCTTTATCCTTGTTTTAGGCGGCTGAATCGACTAGGAACGAATTTAGAATATACAGTGTTTACAAATGAGTTTCAATATCGAATTACGATTCATTTGTATTAAAGTATAATCAAGGAATTTATATAAGCTGATTGAATGGGTACACAAATAAAGTAAAATGAAACCATAAAAAGTTAAATTATATTAATATAAAGATTGTTTATTACACTTGAGTCGAAATTCCTTAGCTAACCTATAGCCAAATACTTTAACAATCTCCCACTTGCCCTATAGCCAAATATCCATAAACTTTAATCTCATTGCTTCGCGATGCTTATCAAACAATTGTCCTGGCAAGGGCTTTGTAAGTGGATCAACAACATTATCTGCAGAGGTTACTCTGTCGACTGATATATCGCCTCTTCCCACAATCTCCCAGACGATGTGGATTTTCCTCAGTTTATGTTTGGATCGCTGATGAGACCTTGGTTCCTTTGCTTGTGCAACGGCACCAGTGTTGTCGCAGTACACCTAGACTGGATCAACTCTATTAGGAATGACGCCCAACTCTTGGAAAAAATTCATCATCCAAACTGCCTCTTTGGCTGCAGCAGATGCAGCAATATATTCAGCTTCAGTGGTGGAATCCGAAACAGTGTCTTGCTTGGAACTCTTCTAATAGACAGCCGCACCATCGAGCATGAATACAAAACCAGGTGTCTATTTCGAATCATCTACATCACTTTGGAAGCTAGATTCATTGTAGCCTTCCAATTTTAATTATCCACCCCCATAGACCATGAACAAGTTCTTAGTCCTCTTTAGATACTTAAGAATATCTTTTGCGGCCTTCCAATGCATTGGACTAGGGTTCGTATGATATCTGCTTGTAACACTCAGAGCGTAAGCCATATATGATACTACCAATGGCTGACGCATATGGAATACGTGTCATTATCTCTATCTCTTCATCAGTCTTGGGGCACATTGCTTTAGATAGAGTAACATCATGATACATTGGTAAGTATCCTCTCTTGGATTATTCCATAGAGAATCTTTTCAGAATGATATCGATATAAGTCGCTTGGGTGAGCCCCAGCATCCTTTTCGATCTATCTCTATAGATTTGTATTTTCAATACATAGGATGCTTCACCCATGTCTTTCATGGAGAATTTACTTGCTAACCATACTTTAGTTGATTGTAGTAATACTACATCATTCCCAGTGAGTAGGATATCATCAACATAAAGTACTATGATTGTCACTGCACTCCCACTAACTTTCTTGTACACACATGGTTCCTCGGGATTCTTGACAAAATAAAATTCCTTGATGGTGTTGTCAAATATGAGGTTCCAACTTGTGGACGTCTGCTTGAGACCATATATTGATCTCTAAATTTACATACCTTATGCTCACTTCCACTAATGTGTATCCCTCAGGCTGAGACATATAAATATCTTCTTTAATGTCTCCACTGGAGAATGCAGTCTTTAATCCATTTGCCATATCTCATAGTCATATCATGCTGCTATGACTAGTAGTATTCTAATGGATTTAAACATAGCTACTTGTGAAAATTTTTTCTCATAGTCAATTTCTTGCCTTTAAGTATAACCTTTTTCAACCAGTCTTGCTTTGAAGGTCAATACCTTCCCATCCGCCCCAAGCTTTCTTTTGTAAATTCATTTGCATCCTATGGGAACAATTCCCTAAGGTGGATCCACTAATGTCTAGACTTGGTTTGAATACATAGAGTCCATTTCATACTGCATAGCTTCAATCCATTTGAATGAATCAGTATCAGATAATGCTTCTTTGAAGTTCATTGGATCACATCCAACACAAGGCTCATCATAGCCTTGTTCATGAAGAAGCGTATATCTAGCAGGTGGTCTAATAATTCTATCATACCTTCTAGGTGCGTGTATTTCAACTACTGGCTGTTGGGGATCATGTTCAACTTCTATTATTGAGGAAGTATCTTGAATTTCTTCAAGTTCTATCATCTCACATTTTCTATCTAATAGAAATTCCTTCTCTAGGAAGGTGGCATTTCTTGAAACAAACAATTTTGCTTCATTGGGATGATAGAAATAGTATCCAACAGAATTCTTTGAATACCCCACAAAATAGCACAAAATGAATTGACTATTCAATTTGTCTACCCACTGTCTGTTTTATGTAAGCAGGACATCCTCATATTCTCAAGTAAGAATATTTGGGAGTTTTTCCCATCCATATTGTTCAACGGAATATCTATTAATTTTAAGTTATAGAAATCGTTTGCTAATTCACCAGTTCCTACCAAACATTCATTCTTGTAAATATTGCAAACACCTTTAGCAAAAACACAATAATAATCATCTCTATCAAGCATATAAATAGAAATAATATTTTTAACCAATTCAGGAACATATAAAACATCTCTCAAAAGTAACTTAAAATTATTGTTCAAAATCAAAGTAATGTCTCCAATAGCAGTTGTAGCTACCCTTGCTCCATTCCCCAATCTTAGAAATGTTTCGCCATATTTCGCCATCTCTAAGTCTCCTGCTTCTTGCCATCACCTGCACCGGTATCCAATACCCAAGAAGAGGAATTAATTGAGACATTTACTTCTATGTAAAACATACCATGGTCAGAACGCTTCTGGGAAATATACTCCGTGCAGTTACGCCTCCAATGTTCAGGCTTGTTGCAGTGGAAACAGACATGTTCTGACTTGTTGGGCTTTGAGGGCCCCGGAGTGGGTTTCCTGTATGGCTTTTTGTTGGGCTTGTTTTTCTTTGGTGGGGCAGAACGCTTCTTGCCTTTATTTTGGGCTCCTTTTTTTGTACCGGACGATGAGCCCACTAGAATAATAGGCTTTTCTTTCTTGATTGTGGCCTCATAAGTAATACGTATATTGACCAACTCTTCAAGGGTGGCCTCAAGCTTATTCATGTTAAAATTAATCACAAATCCATCGAACGAGGGGGCAGTGACAGTAAGAGAATATCAGTCGAGAGCTCACTAGGAATAACCACGTCGAGTTCCACTAACTTCTCAATGAGCTCAATCATCATAACACCATGCTCATAGACCAAAGTCCCATCTCGCAAACGTGTAATCATGAGTTCCTTAACAGTAGCATGTCTCTCTGAGCGAGTTTGTACACCATACAATTCTTTCACATGAAGGTGAATGTCAGCATTCACCGCCTCCTCGAACCTCCTTTAAAGTTCATTCGAGATAGAAGCCAACATGTATCTCTTAACTTGGAGATCATGGTCCCACTGTTGTAACATTTCGTGTTCGTAATCTTGTTTTTGATGTTAACAAAACTTGTTATTATGTTTCTAATGATTTACCGAGTGTGCAGATGTTGTAACTGATCGAACTGATCAGTTATCGAGCCTAAACTGAAGCTATCGAAGACGTAAACTGAAAAGTGCCACATAATTGATCGAACTGAACCAGTACAACTGAAGTATCAAGAGCAGTTCAACTGATTGTCCAGTTGATAGGTGGTTCAGCAGAAGACCTTCAGAAGCCCGGTCAGCTGATGAAATGTTCAACTGATGAAGAACCCAACTGACCAGTTCAACTGAATCAATGAAATCAGTTCGGCTGACGAGTCAACTGATTTCACCTCACCAGTTCAAGACCAGTTCAGAACATCAGTTAGGAGCGAACTAGTTTGCAGATACGACAAGCTTAATCCAGCTGTCCACAAAGGTACAAAAGCTATTGTACGATCATAGTACAATAAGAGACGTTGCAGCAGCACTTAAAGCCAAATGTTCCAGATATCTATTTGGGGGAACAAATTCAAACTGCAACGGATTCATTCAATGAGTCTCACTGTACGTTCAGCCAAATGCCTATAAATAGAAGCCGAAGTTCAGTGAAGACGATGATATGAGTTGATGGAAAATACAGAGAGGGCACGCTTATTGCATATCAGCTTTAAAGAAGCAATCAACCATGTTTTCCGACGGAACACTTCAACGTGTTAGCAGCTTAAATTAGAAGCATATTTCTCTTAGTGTGTGAAAACACTTTCGGGTAGTTCACAGAGATCAGTTCTCACACACGCACACACCACCACTCAAATTCCGTCTTGCACAATGACGTAAAACATGTGTATGTAGTCTTTCTCACATAGACATTAAAGATGTGTTGGTTGGAAGGTGATGCATTCAGTCTAGACTAGGAGTTCAGTTAGGTAGTGGGTAAGTCCTAAGCTGGGTAGGTTATTACAGTTTGTGTAATTAATCAAAGTTTTCTAGTGGATCCTACCCGAGGTTGTAGAAGGGGTGACGTAGGAGCAGTTGAAGCCTCCGAACATCTATAAACATATCTTGTGTTATTTCTGTTTAACTGCTTGTTTTTGTTCTTAACTGATTTGATCAGTTCAGCTGATATCAGTTCAGTTTTGTCCATAACTGAATTGATATAAGCGATAACTGATCCTTAACTATTTTCAGTCATTCAGTTACACAAGATATAAAATATATTAGTGTTTCTTAACGAAGGATTATTTCGAGTATTTTCCGCTTGGTTTTTATACCAAACTCGATCTGATTCATCGATGTATATTTTCTTAGAACACGAGCTATTGCAGCTCATCATCGTTTTTAGAGGATTTTCCCGATCCAACAATTGGTATCAGAGCTAGCTGTTCTAAGAAGAACATTTGAAAACTGATATTTTTTTTAAAATATGTTTTTAAAAGGTTTTCAAAACCCTCTTATGATGTTATATATGTCTGCCGTGCTATTTTGTTGTTTAGTTGTGTGCAGGATTTTTGAGTTCAACTGACAGTAGGATAACTAAACTGACCAGCGGACAAGATTTTAGTTGCCATCTTACCAGTTAAACTGATCAACAGACGAAAGCCAACTACCAGCTGAAACTGATGAGTTAAGTGGAGCATAATCATCATAAGTTCCGCCGCTTCATTGCCATATCAGATCAAAGTAGATGATCAATGCGGTTCAGCTTCAGTTGAGTTAAGTTTGCATCAGCTAGACCAGTTAGTCAGCACAGAGATCAACTCCAAGGCAATTAGTTGTTCTTATGGCAAAAGAAACTCAAAATCGATGCAGCATTCTAAGCATTCTAGGCGATCAATTGTTGGTACACTCAGTTCTATTTTATATAAACTGACTGATACTTGATGTTATTTGATATGTGCTAAGTGTAGTAGCAATTCCCTTACATAAGATGGTGTGCTTTATATTAATACAAGGGACGCGTAATGGATTAAATTAACATCATATGTATCCAGTTAGTTTGCATGTAACTGAACTGATTTTTCCAGTTTATATGTTGCCTTAACTGCTTGAGTGTTTATTGCTTAAACTCTTTTTAAATCGCGCCAACGATTATATTTTTTAGGGGGAGTTTTATTCAGTTGTTGAGGGGGAGCTTTTCTTTCTGCTATCCCTCGAACTGAAAGTTCTTCTATTCGCTTTATTGTTTTTAATCGTTTTTTATTCTCACAAAGGGAGAGAATTATTTACTGTTAAAATTGTATTTTAAATCGCTTTAATTGTTCATGTTTTGTGATCATCAAAAAGGGGGAGATTGTTGGAATATTTCATGTTCACAATCTTGTTTTTGATGTTAACAAAACTTGTTATTATGTTTCTAATGATTTACCGAGTGTGTAGATGTTGTAACTGATCAAACTGATCAGTTACCGAGCCTAAACTGAAGCTATCGAAGACGTAAACTGAAAAGTGTCAACTGATTGATCGAACTGAACCAGTACAACTGAAGTATCAAGAGCAGTTCAACTGATTGTCCAGTTGATAGATGGTTCAGCAGAAGACCTTCAGAAGCCCGGTCAGCTGATGAATTGTTCAACTGATGAAGAGCCCAACTGACCAGTTCAACTGAATCAGTGAAATCAGTTCGGCTGACGAGTCAACTGATTTCACCTCACCAATTCAAGACCAGTTCAACAGACTAGTTCAGAACATCAGGTAGGAGCGAACCAGTTTGCAGACACGATAAGCTTAATCCAGCTGTGCATAAAGGTACAAAAGCTATTGTACGATCATAGTACAATAAGAGACGTTGCAGCAATACTTAAAGCCAAATGTTCCAGATATCTATTTGGGGGAACAAATTCAAACTGCAACGGATTCATTCAATGAGTCTCACTGTACGTTCAGCCAAACGCCTATAAATAGAAGCCGAAGTTCAGTGAAGACGATGATGAGAGTTGATGGAAAATACAGAGAGGGCACGCTTATTGCATATCAGCTTTAAAGAAGCAATCAGCCATGTTTTCTGAGGGAACACTTCAACGTGTTATCAGCTTAAATTAGAAGCATATTTCTCTGAGTGTGTGAGAACACTTTCGGGTAGTTCACAGAGATCAGTTCTCACACACGCACACACCACCACTCAAATTCCGTCTTGCACAATGACGTAAAACATGTGCATGTAGTCTTTCTCACATAGACATTAAAGAAGTGTTGGTTGGAAGGTGATGCCTTCAGTCTAGACTAGGAGTTCAGTTAGGCAGTGGGTAACTCCTAAGCTGGGTGGGTTATTACAGTTGATGTAATTCATCAAAGTCTTCTAGTGGATCCTACCCGAGGTGGTAGAAGGGTGACGTAGGAGCAGTTGAAGCCTCTGAACATCCATAAACATATCTTGTGTTATTTCTGTTTAACTGCTTGTTTTTGTTCTTAACTGATTTGATCAGTTCAGCTGATATCAGTTCAGTTTTGTCCATAACTAAATGGATATAAGCGATAACTGATCCTTAACTATTTTCAGTCATTCAGTTACAAAAGATATAAAATATATCAGTGTTTCTTAACGAAGGATTATTTCGAGTATTTTTCGCTTAAATTTTATACCAAACTCGATCTAATTCATCGGTGTATATTTTCTTAGAACACGAGCTATTTCAGCTCATCATCGTTTTTAGAGCATTTTCCCGATCCAACACCCACCATTTCTCAAGTTTAGCCAACTCAGTCTCAGTGATGTCCGAAGGTGCTTCCCTCGGTGGCTTCTTATCAAGCACATACACAATCTTTTCCGAGTTCAGAACAATCTTTAAGTTTCGAAACCAGTCATTATAGTTAGGGTCAGTCAACTTGTTTTGATTGAGAATGATTGAAAGCGGGTTACGAGTCATCATCATAAATATACTGAAAACGAAAACAATAATAGTTCCTGATTATTTTAAAATAATTTTAAGATATAAAATATGAATTTTTATTTTATAAATTTTCCTCCCACTATTTTGACATTTCCACCACCTTCTGTTGAAAAAGAGAAATCGTATTTCCTTAGTGGGCACGTAGAGCCCAATTAGACAATTATGATCCCGAATAATATCAGCCAATTATAATTTCTAAAAGTTAGAATCCAATTGCATCCCTATGCAAGCTCTCCGTGTTTTGCCTCACGTTTAATAAGGGCCCAATAATATGACGCCGTTTATTTACGCGTGTCAAACCGATCCGTCAATATTGAATTGTAGTGGACGGTCGCCATGAGTTCCCCCAATAATATGAGCTGAAGTCATGGGAGTTACACTCAATTCACATCATATGTCCAGTGGAAGTCAAAGCTTTCCGGCGTCCAGGCCTCCTCAATAATATAAGCCAGACACTTGCTGCAAGGTAGCTTTCAACATGCAACCACGGTTGATGGAAGGCAAGAACAAATTAAACTTCTTTAATTTTTACTTTTGCGATTTGATATAATTTTGAATCTTATTCAAAATGAGGGATTTTAATTTTAAAATTGTGTGTCATGTTTGTATGTTTGTTGGATTCATGCAACTATATTATTTAATAATATACATACATGCATATTATTATATATCACATAAATCATAATATGACATTCAACAATAAATAAGGATGATCGATCACCAACACTATTAGATCCGTGCGAGCCAGACATGGATATAGGTCCAAAATCTAGGTCAATGCAGGAATGCAAATGCAACTTATTACAAGAGCTTCCAATATTTTACATGTCTTCATCTTGTGTATCGGACCCACCATCTTCCAGTTTTGATTTCCCACTATTTCTAATAATTACATTTAAATAACCATGACACATAAGTGTTACATCTAATGGGGTGGGAACAAGCTATAAACCAGACTCACTTTAATAATATCAAATATTAACAAAATGAATAAAACAATAAAATATCATAACATACACCTAACACATTGGTCAAGGCCCTCGATAATCCTTCATGCATTTAATATCACATATTAAAATCAATTAATTAAACAATTTTAATTAATTGATTAAATCATCCATCTAATAATTTTATTATTAACCACCATAATTATTAAAAAAATAATAAATTAAATAAACACATTTATTTAATTTCCAATTAATTCAATAATAATTGATTCCTTGTAAAACTCACTTTTACCATAAATAATTAAAATGATAATCTAATTATTTATTTTCAAGAAAATTATTAATTTTTCAAAAATTAATTTTCAAAAGAAAAATTGAACTAATTTTCATAAAATATCAATTTTGTCCAAAATTTTGAAAAATCAGAAAATCGCACCCTAGGTCCGAACAATTCAAGCCCATTACCCAGCACGGTGCCCGAGACGTTTCCGGAGCACTTGCCTACGCCGCCCGCCGATCGGGCAGAGGCGGGCACGCTGTGCGTGCCATATGCGCACAGTTGTACGCCCGCTTGCGTGCAGCTCACGTGCGCGCGCTGTGCGCAGCCGTGCGCGACCCGGCGCGCACTGTCTGCCCGTAACAGTTCCGGGCAGATCCGAAAATACATTTTTTTCTTCGAAAATCTGATAAAAATAAAATTTTTTATGGTGCATCAATTTTCTAAAAAAAATTTCTTGTGCGGTTAAAAATATTATTCAAAATGATTTAAACCACACGATAAAGAGAACCTGACTCTGATACCACTGTTGGGATCTCGTCTTTTTCTCGTGTCCAAATCGCAGCGGAATTTTAAAAATTTTATTTTGACTATCAAAATATTTGAACAATCGTATGTTTTAAATTAAACATAAACATTCATAGGGTATTAGAAATTATACCTTTAGTGAATTAATTCACTAAGCTCCAACTATTCCGGTATTTGCGGATATAGCTCTTGTCGAATTTCACTACGAAATATCTTCGATCTCCGAATCAGGTCTACGACTGGAATATTTGTTCTTCTTCTAACTTGCACTAGAAAGTATAGAAAATATTTTGTATTTGAGATCAAGAAAACAAATTGGTTCAAAAGCTTTTGAGGGCAAGGATGGCCAATCGAAATTTTTCTTTTCTTTTCTTCTCAAAACTTCGGTCCTCTTATAATTCCCTTTTATTCCCACCGAATGGCATGCTCTTTAATAAGGATAAAAAATCATTATTTTAATACTAATCATTCATTTAATTAATTAAATTGTATTGATTAAATTAATGAAATATTCTTATTGCTTGCCAATCATGGTTCTCGAAATCAATAGATATATATTGAGAATATTATGCATCAATCTTATTTTGCTTTGCGTACAAGGTTTTTAAAAAATATGGTATAATGAATATTTCCGTATTACATAAATCAGTACCATATTTTATAAAAATTTAATGGGCTATATTTTAACTCATTTAAAATATAACTTAATTATTAAAGCTCATTTAAATTTAAATAAATTATCATGACGTGCTTATACTCTTACAAGCTCATGATCCATGCTCCCATTATATTAATATCATCATAATCTCGATCGACGATCCAACATCATCGATGTGACAATTTTAACTTATTTGTTATTATGATGTATACTTTAATTTCGAGATCACAAATTACCAATTAAGGCATGTGTACTCCTTTTGACTGTTTAAGCGGTCATGCTCTCAAAATTTCTATAAGCTTTTATAATCTTTATTTATAAGTTTATCAATTGATCATATCAAACTTATTTCTTATAATTTCAATCTCAACGGGAACAAGTAAACAAATGCTTGTGTGACCTTCAATAATTCAAGGATACAGCTAGCCGTGAGTTCATAACTCTTTGTGATTCAGGACATTTTCTTTTGTTCGAGCTTACCCTAATTTTCCTCATTCCATGTACAAACATTTGATCATGATAATATCAAGAACACTAAAAGAAAAATGCTAAACGACAACGGAAAATCCGTTGTCGTAGGCCATTTAAAACTGTTGTAACTGAGGGTGTTGTTGAAAATGCATTCAACGACAATGGTTTTAAACCGTTGTCGTAGCTATCATATTGCGAACGATTTTTTTTTTTTGAAAAACCGTCGCTAATTAGCGACGGTTTATGATATGGTTTCTGTCGCTAACTCTTAAACCGTCGCTAAAATTAGCGACGATTTTTGACTATGCCGCCGTTAATTGACTAAGCCATCGCTAGTTAGCGACGGTTTTTGACTAAATCAGTCGCTTTTTTTTACGTAAAATAAAAAAATTACTTTTGTAATTTAATAAATCTACAAAAAAAACTTACAATCTGACAAAATAATAATATTCATGATCTTAACTATCACTTAAAAATTTACCAAGAATTGAAGCGAAAAAAACTTATCCTATTTCGAAGTTAAAATCGTCTAAAAATGAAAAATTTATCGTGTGAAGAAAATGGACCGAAAATCCGGATATTTATAGACAATTTGCGACGGTTTTTGGTTAAACCGTTGCTACCACTATTAATGACTGTTATTTAATAAACATTCGCTAATTTAAAAATTGCAACAGTTTTATTAAACCGTCGCTAAATAACAAAAACCGTCGCTAATTTAAAAATGCGACGGTTTTTGAGAAAACCGTTGTCGTAGATACATCAAAGACAACGATTTTTAAAAAACTGTTGTCTATGAGCGGGTGTTTTTAGGCTACGACAACGGTTTTTGTAGAAATCGTTGTTAAAAGAAAAACACAACGGATTAAAACCGTTGTCTTTGATGTGTTGTTGAATATATATTTTCTTGTAGTGAAATCATTTTCTGATTAATCTCATCGAATCATGGTAAGAACGTCTAGTAGCATCGCCCCATGATTCCGTAGTTATCAGTGATAGTGCCTGCAATAACCAGTCGGTTATGATTAACGTACAGTACGGTCCCTTCATCTCATATATCTCGATCGAATCTGGAACCATTGGTTCATCGAAGGTTGCATATAATTCAATAGCTATGTGATACAATCATGAAATATTCATAGTGTCATCGCATGCACAACTAGGGAACTCTTTCCCTAATGTACATCGCACACTCTGGCCAGAGATTTCATGCACTATTATTTCGTTAGATCACATAAGATATCTATATCCGTAGGTGAGCGGTGAATCCCCGACTACAATGCACATGCTCCTACATATGTCGCAATTGCACCCAACCTCGCCAACCTTGTGACCCTCGCGGAGTCGGTAAACGAGTCAAAGCACAATCCTAGTATGTAGAGCATCAGTGTTGTCCCGGGTCGTAAGAACTAATCATGTACAATCACAACGACGGACTTTTTCTCTCGATGAATGATAACTACTTGGAAAGTCCGATGGAGGGTTGTTCGGTACAATCATCGTATGATTACACATCTGTATGATTGGACATTTCTATGTCCTTACCATGAAACACAGTACACAACATCATAGATGATATTCTCAATCTCAAGCGACCTTTATCCTTGTTTTAGGCGGCTGAATCAACTAGGAACGAATTTAGAATATACATTGTTTACAAATGAGTTTCAATATCGAATTACGATTCATTTGTATTAAAGTATAATCAAGGACTTCATCTATGCTGATTGCATGGTATACAGATAAAGTAAAATGAAAACATAAAAAATTAAATTATATTAATATAAAGATTTTTTATTACACTTGAGCCAATAAATTCTATAGAAAAGCGTTGGCTTGCAGGGCATCTACTCTAACATACCCATCTGCATGATTGGACATCTCTATGCCCTTATCATGAAACACGGTACACAATATCACATATGCTAGTCTCAAGCTTCAAGCGACATTTATCTTTGTTTTTAGGCGGCTGAATCGACTAAGAACAATTTAGAATATACAGTATTTACAAATGAGTTTCAAGATCGAATTACAATTCATTTGTATTAAAGCATAATCAATGTCTTTATTTATGGTTTTAGCATGTCTATATAGATAAAGTAAAAAAAATGAAATGTAAATTATATTAGAATAAAGATTGTTTATTACAACTGAGTCAATAAATTCTTTAGCAAAATGTTGGCTTACAGTGCATCTACTCTAACATATGCATCTTCTATGAAGTTATTTACCTCGATTGTCGTATATAAACCATCGTCGTAGCTACTCGAATATTCGGTTGTTTTTATAATTGGCGAGTTATGTGTTCTGATTTCAATAAATATCTTTGGACTTGGTGTGACCTTGAACGATGACGTGTCTGAGACTGATATATGGTTATGGCCGACGACCGACGACATTATAGCGATTCCGGGAATATTAACCAGTTGGAGGTGGATCCATTGTACAGTACTGCTGTAGTTTAGCTATTTTAATGCAGTATTAAAATTGCATTGAATGCATGAATTATATTCTAACCATGCACTAACTCAATGCAGCTGGATTTCATGTTATGATACTACATATGGATTAACTAAACTTTAATACTATTTTAATACTGCATTGTTTTCATTTAGTGATCTATATACGAAAATTTGAATACTTGTTGAGCAATATTAATATTAATTTCCCGTGATGCATGTAATTGAACTTGACATAATGTTAAAATATATATTTAGGTAGCAGCCTTATATTGACATTTTTTTGGTTCGATCGATGGCAAATGGTTTTATATATAGATATATATCCGTATGTAGACCAGACATTTGGAATTCAAACATGCATTATTCATGTACGACAAAACTATGGAGCAGTGGTCTTCTAAAGTTAATCTTTCTTAGAATGTTAATATTCTTGAAGATAAAGATATATAGGAGAATGCCATCGTACCTCATGCTAGATGATAAGTGTTGCTTATCTTGTTGTTTTTGCCTATATTCGGTTGGAAAATGAGCTTTTGACCCAATTAATCTTTTTGAAAAACAATTCGACAGGACTTTGTCTGATAAATTTTGAAATTGACCAGAAAACTGAAATCTACACTATGAATAGATATATTTGGAATATTAGTTTGCTCAAAATAGCTCAATTGAATAGCACAATATATAGTGTTGAAGAGGTTTTGTATATGTCCATTTTGGGATATTGTGGAAAGAAACTTGGCATTTGCATTATCAATAAATAGAGCCCTTGGGGGCTTGGTATATATGTTGGTTTGATTTTTGCGAAGTCATGGCTTGGTTTAAGTGTGGATCATAAGTCATGTTTTCCTATAAAATTGTGGATCTATATATATACCTATAAAAGTGTTGATCATAAGTCATGTTTTTCAATTATCAACATATAAAAATGACATTTTTATCAATACAAATCCAAAAACTAAATAATGGTATATATGTAAAATTCTAATTTTGTAAACACAAAAATGAAATATCAAAATTTTATATTTATTCAAATTAATATAAAATTAATTAGTAGTCTAACTATTCCACCTAAAATTAATTAATAGTTTAACAAATGCTAATGAATTATCGCTACAATATACATTGATCGTAGTAATTTATATCACTTCAAAAATCAAATGTAACTCCTATATTAATTTTCTCAAATCCATATTTATACTGCATTTAAATCTTTTATCCTTTTAGTTTTCTCTCTACATGCTATTTTATGATTTTAATGCGATTATATTTTTAGTGCAACTTCTAAATAAATTATAGTATTACAAGAAGATATATGAATAAAAACAATTATATGTGCAATAATAGAATAACATGATAAGTATATAATATATGAAATTTAATACTAACATATTTTATAGTTTTTTAACTAAGAACTAGAAGTAAAATGTTTAATAAATTAATAGGAGAATTTATATAAATAATTATGAATCTTAATATATTAATAATATCATAACATATGAATCTCTTATAAAAATTTCGGAGAGTTTGGTTATAATAAGAAAATTAAAAATTTTAATGACACTTTTAAAAAAGTATTATATCAGTCAATTTTTTAAATTTTTCATTAAATAAAATTTGATAGTGTTTGAAACATCTACTAAGAATATTTAAGATTCAAGCATATGAGTAAAACGGTAAACCCAACCATCAATTTCAGAAACAATGAAAAAACAGATCATAATAACATTTTAAAAAAAATTTATATCTCAAACAAATTTATAAATTCAATACACAAAATTTGGTAATGCGGTCTTTTGAATTTAAGTAACATAAATATTGAATATAATTTAACTATAAAACAACTCCAGAACTTTAAAAATAAGTGATTTCAACTGTTCAATATTACAGTTTATTTGATATTAAAAATAAATCATATAAAACAAATAATTTGAAATGTCCAATATACATACATATATATAAGATTACTAAGAACACACAAATATACAAATACACAAATATATATATGTATGTATGTATATATATATATATATATATATATATATCTTAAAGTTTGAAAACAAATATAAATTATATACTTTTAAAAAATTATTTACTAGGATAAGATTAATTTTAGATGCATTATCGCAAGCATATGTAATATTTGCAAATTCTATGAGAGAAAGGAACAGCCAATCAGAAAGATACTGGGAAAGAAAAATGCGTTTTTACATATAAACTGTTTAGGACTTCGACGAATGCCCATGAAATACAATTTTAACAAAAATTTATGTGAGACGATTTCACATATCATATTTTGTGAGATGGATATCTTATTTGAATAATCTATGAAAAAATATTATTTTTTATACTAAAAATATTATTTTTTATTGTGAATATCGGTAGTAATGACCCATCTCACGTATAAAAATTCATAAAACCGTCTTACAAAAGACATACTCTTTAAATGGACCTCAAATCGACATGCTCAGACAATGCCATCAAGTATAATAGTACTCGAAGCAGCTTCACCATCAACGCAGTACTGTTTGCTATAAAATTATGTGTGTCCATTCATTCATATTAACCTTTGTTTAAAGACACGAGTTCTGCATTCTGTTTCGGGCAGCTAATGTGTGTGTGTATACACATGGTACGCGTTATGTAACCGAGTCGAGTGCTATCTCCAAAGTTCAGTCTCTTGCTACTGTTAGTTGTGTCAACAAAACCCATCATCACTGGAGCTTTACAACTTCAGTGCATCTTTTAAAGTTCCTGCCCTTTACCAATAATGTCAGATATATATATATATATATATATAACGGCTATACATCATATACAGGCAACCGCTCTTCGATGCGAATTCGACAGCTCGGGCATTTCTTACATTTCTCTGAACAAGTGCTGTATGAAATTAAAGAAAACTTAACATTAGTATACAATAAAAAAACACATAAGATGACCAAATTTTCGGGAATGATTCAGTTAAAGTCGCATTTGGATGTAGGGAATTGGAATGAAAGGATTTCAAATCAATTAAATGAATCCACTCAAGTTTGTTTAATCTCTAAATCTATGGATTTGAAATTCTTTAGCTGTTTATATCGCTAATTTTTTTATCACAGTGATAAATTTCAAATTCTTAATCCATGGACATTTAAAATCAAATCCTCCAGAATCCAAATGGAGCTTAAGATTATACTGCAAAATATTCAACTTCGTAGCTTACCCGCATAAAATGCGATGCCTGCATGGAAGAAGTACAACACTGATCTCTCCTTCGAAGCAGACTCTGCACGTAATTTTTTCCTGGAAGCAGCATTAGGACAAGCCATTAAGGTGGTGGTACAAAAATTCACTTGTGTTGAGAACCGTTAAAAATTTTACTAAATTTTTACTGTAAATAGCAATATTCACTAAAAGTGAAATGATATGGTTGCCCTTCACGTTATTTTTTATATTCTATCGCGAGGAGTGCGTAAAATAAATCAGTTCACATACCAAAAGCATTAATCATTTCCACAAACATGACTTAGATGGCAACAAGATTTTCATGAGACGCTCTATGACCATTGTACATAACACAGAGCAGCTCACATCAAACATATAAAGAGATCTCCCTCATTATATAGTAATCTTTCATTAATTTTTATTTTGCAGAAATTCGGCCACACTTCAAACAATTTAAACTTCCGAATACACAGAGATTTGGGGTGAGGATAATTAAAGAACCATATAAGTTACCACGGATAACCAAGTGTGCCAAAACCAAAAATAAGGATTGAGATCGTTACACGTTGGAGTTTCTCATACTCCTGCTGGCTGAATTTCGTAATTTGAGTTTGCTCACCGAGTGCTGCTTGAAGCCTCCAAACCTAAAAACAAACGACGAAAACGGTGATGCATTTTGCAGTACATTCAAGGATAGAAACCAATAAGAAAAACCCTGGCTAAGTGTGACCGTGAAACAAAAGATTTGTAATAAAAAAGGTGACATATACCTCCTCCACGAGATCCTTCTTAGGCATTTTCTTCACTATCTCAGGTGGATAACCACAAAAAGTGTTATAACTGATTCATCAGTAAAAGCAACAATCAGAATGTTAAGTCATCCCATAGTATCCTTTTGTTACACCTTCGTTGCATTGTTCAGACCAAAAAAAGAGAAGAAACTGCAGTGTAAGAATTAACTCATAATAAAAATGTTCCAACTGTCGAAGTAACTAGTGCAGTTCACATAATGTCACAACCTTACTGATAATACTAAGTTGATGAAACTATACCAGGTCACTGCGACAAAACCTATAAATTCATAGCTATTAAGTCGTAGACATGCAACTGATAGGTGTGGTTTTTACGTGTTTTATTGCATTAGTTTTGTATGTGTTTGCATTGTGCATGCGTATATTTCATTTACATTTTGTTCGTTTTAGAGTAAGCGTATGAATATGATCATGTCTCCCCTGTGCGTGATGAATTTGCAGGTAAAATGACCGGAAAACTGAAATCGGAGCAAAAGGTGCAAGCCAAGAAGACAATGGGCAGAAAGGCTGGCGCCCGAGCGGTAGAATTTTACCGCTCGGACGCGAGAGGTGATTCGAGGAACTAAATTCCAGAGAGCATGGCGCTCGGGCGGTAATATTTTACCGCCCGAGCGCGAGTGCCGCACTTCCCAAGCAAGATTACAGAGGGTTTGGCGCTCGAGCGGTAATATTCTACCGCCCGAGCGCCACTTAATTTTGGAAAGATTTTTTTGGCCGATTTCTTCCCTTATTTCTGAATGGGAGAGGATATGGAAAGGATTTTTGGACGAAAATTCAGACATTATTCAGCAGCCAAGGAGTCTAGAGAAGGAGAAAAGCTTGGAGCAATTGCTTGAAGTTGAAGATTAGATATTTCCGGGCATCGTTCTTCGCAGATTTCGTCACGTCTAGTATTTCGAGTTTATTTTCTCTTATTTAAACGTTGTTTTGCATATTTCAATCATGACATCTTGTAGCTAATTTACAATATTTGTTGGGATTTAAGGGGATCCTACCTCGAAACTGAATTAACTTATTTAGTTAATTCGTATTTCAATTGTTGGTTTATTCTTGATTATGCTACTGTTTTCATTATAATTATTAAAGTATAGCTAACTTTAATAATAATCTTATATTGCGAGTGAGTTCGAGAGAATAGCTTGTGATAAGAACGAGTAGAATAGCCCGTGGATCTACAATTTACATAGACATGTGAAATTGGAAACGCGCCGTTAGTCATAGTCTGGTCGGGCGAAAACTAGGGGATTTCATAGATCGATATGTGATTCACTTTGGATAAATAATTAAAGACATTTAATTACTTCACTGAGTAGAATTAATTTGGCATAGCTCGAGAGGGCGTGTTCCATTGAATAGAAAATCATGTCAGAAGCATACATCACTATCGAACGAATTAATTAATTAACGAGGGGAAGGTGAACTGAAATTCCTAACAAATCCATTTCTCATCGAAATCTATTTAAGTGGTTTAGAGTTTATATTTCAGTATTTAATTCTTGACTTGTTCATTGAGTTTTTATTTAATTTTAGTAGTCATAAACAACCATTCAAATTTCGTTGCTAAAGATTGGATAACTGAAAATAATAATTGCAAAATACAGGTCTTCAATGGACAATACTCGTACTCGTGTACATTATACTATTACTTGACATCGTGCACTTGCGATTAATTTTCGAGCATACAAAATCATATTTTTATTAAGGATTCCACAGTGCAAGTTTTGCTCCATCAAGTTTTTGGCGCCGTTGCCGGGGACTGTTAATTCACAATTTTATTTTAGTTGTTTTCTTTAGCATTGTTTTATTTTTCTTGAGCTAACACTCCATATTCTATTCCAGATATCTTTTCCAGTGCATGCCAAAGTCACTTGACGTGGAGCTTGAGTAGACCTTGAATTGAAAGAACTTTCCGCAGAAGAAGACAGCAACAGAGACTGAAGGAACTGATGGAGAGGCACGAGCACGAACATGAGGAGAAACACCATGAAGACAGACATGTTGAGATGCCACGCCGCATACCAATGCTAGAGTATGCCCAGCCTTCTTTGGATGATGTACGCCCCAGCATTGTGAGGCCTATTGTGCGGGCAAACCACTTCGAAATCAAGCCAGCTATAATTCAGATGATTCAGAATACAATCCAGTTTGGAGGATCTGCAGTAGATGACCCAAACACGCACATCGCAGATTTCCTTGAAATTTGCGATACTTGTAAATTTAATGGAGTTTCTGATGATGCTGTTAGGTTGCGTTTATTTACTTTCTCCTTACGTGACAAAGCTAAAGCATGGTTAAATTGTTTGTCTGTAGGTTCGATCACCACATGGGAGGACATGGCGAAAGCGTTTCTCATTAAATACTTTCCTCCATCTAAGACCATGAAGCTGCGGGCAGACATAACCATATTTGCTCAATTCGAGCAGGAGTCTTTATATGAGGCATGTGAGCGTTTCAAAGATCTATTGCGAAGATGTCCTCATCACGAACTGCCACTTGGGTTAGTCGTTCAAACCTTTTACTATGGCTTACTCACTCCTAATCGTACTATGATAGACGCTGCTGCTTGTGGAAACCTACAGAGAAAAACTGCTGAGGAAGGATATGAGTTATTGGAGGAGATGGCCGCTAGCAGCTATCATCCTCAATCTGAGAGGAACAACCAGCGAAGAAGTGCAGGAGTTCACCAGGTAACTGACCTTTCCGCTATTACTGCACAACTTGATGTCTTGAACAGGAAATTGGACGGCTTGAATATGGGTGGCACGGCTATGCGTCTTCAAGAGATATTCTGTGATAAGTGTGGAGGTGAACACTTTGCGAAAGAGTGTCAAGATGACAATCCCTTTTATGTGCAAGAAGGGGCACCAGTGAATCAAGTGAGAATCCAAAACCGTCCAAGGAATGATCCGTATTCGAACACAAACAATCCTGGATGGAGGCAACATCCCAACTTCTCATAGGGTGGCCAAAACAGTCAGAATCGACCACAGGGAGGACAACCATATGTGAAACAACCAATGTACAGATCTTGACCCTCCTAGAGAAGAAAAGTCCAATTTGGAGCAGATGATGTCTAAGTTCATCTCATCTACCGAAACTAGACTCCAAAATCAAGATGCATCGATAAAGGGGCTAGAGAATCAGATTGGACAGTTAGCTAAGATGATAGCAAGTAGAGACCCGAGCACCTTGCCAAGTAACACAGAGATCAATCCAAAAGAGCAAGTGAAGGCCATCGAGTTGAAGAGTGGAAAAATTTTAGAGTCTAGAGGGACAGAAAAAATCAAGTATTGGATGAACAGACTGAATCATCAAAAGGTAAGTCTTATAACTCTACACCATCACCCACTGCACAATATAAAATTGTTATCCCTCTACCTTTTCCTGCAGCATTAAAAAAGGCGAAATTAGATGCGCAATTCGGTAAGTTCTTAGAAATATTCAAGCAATTGCACATCAATATTCCCTTTGCTGATGCTCTGATGCAAATGCCAAGCTAAAAATTTGAGGATCACATGACGGGTGCAAAACAAGATCCCACCGAAACTTAAGGATCCAGGGAGTTTTTATATTCCTTGCGTTATTGGTGGTATTCTTTTTCATAAAGCTTTGTGTGATCTTGGTGCGAGTATTAATCTTATGCCTTTATCTGTATCTAGGAAACTCGGATTAGGAGAACCTAAGCCAACAAGGATGTCCTTGCAACTAGCAGACAGATCTGTCAAATATCCGCGAGGAGTCGTAGAGGACGTCCTAGTAAAGGTGGACAAATTCATATTTCCTGCAGATTTTGTAGTACTTGATATGGAGAAAGACATGGAGATGCCCTTGATTCTGGGGAGACCATTCCTTGAGACTGGCAAGGCCCTGATTAATGTTCAAGAAAGGAAGTTGAGATTGAGAGTGGGACGAAGAAGAAATTACTTTTGACGTTTTTAATGCTCTTAAGCACACACTGCACACGAATGACTGTTTTAGAATTGATGATGTGGATTCAAATGTATGTAATTTTGTTCAGGATTCTATGAAGGACCCATTGGAAGCCACCCTCACAACTGAATTGAAGGAGGATGACTTGGACGAAGAGAAAGCTGAAATAGTGGCATACTTTAATGCCAATCATCCATGGAAAAAGTCAATGAGGATGATACTGGAGGATTTGGGAGAGCGAAAAGATTTGACCCCTCCAAAGTCAAGCATCGAGGAACCACCGACGCTTGAGCTCAAGCCACTGCCTCCGCACCTAAAGTACGAATATCTAGGTGAGAATAACACTTTACCTGTCATTATTTCTGCAGCTTTGACTAGATGCCATGGAGGAAAAATTGTTGCAAGTTCTCAAAGCACACAAAAAGGCATTTGCCTGGAAGGTGACAGACATCAAGGGAATAAGTCCATCAATCTGCATGCACAAAATCTTGATGGAAGAAAAGTACTCACCCCTCGTGCAACCTCAAAGACGACTCAATCCAAAGATGCAAGAGATAGTGAAGGCTGAAACTATTAAGCTTCTCGATGCAGGTATTATCTATCCTATTTCAGATAGTGCATGGGTAAGTCCTGTTCAATGTGTGCCTAAGAAAGGTAGGATTACGGTGATCACTAATGAAAAGAATGAACTTATTCCCACAACCAAAACGTGAACCAAACCACAAAGTGAAAGTACTAAAAACAACTAAACTGATGGCGAAACAGCAAACTGACATCTCATGCCTCAGCGGGTTTTTGAACTACATCCAATTAGTCAACTCACAACATCTATTAACACCCCCTTTCAAAGCATCTTATAGCATTTTGATTTGACCAGAAAATGTGGCCGTGTGTGTGTGCTGTGGGTTTCACGAGCTCGTGCTTCAGATAGTTTCATTCGCGAATCATGCAAGTCATCAAATCAACAATTCAACGCAAGTTTCTCTATCCTGAGTTCTGTTTCTATTCGTGACCAACAAGTAAACACAAAGCGGCAGAATTTCATAGTTGTACAACAAGAATTAGGGAGTCAATATCCATAAATGTTTCAAACAGTTCAAAAAGATAGGAGTACATTATTCATTTTCATTATACACTTGTCTGCATTTTTAGCTGACATTCCTCAACGCCTTACATCTCCATCTTTTTAGCCTCGGGATAGGATTTCATCCCTTTTTGGCTCCCCCACACTTTACATCCCTTTTTTTCTTTCACATTCTAATTCTCTTTTTTTTTATAGTGCATAATTTTTACATGTATACTCCCTGGGCTTTGAATATAAGATATGTTCATTTATCTGGCCTAGAGGCGACTTTTGAGGTTCGATGCACGATTGGGACGAATATTATTCCAGGTGGATTAAAGTTTCTACTCGAGTGTATGCCACAGGTCAGTCACGACTGTCAACAATAATTCATTCAAGTTCTACTCGCATCTCATGTTTTTCTAGTTTCCCCACAGATTTTTAAACTCAACTGTCATTTACACTACTACCAAAACCCACTATGTGTGCATATACAAACTTTCAATTCACCGGGGGATTCATAATGAGTGACAAGACTAAGCAACATACAGTTCATTTAACCCAAAATCGTCATTAGCTACCAACTCACTTGTTTCATCATCAACTGACACACATGCAAGACACAAACTAAATGACCCCCTCATACTAAGAGTGTGCAATGTCCCCATTGCACAAAGAAAAAAACTGAAACATATAAACGAACATATGAATGCAGAACATAGGCACAAATGCAAAATAAATGACGGAATGAAACAACAATAAGAACCAAAACCAGAATGCAGTAGAAAATTAAAAAAATAAAAGAAGGGGAAACAGTGAACTCCTCTGATCACGGCTCATCCTCGTCATTCTCTGGCGGTGGCACTCCCGGAGCATCCCCTGCTGCTAATAGTCATACTGAAAATGGAACGGGGGAATGAATGGCGGAGGTGGTGGTATGGTCCCTGGGTCAACGCCCCCGTGCTCGAGCATAGTGCGCATCATGGATTCAACGTAAGCAAAATGGTCATTGACGTTCGAGTTGACCTGATCCGAACCATTTTGTCATTTTGGGTTCGCCTGCGGGGCTGCGGCCGGCTACGTGAGGCTGCTGTGCTCGATCCACCGACATCTCTCTCGCGAGTGGGGAAGTCTATTTGTCGTTTAGCGCTCTTCCGCTGTAAGTCTTCCACATAAATGGGTTTCACCGGTTGCAGCCATTCCTCATCATCCCGAAAAACAACCCCTGCCCTTGCACACAACTCCGAGATGATGGTGGGGAAGAAGAGACAGACATGGCTGTTGTGAGCACTCATTATGATCTGAGAATTCATAAGTTTGCCCACATTGATGTTGTACCCTTCGGTCGATGCAAACAGTAGCATCACCCGCTCTTTTTGCACCTCGCTCTTATGCGAGATCGGCATCATCCTTCGGGCCACAAATAGATATCATAAGGCAATTCCGGCTTTCAAATACTTCTCGTCAAAACAGCTTGGAGGTCTGCCCAACGGTTTCCACATCGCGCCCAGATGGCACAGCGCTGCGAGTATCATATCATAATTGGGGTCGGCTACCAATGCCTCAAATCGAGAGTCATCAACTTCAGCCGTCTCTAATAGTGCGTTAATTGTAACAGAGTCACACGGTACAAATCGACCTCTAACAAAAACCTTACCATCCTTCCCTTCCGCTGCATTGGCATAGAATTCCCGAACCACTGAGACCACTGCCGCCGTAGGTTGATTTCCAAATTGTTCCCATCCACGCCTCTCCAACTCCACAAGAGGATCTAAATATCTATCTTCCATTTGCCTACGGAATCCCGTAAAATGGTCCTGAAATTTCTAAAGAAAAATATTTTTAACAGGTTGGGACATCACGAGCAATCATTAGTGATGGTGGCACCCATTTTTGGAACAAACTCTTTGAAAAACTTTTGAGCAAATACGGTGTCACACATAAGATCTATACCCCCTATCACTCCCAGACGAGTGATCAAGTGGAAGTGTCGAACCGACAGATCAAGCGAATTTGGGAAAAGTGGTAGGTGTCAGTTGGAAAGGCTGGTCTGTGAGGTTAGATGATGCTCTTTGAGCATATAGGACTGCTTTCAAAACACCTATAGGCACACTACACCATATAGGTTATTGTTTGGTAAAGTATGTCATCTACCTGTATAGTTAGAGCATCGGGCATATTGGGCAACAAAAGCCCTAAACTTTAACTTTACTGATGCAGATGAACGACGTCTGCTTCAATTGGATCAGTTGGAGGAATTCCGGAATCCTGGCATATGATCTCGCACTGTCATACAAGGAAAAGACAAAGAGGGCTCATGACAGGCGAATCATCGAAAGGGAATTCAAAGAAGGCGAAAATGTCTTACTCTACAACTCCCGGTTACGACTGTTTCCCGGGCTGGTCCATTAATGATTTCTAAAGTTTACCCATCGGGAGCTGTAGAATTGCAAGATGGAAAGGATGGGACATTTACGGTCAATGCCCAGCGACTGAAGCACTACATGGGTGGCACAGTTGAGCCACAACTTGGAATCACCCGGTTCCAAGACAGTCCGAACTGACATTGACCGACAGGTCAAGCTCTCGACTATAAATTGAGAACTACATCTCTTTCCCTTATCTTCTACTTAATTCGACTTTATTATTTTAATTCATCTACTAAGTTACTTAATTGTTTGTTAGTTTGTTTTTTTTTTGTTTTTATCTCTAGTTTTAATTATTATTTAAAAAAAAAATTGGGCGAAGGTTCGCGACCGAGCGGTAAACATTTACCGCTCGAGCGCGAAAAGCCTCTGACGGGATAAAATTTCCAGAGAGGTCGGCGCTCGAGCGGTAATTTTGTACTGCTCGAGCGCGCCTGGACATAAAATCGGCCTCCCTTTTCCCCTTTCTCATTTTGCAAATGTCTTCCCTCAATCCCTAATTCTCACTTCCACTCACTCTTGTTTTTTTGCAAGCAAAATTCACTCCCAAAATCAAGAATCAAGCACCGTGGCTCACCCTCATCCGTAAGAATCAAGCATCTCCCGCTCTCCGGTCATCTTCTTCCCTCCGGTCACCATCTCCATCATCTACCACCCTGGCACCCAAGAAACAAAAAGGTAATCCCGGCTCTTCCTCTTCATCTTCGTCATTTGATAGACATCGTTTTGTGAGTGAGGCGGCTAGAGCTCGATATGATCACGCTAAGATTCATAGAAACCCAATTGCCGAGATGGGATTCCGTAGGCAAATGGAAGTTAGATATTTAGATCCTCTTGTGGAGTTGGAGAGGCGTGAATTGGAACAATTTGGAAATCAACCTACGGCGGCAGTGGTCTCAGTGGTTCGGGAATTCTATGCCAATGCGACGGAAGGGAAGGATGGTAAGGTTTTTGTTAGAGGTCGACTTGTACCGTGTGACTCTGTTACAATTAACGCACTATTAGAGACGGCTGAAGTTGATGACTCTCGATTTGAGGCATTGGTAGCCGACCCCAATTATGATATGATACTCGAAGCGTTGTGCCATCCGGGCGCGATGTGGAAACCGTTGGGCGGACCGCCAAACTGTTTTGACGAAAAGTATTTGAAAGCCGAAATTGCCCTATGGTATCTATTTGTGGCCCGAAGGATGATGCCGGTCTCGCATAAGAGCGAGGTGCAAAAAGAGCGGGCGATGCTACTGTTTGCATTGACCGAAGGGTACAACATCAATGTGGGCAAACTTATAAATTCTCAGATCATAATGAGTGCTCACAACAGTCATGTCGGTCTCTTCTTCCCCACCATCATCTCGGAGTTGTGTGCAAGGGCAGGGGTTGTTTTTCGGGATGATGAGGAATGGCTGCAACCGGTGAAACCCATTTGTGTGGAGGACTTACAGCGGAAGAGCGCTAAACGACAAATAGACTTCCCCACTCGCGAGAGAGATGTCGGTGGATCGAGCACAGCAGCCTCACGTAGCCGTCCGCCACAGCCCCGCAGGCGAACCCAAAATGACAAAATGGATGAAACCCTCGCCTTCATGGCGCATCAGGATCAGGTCAACTCGAACGTCAATGACCATTTTGCTTACGTTGAATCCATGATGCGCACTATGCTTGAGCACGGGGGCGTTGACCCAGGGACCATACCACCACCTCCGCCATTCATTCCCCCGTTCCATTTTCAGTATGACTATCAGCAGCAGGGGGATGCTCCGGGAGTGCCACCGCCAGAGAATGATGAGGATGAGCCGTGATCAGAGGAGTTCTCTGTTTCCCCTTCTTTTATTTTATTAATTTTCTACTGCATTCTGGTTTTGGTTCTTATTGTTGTTTCATTCCGTCATTTATTTTGTATTTGTGCCTATGTTCTGCATTCATATGTTCGTTTATATGTTTCAGTTTTTTTCTTTGTGCAATGGGGACATTGCACACTCTTAGTATGAGGGGGTCATTTAGTTTGTGTCTTGCATGTGTGTCAGTTGATGGTGAAACAAGTGAGTTGGTAGCCAATGACGATTTTGGGTTCAATGAACTGCATGTTGCTTAGTCTTGTCACTCATTATGAATCCCCCGGTGAATTGAAAGTTTGCATATGCACACATAATGGGTTTTGGTAGTAGTGTAAATGACAGTTGAGTTTAAAAATCTATGGGAAACTAGAAAAACATGAGATGCGAGTAGAACTTGAATGAATTTCTGTTGACAGTCATGACTGACCAGTGGCATACACTCGAGTAGAAAACTTTAATCCACCTGGAATAATCTTCGTCCCAATCGTACATCGAACCTCAAAAGTCGCCTCTAGGCCAGATAAATGAACATACCTTATATTCAAAGCCCAGGGAGTATACATGAAAAAATTATGCACTAAAAAAAAAGAGAATTAGAATGTGAAGGAAAAAAGGGGATGTAAGGTGTGGGGGAGCAAAAAGGGATGAAATCCTATCCCGAGGCTAAAAAGATGAAGATGTAAGGCGTTGAGGAATGTCAGCTAAAAATGTTGACAAGTGCATGATGAAAATGATCAGTGTACTCCCCATCTTTTTGAACCGTTTGAAACATTTATGGATATTGACTCCCTAATTCTTGTTGTACAACTATGAAATTCTGCCGCTTTCTGTTTACTTGTTGGTCACGAATAGAAACAGAACTCAGGATAGAGAAACTTGCGTTGAATTGTTGATTTGGTGACTTGCATGATTCGCGAATGAAACTGAAGCACGAGCTGGTGAAACCCACAGCACACACACACGACCATATTTTCTGGTCAAATCAAAATGCTATAAGATTCTTTGAAAGGGGGTGTTAATAGATGTTGTGAGTTGACTAATTGGATGTAGTTCAAAAACCCGCTGGGGCATGAGATGTCAGTTCGCTGTTTCGCCATTAGTTTAGTTGTTTTTAGTACTTTCACTTCGTGGCTTGGTTCACGTTTTTGTTGTGGTATGTAACCTATTTTGCTTGAGGGCAAGCAAAAGGTTAGTATGTGGGGGTTGATAGGTGTGGTTTTTACTTGTTTTATTGCATTAGTTTTGTGTGTGTTTGCATTGTGCATGCGTATATTTCATTTACATTTTGTTCGTTTTAGGAGTAAGCGTATGAATAAGATCATGTCTCACTTGTGCGTGATGAATTTGCAGGTAAGATGACCGGAAAACTGAAATCGGAGCAAAAGGTGCAAGCCAAGAAAACAATGGGCAGAAAGGCTGGCGCCCGAGCGGTAGAATTTTACCGCTCGGGCGCGAGAAGTGATTCGAGGAACTAAATTCCAGAGAGCATGGCGCCCGAGCGCGAGTGCCGCACTTCCCAAGCAAGATTACAGAGGGTTTGGCGCTCGATCGATAATATTCTACCGCCCGAGAGCCACCTAATTTTGGAAAAAAAAATTTTGGCCGATTTCTTCCCTTAATTCTAAATGGGAGATGATATGGAAGGGATTTTTGGACGAAAATTCTGACATTATT
The DNA here is from genome assembly GCF_025594145.1 of Primulina tabacum. Taxonomy (NCBI): domain Eukaryota; kingdom Viridiplantae; phylum Streptophyta; class Magnoliopsida; order Lamiales; family Gesneriaceae; genus Primulina; species Primulina tabacum. Next base: position 18,513,401 of record NC_134552.1, read on the forward strand.
CAGCAGCCAAGGAGTCTAGAGAAGGAGAAAAGCTTGGTGCAATTGCTTGAAGTTGAAGATTAGATATTTCCGGGCATCGTTCTTCGCAGATTTCGTTACGTCTAGTATTTCGAGTTTATTTTCTCTTATTTAAACGTTGTTTTGCTTATTTCAATCATGACATCTTGTAGCTAATTTACAATATTTGTTGGGATTTAAGGAGATCCTACCTCGAAACTGATTTAGTTAATTCGTATTTCAATTGTTGGTTTATTTTTGATTATGCTACTGTTTTCATTATAATTATTAAAGTATAGCTAACTTTAATAATAATCTTATATTGCGATTGAATTCGAGAGAATAGCTTGTGATAAGAACGAGTAGAATAGTCCGTGAATCTACAATTTACATAGACATGTGAAATTGGATACGCGCCGATAATCATAGTTCGGTCGGGCGAAAACTAGGGGATTTCATAGATCGATATGCGATTCACTCTTGATAAATAATATAAGACATTTATTTACTTCACTGAGTGGAATTAATTTGGCATAACTCGAGAGGGCGTGTTCAATTGGATAGGAAATCCTGTCGGAAGCATACATCATTATCGAACGAATTAATTAATTAACGAGGGATAGGTAAACTGAAATTCCCAACAAATCCATTTCTCATCGAAATCTATTTAAGTGGTTTAGAGTTTATATTTTAGCATTTAATTTAATTTTAGTAGTCATAAACAACCATTCAAATTTCGTTGCTAAAGATTTGATAACTGAAAATAATAATTGCAAAATACAGTCTTCAATGGAACGATACTCGTACTCGCATGCATTATACTATTACTTGACATCGTGCACTTGCGATTAATTTTCGAGCATACAAAATCATATTTTTATTAAGGATTCCACAGTGCAAGTTTTGCTCGATCTGCAACCACAGAAGCGGTACAATTTTTAGTAACATAATTAGCATATTACTAATTATTAAAAAATGTTAAATGCCTACATGTATCTGAACCTTTTTACATTCCTGCTCGTCCACGAAGATGTCATTTCTCAACAAATTACTATGGTCCAACAAATTTCGCAGAATATAATACAAAATATCATTTTTGAGGTACTCATATTGTGAATATATGGAGTCTAACTGTTAATTTAAGGAAATTTATGAAAACTGGCACATACATTTGTAACCCTAATATGACTTGTATGTATGGGTCACAAGAAAATAGTTATGAGCTCAGACATGTCTTGTAAAATTCTCTTTATATTATTGGTTTCATTACATTGGAAATTTGCAGCACCGGCTGCAAATAGACGTAGCTCTCACATCGAGAGAGTGAACCACTATAAATCTTGTGTATTCTTGTGTTTATTTTTCGCCAACTTTTATTGGTTTCAGTTATTTAAACCAGGACCACAATTCCTAACAGTTTGATCAAGGATGGATGCTATAGTAAGTTGATTGTTACTCACAGAAGTGAATGCATTTAGTGTGTGCAAATTTTTAGCTGATCCTGTACGCAAGATGGATGGTCAAGGCAAAAGTATTACCCTGAGATGCCATCATGGAAAAGCCGGACCCGTTCTTCTCTTCTTGTTTGATCAATGGACCACCAACCAAGCAGCCTGAAGATCAAAATGCACACTAAATTTAGTTGCCACAAGAAACATCCCCAGATGATTTTTAATCTAAAACAACCTATCATCAAATAGTATGTCTATATACACTACCTGGAGCCATGGTGCAGGAAACCAAAGCAGTCACGAACTCTTGCAGAGTACATAAAATACAATCCCCTGCCAGCTTCACTTCGTAATAAAAGAACAACTTTTTCCACCAGTCTAGATGTAGCAAATAAAACTCCAGCACCTTGCACTAGCAAAATAGGAGAGAAGAGAACTGGAAGTGGAACATTTCTAGCACTGGGTGGGGTTCCCTAATTCAAAGCCCCTGGTCATTTAGTTGAAAAAAATCTCAAGCATTACAACTGCTCCAATTACAGTCTGCATAAGCAATAATCAATACCTCAAGCCACATGCAAAGGAGGACTTGAAAACCAACAATAGGAATTTTCATGATATGGCCACCAATGACTTGCAGACTGCAGATTCTATCCGTTGAATGATCCTCAGAGGAGATCATCAAGCCACTGTTCCAATCAAGGTATCTAATACCAGTAGAAGACGAGCTTTCCTCTCTAGTTTGAAAACTTCTATGAATTACTGGATTAGACCATTTGTTACAGACAAGAAACGCAAAGCATTCTGCGATCCTGTAGAAATACAAATAAGCCAGCTCTCACGCATGTAAAACAATGACAGACAAAAAGAATTATGGAGGAGAAAAAGTTTTTAAATGGAAAAGGTACCCATAATTAATGAACAAATCCCACCAGCCAAAAGGGACATCACCTGCAATGTATAAATATTTTTTAAAAAACAAAAATCATAACCCAGGAAAAAATATTATGGCACGCATGCAGAGCAAAAGCAAGTTTAACTTGATAAAGAACTCAGAGCAATCAACATTCTCTCTTTTTGAGATCCTACCAGAGACTTGTATAACTCAGACAAAACCTGAGAGGAGGAAAGAGAGAGTTCTTTACCACTCAGCTTCAGGAGAGTGAACACAGTTGCCGCAATAAAGAAAACCATTGAGATTGCGACCCAGAAGTGCTAACCATAGTAAATTGTCATTAGTAATAAATCCTCAAGTCCTTGGTAAACTGAACACAAATATAAGCATGATACATAAAAGAAGAAAAACGAACAGATCCTGCAAGAGACCTAAATTCATGAACTGTTTAGCAGAAATAAAAGTCAAAAGAGGAAATGACAACAAGACTTAAACTAGAGAAACGACGACAAATAAAGTGCGACCAACATCAGCACCACGAAAGAAGTGCAAAAGGTAAAGCCCTCCTTTTGTTCATGGTACTTCGTAATGTTTACAAACAACCCATGTTTCCAATCCTCTAGAAATGGACAATTTGGGGGTCTTACGGTCTCATCTCTTTTTATTCCTAACATACTCATTTGAACAAAGCACCAAAAGCAAATCATAACTCTCCATCTGTCCTAAAGAACTTATTCCAAACATCCACTGTGCCACCTGAGGCAGTCCTCGCAATCCATGTGAGTATTATGAAATTGGACATACAACTCCACCAGTAACTGGTGCTCATCAGTTCTTTAGACATAACTTGAAAACAACCAACCTTTCCCTCTCCCGCTTGATTTGAAATCCACATCAAGGCACATAGTAGGTGCTCAAACTTCTGGAAAAGCATGCATAACATGCACGCCTCCATACGGTGTGTGATACTACTTTTTTATAGTACTCCACTAGATACAAACGTTTTGTTACACGAGTAATATTTTACTCCGCAAAAACCAACAAAGTAACAAAATTTTTTCACCAAGTGGACAATCTTTAAAGCATAACAGATAAGCATGTGGATGCAATAACTCAACTCAAAAGTATAAGACAATCAATCTGAGACGGTTATACAGAATGCTCTTTTTTTGCAGCATATAGAGTTCCCAGGTGGAATCTCAATTATCTGTTACGGGTGATGAGAAAGTAGGGAAAACTATAGAGGTACAAACCTTACTCCTTCCTAGGGAATATTTGTTGACATGACAAGAGTTAGGGGTGGCAAAATGCAACACGACCCGTCAACCCGACACAACCCAACACGAAAAAAATCAGGTTCGGGTTGGGGTTTTTCGGGTTCGAGTCGGGTTCGGGTTGGGTGGGTTCGTGTTAGTGCCAGGTTAGACAGGTTTCGGGTGGGGTCGGGTTGGGTCGCGGGTTGACCAGAATTTTTTTTTTTAAATATTACCTGTATTTTTATATATTGTATGTTTGAACAAAATTTATTGTATATTTATATGATGAATTTTCATCATTTAATATTTATTTTGTATATTTTTTATTTTTTTAACAATTGTTTATTTGATTTAGTAAATATACTTTTAATTTTCTACAATTAAACTTTCAAATTTAAATCGAAAAATTTTGTTATTATGTGTTTAAATTAAAATATTATTATTTTTTATTTTTTCGAATTTTTTGCATTAATTTTTTTTAAAAAAATAATAAAATTCGGGTTTGGCGGGTTAGACAGGTTGAGTCGGGTTAGACGGGTTCGTGTTCGGGTTGGGGGTTTTCGAGTTGCTTGGGTTCGGGTTGAAAAAAAAAATTGTGCGGGTTGACCCGAAACCCGACCCACCGACCCGATTGACACCCCTAACAAGAGTCCAATGCATATCTTACTATTTGACAAAAGCATCTATTAAGAAATTTGTTTACCCTTCTCTAAGGCAGAGAAGTATGTTATCAGTTAATTTTGATGATTTACCCACAATGGACCACTCTGAAAAGATGAGCACAGGCATGCAACGACAGCGGCATAATCTTAAATCATGTACTAACAACTTAGTCACTTTCTTCACACTATTTAAGGGAAAAATAAATTTGTTTTATTAGTTAACCCATTCGATGGCTATATTTACTCACAGACTGCAAAAAAGATGCATAGAAGCAACAGGTCAACTATTGATTAGCAGGAATGTTTAAAAGGAACAAAGAATGCAACTGTTCGACTAAGAGCAATAAACTCACAGGAAGTGTCTCCCATATTGCCTCATCACTCATGTTTTCATCATCTCCAGATAAAGCCTTGCACATTCTGTATCATCAATGCAAAAGGGAAAAAAAAAGTAAACTTCTAATACCAATGATAATTCTAAATGAATTATGATCATGTGTCAAAAAATATGGTATTCTTTGTCAATTTTATGGCAAAACTTCCTAGACAAGGATCATTTACTATAGACACAAGATAGGAACAGAATCCACCTAAAATAATTAGAAACGCAATTTTTTTAACCCTTGTATTCATACATTTATAATGTTCAATAAAATAAAGTAAATAAAATTTGTATTCCCCTTAAAACTTTATTCAAAATAATCTGTTCCAGCTCCCACATGCTTTATCTACCATATTGATGAAAAATTAAAATCACAGCGCATGAATCTAATTAGTGCTCTTTCTTTCAGATAATTGTTTCCAGGCTCCAGCTCAACTATACTTTGCCTGGCATATTAAGGAAATTATGGCACATAAATCAAATTATTGTTATATATCCCAAAATATGTTTTTTGTTTTAACCAGGGAACAGCCTGAAATCCTAGAGCCCTCAAGTTAAAGTTGTACCTAAAATTGTCGACAAGGACAATAACTTCAAAGGCCAACAAAGGAAGAAAGACGATTTTCAGATTCACAGCAGCTAAACCATTAACTGCACCAAGGAAACAAGTTAATACTAAAAACATTAACAACTGCTAAAGAAATTATTAGATCATTGTCTCAGATTTGTGACAAAGAGGGCTGAGCGGATTAGAGGCATGTGCACAAATCTTCCTTTTGCTTTCATGAAAATTAACACAATTGCATATTAAAAGGATAGATATAATCAATTTATTAGTAAGACTGAGCGTGCTAAAATTCATTAGAGGTTGCATATTAAAAGGATGGAGATAATCAATTTATAATTAAGACTAAGAACATGCTAAAATTCATTAGAGGTTTTGCTTCCTTACCATTTGTACTCTCGAGATATATACAAAGAAGCAGTTCGAAAGCGACGAGTAGTGGCACAGCAACCACCGCATGGCATGGGGCCCACTATTCACAAGTTTCAAAACAAAACTTAATTAGAAGAAAAAAACAGAATTTAAATTCATCATAATTTTTAGTTAATATTGCAGAAAAGACGCAACCTCTGCCAATCTAACAAAGCTGTATGATATCATAAATACATTCCTAAAAATCTCATTTGATGTATCGTCATACATGGCGACCATGAGGAACAGATGGGGCAGGTAGAGAGAATCTCCCTCGAGCAACAACTGCATGAAATAGCCAAAGTGGAAAAAAGATCACCCTGCACAGAAATGCCCAAACATGAGGGGTCTCTTTGAAGGTTCATGTTTTATCTGCTTGGGTAAAATTATGCAGAAAGTTAGGTTATATCACATATAGATGAAGACAATAGCAGAGTTTAGCTAGATCCAATGGTGAGAATAGTTGCAGATAGATACTCTAATGATACAATAAAGGAATAAGTACGTGAAGAAGAAGTGGAAAAAGAAACCAGACCACCAAGAGCAGGTAACTATGAGATCAAGCTTCAGAACTAGCAAAAGAGTGAAACTGAAAAGTAATGTGTGTGCGGCCACTTGCTGCAGTGACTTTCCTACTCTTCTCCAGCTCATTTCTAACCCCTGCAATTGTTACGCCCTTCAATTGTTACGCACCAGGAACTCATGAGAAAGAGGGAGATTTTCATGAAAATAAAAGCAAAATTAAAAGGAAAAAGAGAAGGAATAATCATATGTATATATCGTTGTACTGAAATATATCAATAAAGAGTGTTTCATAAGAGTTTGTTTCTCATAGCACGACGGCATAGAGGAGCTGTACTATGTGATGAAAGTTGTGAGCTTCACAGCACAAGAAAATGAACAATCGTGTCTACATCATTACACTTGTATATATCTATCAAGAATATCTCACAAGAGTATGTTTTAGATTACCAAGGCATAGAGAAGCATTATTAAGTCACGCAAATTATAATTTCAGACAAATTCCAGAATAATCATCTTTAACTAATGAAAGGGATGAAATTGGATGAAGTAGGAAATTTCTTTCCTTCCCAAATATCGGCACTTCTTTCCTATCTCCAGTTTTTAGAACAGTGTGTGAGTTTTCAGGCACTTGAGATGCTTTGCAGCCCAATGAATAGAAAAATATAACGCAGCTATATGCCCTACCAGAAACTAAGAGTTTATTAGACAACATGACTACGTTTTGTGCAAGTGATCCACATGAGCACATAAGCTCTCAAGTCTCCACATATCCTTTCAGCTGAACAAGAGATTTCTATCCAGAAATAAGAGACCTGGTGATTTTCTTCACTTTATCATTTGTTGATGACATTACTACTTCATACAATGATGCTACTCTTAACTCCATTTATATCTGTTGTTCATTTCAAATCGTCACTAAGTCCGCATGACTTAAACTCCTGTTACAATTTTTGAGACATGTACTCATGAATCAAAGCATAAGGAGAGCCCACAACAACTCAGCCTGCATACTTTCTGATAAGTTTAAGAGATGAATACCGGGACTATTAAGTATTATTTAAATAAAGATAGAAAGAACAAATTATACTTTCCAATAGGAGATATTGTCTCATGGAAACATAATTGGGAATGTGGTCAATCTGCAAGTGTCATGTAACCCATACCCACGAGGGATGCCATAGTGCCTAGTTATACGTAACAATTATTAATAAATAAAACATGATAAATTAAAATGAAAGCAAGCACATTTACAAAATCAACTTAACACTTAGTTTTATATTCGAACATTAAAAGTAATTCCATATAAATTATTTAAAGAATGTTAAGTTACTTAATCACTTATTCGAAGGATAAAAAGATGTAGATGAAAAATGATGTGATCATCACTCTGAGGTTAGCTGGGCATACTCATACTTGAGAGGAAATCTGAAATTAATCCAGTTTTTAAGCCACACACTCCTACACACAACAAACAGCGCGTAATTCATCCCAATCAGTTCACGCATATATTTCTTTGAGTATCAACGGTACCTTAGGACTACAGCACTGCAATAAAGATTACAAATTGATCCACCACCACCAACAACAAAAAATCTCTAGAAATTCATCCCAGTCAGTTCAAAGCAATACATTTCTTTGATATTGGTACTTTAGGACTACAGCACTGCAATAAAAATTACAAATTGACCCATCCACTATACGATATGTAAAAAAAAACTCTTTATTTAATTTGAAATTTCCGTTATTTGGAACATGAAAACCTCTCTCCTTCCCGATTCTCTCAAGAAAACGGACAAATAAATGTTTAAATATTACCTTACAAAAACAAGAGCTAGCCAAAACTTCAGTCTCTGCCGGAAACGGAGCCTCCTATCGATTACAGAGAAATAGTGAGATACTAATTCCAGATGGGGCTTCCAATTGTTGCAGATTTGACCTTTTCCTTCCTCTTTGTGAGTAGTTAGCGCATGCAGAGATAGAGAGAGAGAGATTGACCAAGCTTAGGGTTTTCAGCCACCTTCTTCCATGGCAGAGAAAAAAAGTGGATTGGTGTAGACGTAGAGAGTAACTACAGTCCCCTCTGTTTTATGGATGTACTTAGGACCTGTTTGGTCTCAAATATCATAAATAAATATAATTTATTTTCTGAATGAAAAGAAATATATAATTTTAGAAAGAATGAAAGATCATTATCTGTGATCCCATATGCACATGTTATATCTATTAACCTATCCTATCGTAGACATATACGATGTGTTTGTTTCGTAAAACAATAAAAAAAAAATTAAGTAATTTTTTGATTTAAAATAAAAGTTATCAATTTTTAGATAAAATGTTAAGAATGAAATAAAATATAAAGAATAGTTTAATAAAATCACGTAATTAGTTAGTGAGTAGGTCTCTTGTGAGACGGTCTCACGAATATTTATCTATGAGACGGGTCAATCTTATCGATATTCACAATAAAAAGTAATACTCTAAGCTTAAAAAGTAATATTTTTTCATGGATGACTCAAATAAGATATTCATCTCACAAAATACGACCCGTGAGACCTTCTCATACAAGTTTTTGCCTTAGTTTGATAAGATGAATGTGTTTTAAGCAAATCTAAAATTACAACATGAATTCATATAATTAATATTATTTTTGTATTATATATGGTACTGGATGTATATATAGATATGTTAGTTTTTTTAAAATAATACTTTTGTGTTAATTTATTTTTTTTTGGAAAAATTTAGAGATTATATAAAGAATTAAAAACTATATATATTTTTTACGAGATTATTAATAATTAATAATTATTTAAATAAGTTAAATTTTGTTGTTTTATAAAATTATCTGAGACTTGTGATCAGAATGAGGAATCTGATACGTGGCTTTGTTTTACCAAACTTTTCTTTAGTGGCTTTCGCACACATGGAGATTATTGGTTTCCAGCCTATATACCATATTCAACTCTGATTGAGCTAAGAAAATGAAAAATTTAAATCTCAGAATAATAATGAATATAAGATTCTTATTTGGAACTTTTACAAAACATAAAAGGATTATAAAAGATATACCAAAGAAATTAAACAACAGAGGATTTTACCGAGGTCCACCTCAGAATCATAAATTCATAAAAATCACACATGAACGCCTTAAACGCCATCTCTCGGCTAAGCAGGCTAAAGGGCTACAACATGAATTTATTTTTTCCTGGTTAAACTCGAACCTTGTGTTTACCATTTCCTGGTTCATCTTTTTACCTTATGTTCTAACCAAAGACTCTTATATTACATTAAATTCCAAAAATTTAAATAGATCTTTTATTATCTCAATCTGATCTCAAGAACAAATAAATATAGATCATGTCATAGTAAGGTAATAATTTAGCACGAATGCTTTAGCCTGTCATACAGGCTCAACTTATGAAATATAAAAATTTAAAACAGTAAATAAAAACAGAAAATAAAAATAGTAAGAATTTACAAAGTTGTTATCAAAACTTCAAACTTTTATTGATATACTTCAGAAGGGTTTTTACAATAGAGAATAGAGAGGGGAGCAAACTCAACCGTGTCCTTCTAAAGACACAGAATAAACCTATAAATAGATAGAAGAGCCGGACATTAAACCCCGGATTCCATCTTAAAATAAAAACAGTACAATACTTTATTAAAGTAAATAATACAATGCTTTATTAAAGCAAATAGTAGTCAAAAAGTCTATAGTGATATACCACCTATTTTTTGTCATATGATGAGATGTGATATTCCATCTAACTGTAAATTATTCTCCTGACGATTTTAATTATCTTTAATATTATCTTTTAAAGAATTTTTCAAATTCTCAAAAATGTCATCTATCTGAGAAAATTGAGGAATATCATCCTCAGGGTCTTGAGCATCCTGCATCTTCATTAGATGAATAAATTGATTTTCACTAGATTCTGACGCCATAGATTTGTCTGATTTTGAATCAGAACCTCCAATATTCTGGAAAAGATCTTTTTTCATTTCTTCAATATAGATCTCGATCATTTTTTCTTTTGAATATATTTCAGAATATTTCTGAGTAAGAATCTTGAAAGGACTCATAGAGGCTTTTTCCTTTTTCTTGTTGATTATTAATTTTTTTCTGGTATAAAGAAATTTTTTCATCCATTTGATGAAGAGTTTCATAACCATATGGTTTTTCAGTTTCCGGATCATCTCTTAATAATTTGTCCCAAAATTTTGTGGAACTGACCCTCCATATGCAAGGGATACCTTCATCAGTGTAATCGAATTCTGGCTGCCATTTCCAGATCCATGGGATTCCAAATTCCATGAAAAATAGACATAGAGTCTTACCATCGATCCAATGTTCAGAAAATGATTTTTTAATACTTGGAGAAACATTTAACCAAGTATTCATGGGTTTTATAAAAACCTCTGGCAAAATCTTTGCGGATGGACCAAATATCTTCCACCAGATTAAAAACCAATTTGGAACTGGATAGTGAAAAACATTTTCACAAATCTTTAAAAACCAAGTATGTTTTCTTTTTTCATTTTCATAAAACAAGGTTTTATTAAAACTTTCAATATAATCCCAAAAATTGAATTTAAAACTCATTTTATGATTTTCAGAATAAAATTCTTTTTCAACTAATGGAGATATACCCCATTCTTCAATAGATATGATCTTTTTGATGATAAACTTTGAAAAGTTATAACTTCCTTTCTGCTGAGTATTACTGAAAAAGTGAGTTATGTCAACACTTTTTGTAGATATCAGAAGATTTTCATAAAATCCTCTTTGCTTATAAGAACCATATACATATGATGTATTGGTTAAATATCTTTCCATGATAGTCCATGGAGTTTTTTCCCATTGGGTATCTCTTTCTTCTATAAGAAGAATCAATTCTCGATGTTTTGTCTCTGTATATAGAGCTGAATCATTATCATCCTCTTTGATAATATTAGCATATGATGCTGAAGATTGAGAATCTGTATTATTTCTCTGCTTTTGTTTTAAGAATCCTTGAAATTCATTGTATAACTCATTATTTTGCTCAGTATTACTGGCTGATGAACTAGATAAGTTCTGAGCTATAAGCCTCTGTTTACCATGCTGTGCAATGGTATTAGGGGGTTTTCCCCTACCTCCTCGCCCTCTATAAGAGGACTCTCCTCTTCCTCGGGAATACATATCTGTAGATAAAAACATTATGATAAATATTCTCGAGTTAAGAAATCTGGTAAGTGATTATCTTCACCTTTTTTATAAATGATTTCAAAATCAAAAGGAGCTAAATGAGCCTGCCATCTTGCAAACATTTGTTTAGAAACATCATGTTTAAAATCTTTATTAAACATAAATTTTTCAGATTTGCAATCAATTTTTATAATAAACTTTTGTTTATATAAATCATCTTGAAATTTCAAAATACATCTGACAATAGCTAAAATTTCTTTTGCTACCGTGGAGTAATTTTTCTGGGCATTATTCCATTTCCCAGAATAAAATCTAATAAGATATTCTTGTTTATTTTGGGGATCTTTCTGTTTTAAGATTCCTCCAAATCCTATATATGAGGCATCAGTTTCAACTATTTTATCCCATTGGGGATTGGCAATCATAAGACAAGGAAGATTTTTAACCTTTTCTTTAATATTTTTAACAGCTATTGTATGTCTTTCAGACCAAGGGAAATGATTTTTCTTTAACCTATCATATAAGATAGCAGAATCTTAAGTAAGATCTTTAATATAGGGAGAAATATAATTTAAACTTCCTAAAAATCTCTGTAACTGAGTTTTATCAGTTATAATATCAGGAAATTTTAAACCAAATTCTATACTTCTCTGTATAGGAATTATTTTTCCTTTCTCAATCATATGACCAAGAAATCTAATATTTGTTTGAAATAAAATCATTTTAGATTTTGAGATAACAAGTCCATTTTGAATAACAATATTTTTAAACATATCTAAATGTTTAAAATGTATTTCAATATCATTAGAAAATACTAAGATATCATCAATATAAACAATTATAAAATTGCTGTAATTATAAAAAATATCGTTCATAATTTGTTGAAATTCAGAAGGGGCATTTTTAAGGCCAAATGGCATTACTGTCCATTCATAATGTCCTATTGGAACATTAAAAGCAGTTTTATATCTATCAGATTCTTTAACCTGAATCTGCCAAAATCCTGATTTTAAATCAAATTTTGAAAATATGATAGCATTTACAAGTCTATCTAATAAACCTTTTTTTATTAGGAATAGGATGTCTAATCCATTTTAAAACCTTATTAAGAGGTTTATAATTTATGACTAATCTTGAACACCTCTTTCCTGTTCAGAATGTTTATTAACATAAAAAGCAGTACATGACCAAGGAGATTGAGAAGGCTTTATCAAACCTTTTTCTAATAAAGAATGAATTTCATTCTTACATAATTCTAAATAATCAGAATTCATTTGACAAGGACGAGCCTTGGTAGGAATATTTTTTTCATCAAAATTCTCTTCATATGGAAGAGATATAATATGCTTCTTTCTATTCCAAAAAGCATTAGGAAGATCATTACATATTTCTAATGAAAACTTATTATAAATAAGTTTAATTTTTTCCTGTAATTTAGGATTTTGTAATTTATCATCTATAGTTAATATATTAACTTCTTCTTTTAAAGAATTAATCTGAAAAGTTTTTCTATCAATCTTCTCTTGTAATTCATTAAGAATTCTATGAACAGGTTTAGTTATGAACTTAAAGGAAATAGGATTACCTTGAAAAGTTCCTATAATACCTGTTTCATCAACATAAGTTAAAGGATAAATTTGATAAATAAAAGAAAGATCAAGTATAAGTTGGCTATAAATATCTTTTGCTAATAAAAAACTGGTTTGAATACAGTTTTTATCTTTGCAAATATAAACTTTTGGTAATTTATAATTTATTTCTAGTGGTTCTCCTCCTGCATGAGAGACAGAATGAGTAGTTTTATGAAAATATTTCGTAGGAATTAATCCTTCCTGTATAACATTTAAATCCTGCACCACTATCAATCATAGCAATGAAATTCTTTTTATAAGAATTTTCAATTAATAAAGTTATATCGGTGTACCATTTTTGAGATATAATCATGCTTAAAACAGATAAATGTTTTTTATCTGGATCAGGAAAAAAATATCTTTAAGCTTATCAAAACTATCAGAATTATTAACTGAATTATTATTATTAGTTTCAATGATTGAAACACGATAATTTAAACTTATTATTATTGTGTTGTAAAATTTTTACTTGTTCTTTAAGATTTTCTATTTCTTTAACTAAATCCTGTATAGTAACTGGATTCTGTTTACTATATTTCTGTTGTAGAAGATTTTTAACTTCTTTCATAGAATAAGCTTGTTCTTGTTTAACAAGAATATTATTATTATTGCTAGTTGAAGCAGTATTCTCCATTTGATCAATAATTGTGGATTTTAATACTGTATCCTTAATCATTTTAAGAAATTCTAAAATATTATTGTTAGTTAACACATTAATATTTAAATCATTGAATTGAGACATTAGTTTATAAAATTCATCATTTTTATCTTCTATATGATTTAAACAAGATTTTCTTGTATACAATTATTACATTCATTTAAATCATCAGAAATATCTGATTCACTATCTATTATTTCTTCTGAAATATAAGATTCCGAAGAATTCTCAGTTTCACTGTCAGAATTATTATTTGAATCCATTATTATTTTAAATAATGTCTCTTTTAGATTATCATCTATATCTAAATTATTAATTTTATTTTTAGCCCAACATTGATTAGCATAATGTCCTGGCTTTTTACATTTTCTACAAATTATTAATTTATTTTTGTATTTTTCTTATTTCCGTAAATCACGGCTTTCTTTTCTTTTCTTCTTTTTATCTCTTTGTCCATCAGACAAATGTCTTTTCTTTCTATAAAGTTTTTCATCTTTTTCTTTAATTTTCTTCTTACCTTTATTAGGTAAGTCCATACCAAATTGATCATAAAATTTACCTAATTGTTTTTTCTCAAGTAAATTCTGTCTTTTAATTTGATTATTTAATTTTAATTTATTACAGAGAGCTAAACCCTCTTTAATGCAAGTATTAATTAAATTCCCATAAGTATAATTATCATATGGAATATTAATCTCATCTTTTCTTAATACTTTTCTAATTCTTTCAGCAAATAGAAAAGGTAAACCATCTATAAATTTAGCTTTCCAGAAACTATTATTACAATCTGGTATCTCATATATACGAGATAAAAAGGTATCTTTATACCATCTAAAATCAGTAAGTGTTTTACATTTTAGATTACTTAATAAAGTACGAATCTTTTCACTATCATCAGTGAATTTACCAGTAAAATGTTCAATCATAGTCATTATTAAAGAATAAACAACATTTTCTGATTGAATATTATTCTCTATCTTTATAGAATTAATAATGTCTTCTTTTTGGAATTGATTTAAATAATTATCCCACCAACCTTTAAGTTGGCCAGTAAAACCTGATATAACCATCTTAACAATATTTTTATCAGTATTGCATGAAGTTTTACACACAGTACTATACATAAGCATTCTGTGAGCAGTATTATAAATTTGTTTATCACTAAAACCATCAATATTCCATTCATAAATACTTTTCCCATTATAACTATTAGCAAATATATATTCTTGTTCTTCAATAAGAACGTCCATGGGAGTAGGTCTATTATAATAATATTTATTTTGGTTAGGTCTATCTGCCCATTTAATTTTATTAATTTCTTCATCAGAATGATTCTCATTATTATCTAACTCTTTATTAAGAGTATTTAAATTAAGATTTCTAAATTTTTCTTCTAATAATTTTTCTATATCAGAAACAGAAGATTTAAATTTAAAATTCTTTATATCTGGATGGGATTGAATAGAAGAAGTAGCAATATAAACAATATTAGTTTCTTCTTCTTTTGTTTGAATATGAACATCTGGTTTAATTTGATTAATGGCCAGAATTATTTTATCAATACGATCCTTAAGAAAAACTATCTCTTCTCCTATTATCGTAAGATACAAATTTGTATAATTCTGTTTTTCAATTATCTGATTAATATGTTTAACAGTTATTTGTAACATATCATTTTCAAATAATTTAGAAAAAGCAGTAAAATTTAAAATTTTATTATTCTTTTCTATAATAAAAGATTGTTGAGGAGGATAAACAGATTTTTGAATCTGTCCAGAAGAAAGTTTATAATTTCTTTCAAGAATAGAAATATAATCTATAATAAATGTTTTAAAAACCAAGGAACAAAATGAATTAATTTATTCTGGTTTTCACAATATGTATGAAATTCTGAAACAATATACTCAAATTCTTCTTCAGAAAAACTTTTAAAGTACCAATTTCTGAAAGATTCTCATTTGGGTAAATAAAATTCTGCATTGATCCTTGCTCTAGCAAGAGATCCTTTAGTAAAATCAATTTTAGATTTACTATCCTATTTGAGGAATATCCACCAAATAATTTGAAAGCGAAATAAAAGAATGACTAGATCTTGATCTAGTATAGATAGAAGATGGCAATAATCTTCTTTGTTCATTATTAAACTGTATTTGAACAGATCCTTCATTATTTTGTATAACCTGATGTAAATCCCTATTTATTATAGGATTTCTAGGAACAACTTGTTCAATTATCCAGCTTTCTGGAAATTCAATTTCTTCCCATTTTATAGATCTACGGGTTGTAATATTAGATCTATTAAAATTAGTTTCTATAAGAATAGTTTCATTTAATTTTTTATCTATTCTTTTACACATAGGATTCAGTGTAAATAATGGTTTATAATAAATACGATAACAGATACATATTACTTCTGTACCAGTAGTTAAAACTACAGAATCTTCAGTACCTCTTCATGATAATGAAATGGTTATTAGATTGTTAAACAATAAAGATATTTTACATTATAGGAAAAATTACATATTCATGCATATAGGTTTAATTCAAATAGCTTTTAGACCTTTAACATTAGAAGGACTACCAGAAAGCTTCATAGCAGCTTTAAGAGATGGTAGAAATTTGAATTGAAAACAATCCCTTATGGGAATAATTCAATCTAGTCTGGCTCATGGTCCAGTATATTTTGATGTTTATCCGAATTTATCTTTATCTTTGTCTGATATTAATATATTAGATTCTTTAACATTAAATGTTAAAACTCATGGTTATAATTATACTACTGGTACAGAAAGAATATGTATCTGTTATCGTATTTATTATAAACCATTATTTACACTGAATCCTATGTGTAAAAGAATAGATAAAAAATTAAATGAAACTATTCTTATAGAAACTAATTTTAATAGATCTAATATTACAACCCGTAGATCTATAAAATGGGAAGAAATTGAATTTCCAGAAAGCTGGATAATTGAACAAGCTGTTCCTAGAAATCCTATAATAAATAGGGATTTACATCAGGTTATACAAAATAATGAAGGATCTGTTAAAATACAGTTTAATAATGAACAAAGAAGATTATTGCCATCTTCTATCTATACTAGATCAAGATCTAGTCATTCTTTTATTTCGCCTTCAAATTATTTGGTGGATATTCCTCAAACTTCTAAAGCTTCTACTTCTCAGATAAGAGAAGATGTTGAGTCTCCTGTACAAGATACAGTAGATGAATTAATTATTAATCAGAATAATATTGTGCTTAAAAGTAACTTTCAAAAAGTTAGAGAAACTGATACAGTTTCAGATATGAATTTTAGTATTTAATGGATAGTAAATCTAAAATTGATTTTACTAAAGGATCTCTTGCTAGAGCAAGGATCAATGCAGAATTTTATTTACCCAAATGGGAATCTTTCAGAAATTGGTACTTTAAAAGTTTTTCTGAAGAAGAATTTGAGTATATTGTTTCGGAATTTCATACATATTGTGAAAACCAGAATAAATTAATTCATTTTGTTCCTTGGTTTTTTAAAACATTTATTATAGATTATATTTCTATTCTTGAAAGAAATTATAAACTTTCTTCTGGACAGATTCAAAAATCTGTTTATCCTTCTCAACAATCTTTTATTATAGAAAAGAATAATAAAATTTTAAATTTTACTGCTTTTTCTAAATTATTTGAAAATGATATGTTACAAATAACTGTTAAACATATTAATCAGATAATTGAAAAACAGAATTATACAAATTTGTATCTTACGATAATAGGAGAATAGATAGTTTTTCTTAAGGATCGTATTGATAAAATAATTCTGGCCATTAATCAAATTAAACCAGATGTTCATATTCAAACAAAAGAAGAAGAAACTAATATTGTTTATATTGCTACTTCTTCTATTCAATCCCCTCCAGATATAAAGAATTTT
Organism: Primulina tabacum; assembly: GCF_025594145.1. Taxonomy (NCBI): domain Eukaryota; kingdom Viridiplantae; phylum Streptophyta; class Magnoliopsida; order Lamiales; family Gesneriaceae; genus Primulina; species Primulina tabacum. The sequence goes on from NC_134552.1 coordinate 18,530,948, forward strand.
AAATTTAAATCTTCTGTTTCTGATATAGAAAAATTATTAGAAGAAAAATTTAGAAATCTTAATTTAAATACTCTTAATAAAGAGTTAGATAATAATGAGAATCATTCTGATGAAGAAATTAATAAAATTAAATGGGCAGATAGACCTAACCAAAATAAATATTATTATAATAGACCTACTCCCATGGACGTTCTTATTGAAGAACAAGAATATATATTTGCTAATAGTTATAATGGGAAAAGTATTTATGAATGGAATATTGATGGTTTTAGTGATAAACAAATTTATAATACTGCTCACAGAATGCTTATGTATAGTACTGTGTGTAAAACTTCATGCAATACTGATAAAAATATTGTTAAGATGGTTATATCAGGTTTTACTGGCCAACTTAAAGGTTGGTGGGATAATTATTTAAATCAATTCCAAAAAGAAGACGTTATTAATTCTATAAAGATAGAGAATAATATTCAATCAGAAAATGTTGTTTATTCTTTAATAATGACTATGATTGAACATTTTACTGGTAAATTCACTGATGATAGTGAAAAGATTCGTACTTTATTAAGTAATCTAAAATGTAAAATACTTACTGATTTTAGATGGTATAAAGATACCTTTTTATCTCGTATATATGAGATACCAGATTGTAATAATAGTTTCTGGAAAGCTAAATTTATAGATGGTTTACCTTTTCTATTTGCTGAAAGAATTAGAAAAGTATTAAGAAAAGATGAGATTAATATTCCATATGATAATTATACTTATGAGAATTTAATTAATACTTGCATTAAAGAGGGTTTAGCTCTCTGTAATAAATTAAAATTAAATAATCAAATTAAAAGACAGAATTTACTTGAGAAAAAACAATTAGGTAAATTTTGTGATCAATTTGGTATGGACTTACCTAATAAAGGTAAGAAGAAAATTAAAGAAAAAGATGAAAAACTTTATAGAAAGAAAAGACATTTGTCTGATAGACAAAGAGATAAAAAGAAGAAAAGAAAAGAAAGCCGTGATTTACGGAAAGAAGAAAAATACAAAAATAAATTAATAATTTGTAGAAAATGTAAAAAGTCAGGACATTATGCTAATCAATGTTGGGCTAAAAATAAAATTAATAATTTAGATATAGATGATAATCTAAAAGAGACATTATTTAAAATAATAATGGATTCAAATAATAATTCTGACAGTGAAACTGAGAATTCTTCGGAATCTTATATTTCAGAAGAAATAATAGATAGTGAATCAGATATTTCTGATGATTTAAATGAATGTAGTAATTGTATACAAGAAAATCTTGTTTAAATCATATAGAAGATAAAAATGATGAATTTTATAAACTAATGTCTCAATTCAATGATTTAAATATTAATGTGTTAACTAACAATAATATTTTAGAATTTCTTAAAATGATTAAGGATCCAGTATTAAAATCCACAATTATTGATCAAATGGAGAATACTGCTTCAACTAGCAATAATAATAATAATATTCTTGTTAAACAAGAACAAGCTTATTCTATGAAAGAAGTTAAAAATCTTCTACAACAGAAATATAGTAAACAGAATCCAGTTACTATACAGGATTTAGTTAAAGAAATAGAAAATCTTAAAGAACAAGTAAAAATTTTACAACACAATAATAATAGTTTAAATTATCGTGTTTCAATCATTGAAACTAATAATAATAATTCAGTTAATAATTCTGATAGTTTTGATAATCTTAAAGATATTTTTTTCCTGATCCAGATAAAAAATATTTATCTGTTTTAAGCATGATTATATCTCAAAAATGGTACACCGATATAACTTTATTAATTGAAAATTCTTATAAAAAGAATTTCATTGCTATGATTGATAGTGGTGCAGGTTTAAATGTTATACAGGAAGGATTAATTCCTACGAAATATTTTCATAAAACTACTCATTCTCTCTCTCATGCAGGAGGAGAACCACTAGAAATAAATTATAAATTACCAAAAGTTTATATTTGCAAAGATAAAAACTGTATTCAAACCAGTTTTTTATTAGCAAAAGATATTTATAGCCAACTTATACTTGGTCTTTCTTTTATTTATCAAATTTATCCTTTAACTTATGTTGATGAAACAGGTATTATAGGAACTTTTCAAGGTAATCCTATTTCCTTTAAGTTCATAACTAAACCTGTTCATAGAATTCTTAATGAATTACAAGAGAAGATTGATAGAAAAACTTTTCAGATTAATTCTTTAAAAGAAGAAGTTAATATATTAACTATAGATGATAAATTACAAAATCCTAAATTACAGGAAAAAATTAAACTTATTTATAATAAGTTTTCATTAGAAATATGTAATGATCTTCCTAATGCTTTTTGGAATAGAAAGAAGCATATTATATCTCTTCCATATGAAGAGAATTTTGATGAAAAAATATTCCTACCAAGGCTCGTCCTTGTCAAATGAATTCTGATTATTTAGAATTATGTAAGAATGAAATTCATTCTTTATTAGAAAAAGGTTTGATAAAGCCTTCTCAATCTCCTTGGTCATGTACTGCTTTTTATGTTAATAAACATTCTGAACAGGAAAGAGGTGTTCCAAGATTAGTCATAAATTATAAACCTCTTAATAAGGTTTTAAAATGGATTAAACATCCTATTCCTAATAAAAAAAGGTTTATTAGATAGACTTGTAAATGCTATCATATTTTCAAAATTTGATTTAAAATCAGGATTTTGGCAGATTCAGGTTAAAGAATCTGATAGATATAAAACTGCTTTTAATGTTCCAATAGGACATTATGAATGGACAGTAATGCCATTTGGCCTTAAAAATGCCCCTTCTGAATTTCAACAAATTATGAATGATATTTTTTTATAATTACAGCAATTTTATAATTGTTTATATTGATGATATCTTAGTATTTTCTAATGATATTGAAATACATTTTAAACATTTAGATATGTTTAAAAATATTGTTATTCAAAATGGACTTGTTATCTCAAAATCTAAAATGATTTTATTTCAAACCAATATTAGATTTCTTGGTCATATGATTGAGAAATGAAAAATAATTCCTATACAGAGAAGTATAGAATTTGGTTCAAAATTTCCTGATATTATAACTGATAAAACTCAGTTACAGAGATTTTTAGGAAGTTTAAATTATATTTCTCCCTATATTAAAGATCTTACTAGAGATTCTGCTATCTTATATGATATGTTAAAGAAAAATCATTTGCCTTGGTCTGAAACACATACAATAGCTGTTAAAAATATTAAAGAAAAGGTTAAAAATCTTCCTTGTCTTATGATTGCTAATCCCCAATGGGATAAAATAGTTGAAACTGATGCCTCAGATATAGGTTTTGGAGGAATCTTAAAACAGAAAGATCCCCAAAATAAACAAGAATATCTTATTAGATTTTATTCTGGGAAATGGAATAATGCCCAGAAAAATTACTCCACAGTAGCAAAAGAAATTTTAGCTATTGTCAGATGTATTTTGAAATTTCAAGATGATTTATATAATCAAAAGTTTATTATAAAAACTGATTGCAAATCTGCAAAATTTATGTTTAATAAAGATTTTAAACATGATGTTTCTAAACAAATGTTTGCAAGATGGCAGGCTCATTTAGCTCCTTTTGATTTTGAAATCATTTATAAAAAAGGTGAAGATAATCACTTACCAGATTTCTTAACTCGAGAATATTTATCCTAATGTTTTTATCTACAGATATGTATTCCCGAGGAAGAGGAGAGTCCTCTTATAGAGGGCGAGGAGGTAGGGGAAAACCCCCTAATATCATTGCACAGCATGGTAAACAGAGGCTTATAGCTCAGAACTTATCTAGTTCATCAGCCAGTAATACTGAGCAAAATAATGAGTTATACAATGAATTTCAAGAATTCTTAAAACAAAAGCAGAGAAGTAATATAGATTCTCAATCTTCAGCATCATATGCTAATATTATCAAAGAGGATGATAATGATTCAGCTCTATATACAGAGATAAAACATCGAGAATTGATTCTTCTTATAGAAGAAAGAGATACCCAATGGGAAAAAACTCCATGGACTATCATGGAAAGATATTTAACCAATACATCACATGTATATGGTTCTTATAAGCAAAGAGGATTTTATGAAAATCTTCTGATATCTACAAAAAGTGTTGACATAACTCACTTTTTCAGTAATACTCAGCAGAAAGGAATTTATAACTTTTCAAAGTTTATCATCAAGAAGATCATATATATTGAAGAATGGGGTATATCTCCATTAGTTGAAAAAGAATTTTATTCTGAAAATCATAAAAAGAGTTTTAATTCAATTTTTGGGATTATATTGAAAGTTTTAATAAAACCTTGTTTTATGAAAATGAAAAAAAAAAAACACACTTGGTTTTTAAAGATTTGTGAAAATATTTTCACTATCCAGTTCCAAATTGGTTTTTAATCTGGTGGAAGATATTTGGTCCATCCGCAAAGATTTTGCCAGAGGTTTTTATAAAACCCATGAATACTTGGTTAAATGTTTCTCCAAGTATTAAAAAATCATTTTCTGAACATTGGATCGATGGTAAGACTCTATGTCTATTTTTCATGGAATTTGGAATCCCATAGATCTGGAAATGGCAGCCAGAATTCGGTTACACTGATGAAGGTATCCCTTGCATATGGAGGGTCAGTTCCACAAAATTTTGGGACAAATTATTAAGAGATGATCCGGAAACTGAAAAACCATATGGTTATGAAACTCTTCATCAAATGGATGAAAAAATTTCTTTATACCAGAAAGAAATTAATAATCAACAAGAAAAAGAAAAAGTCTCTATGAGTCCTTTCAAGATTCTTACTCAGAAATATTCTGAAATATATTCAAAAGAAAAAATGATCGAGATCTATATTGAAGAAATGAAAAAAGATCTTTTCCAGAATATTGGAGGTTCTGATTCAAAATCAGACAAATCTATGGCGTCATAATCTAGTGAAAATCAATTTATTCATCTAATGAAGATGCATGATGCTCAAGACCCTGAGGATGATATTCCTCAATTTTCTCAGATAGATGACATTTTTGAGAATTTGAAAAATTCTTTAAAAGATAATATTAAAGATAATTAAAATCGTCAGTAGAATAATTTACAGTTAGGTGTAATATCACATATCATCATATGACAAAAAATAGGTGGTATATCACTATAGACTTTTTGACTACTATTTGCTTTAATAAAGCATTGTATTATTTACTTTAATAAAGTATTGTACTGTTTTTATTTTAAGATGGAATCCGGGGTTTCATGTCCGGCTCTTCTATCTATTTATAGATTTATTCTGTGTCTTTAGAAGGACATGGTTGAGTTTGCTCCCCTCTCTATTCTCTATTGTAAAAACCCTTCTGAAGTATATCAATAAAAGTTTGAAGTTTTGGTAACAACTTTGTAAGTTCTTACTATTTTTATTTTCTGTTTTTATTTACTGTTTTAAATTTTATATTTCATAAGTTGAGCCTGTATGACAGGCTAAAGCATTCGTGCTAAATTATTACCTTACTATGACATGATTTATATTTATTTGTTCTTGAGATCAGATTGAGATAATAAAAGATCTATTTAAATTTTTGAAATTTAATGTAATATAAGAGTCTTTGGTTAGAACATAAGGTAAAAAGATGAACCAGGAAATGGTAAACACAAGGTTCGAGTTTAACCAGGAAAAATAAATTCATGTTGTAGCCCTTTAGCCTGCTTAGCCGAGAGATGGCGTTTAAGGCGTTCATGGGTGATTTTTATGAATTTATGATTCTGAGGTGGACCTCGGTAAAATCCTCTGTTGTTTAATTTCTTTGGTATATCTTTTATAAATCCTTTTATGTTTTGTAAAAGTTCCAAATATGAATCTTATATTCATTATTATTCTGAGATTTAAATTTTTCATTTTCTTAGCTCAATCAGAGTTGAATATGGTATATAGGCTGGAAACCAATAATCTCCATGTGTGCGAAAGCCACTAAGGAAAAGTTTGGTAAAACAAAGTCACGTATCAGATTCCTCATTCTGATCACAAGTCTCATATTTTTTAAAATAATACTTTTGTGTTAATTTATTTTTTTTTGGAAAAATTTAGAGATTATATAAAGAATTAAAAACTCTATATATATTTTTTACGAGATTATTAATAATTAATAATTATTTAAATAAGTTAAATTTTGTTGTTTTATAAAATTGTGGTATTTTATAATAATAAGTTTTTAGATTTTTTGTTTATTGTGGATGATATAATGATTTTGTGGTCATTCCATAAACCGTGATGATTATTCTATACCATTTCATCTGTATTATACAGTATGCATACATAATGCATATGTCGAAAATTCTTTATTGTATGTATCACCAAAATATAAAATGTTTAAAATATTGTCTTTGGAATTGTCATACAATAATAAATAATAATAATAATAATAATAATAATATGACTATAGAAATTTCCAAAATTTAATAGAATTAACATGCAAATATGCGTAAAAATTTTAAAAAAATTGATCCAAGTGAATGGCGTCTCCATTATTCGTGTTGTGATAGTGGTTAAATATGTTGAAAATAATATTTAAAATGTGTGTGTTGAATATTTGAATGTTGAAAATAAGAGTTGTAAATATTGAAAATTAGTGTGTGATGATGTAGGTAATGATATATTTTATTTTTGGATTATTTGTAAAGAAATTCAATAAATAGCATCACCATTTGTGAAGAAATTCACAATCGAGTAGAGAGAAAAATATTATAAAGTGTGTAGTTTGATAAATTTTGAGAGTTTGAGATTTTTACTTTTTACCATAAATTTTTACTTTTTCACAACACGTTATCAGCACGAAGCTCTAAAAGTCCTCCATACTTTTTCAAGCTCCAAACAGAAGAAAAAGGTAACAAAAGTAATAATATTTATTTTACTGTTATTTATTTATTGTGTATATATTTAATATATAATATAATGTTATTATTGAAATAATAAAAATAAATTTTTCAAAAACTTGTTATAAATCCTGGGAGGATGTTCAGACGACATCCCACACTCCCGGTAAGAGATACGACAAGTATAAAAGCCTATAAGATTTTTAAACAAAATAACTTATGACATTTCATTATAATAATGTGATATGATATACATAATTATTTAAACATGACTAATATTATATACACCATATTGTTACCATAAAATTATACAAATACATACATTTATTTTTTTGTATACCAACGGTCATAAACGGTAACGAAACGGCTAGTTTTTGCCCTATAAATATGATCTCACAAACTCTTTCAATCACTCCAACTTTCTCCTATTCTCTAAAAATTATTCTTCATCAAATTTTCAAAGAAAAAAGAAGATAACTTTCTCAAGGTTATTTTTAATTATTTTGGTTATCATGCTCACGAGTTTTTTATTTATCGGAGAATATCCTTCCTCGTGCGTTTTCTTTATTTTTACAAATGCTTGTACTTGTTGTTTATCCATTACTCTGTATTGCAATATTCATTAACTAATAAAATGCATCGTAATTTTTTAGTACCACCATGTCAAATTTGACAAAGCTCGAATTTGTTGCGCTCGACATCACGGGAAAAAATTATATGCCATGGACTCTCGATGTAGAAATGCATCTTGAGTCATTGGGTCTAAGCGAGACCATTAAAGAAAATGGTATATCTTCATCACAAGAAAAAGCAAAAGCTATAATATTTTTGTGTCGACATCTTGATGAAGGTTTAAAATGTGAATATCTCATCGAAAAAGATCTCATGACTCTGTGGAAAGGATTGAAAGAAAGATTTGAACATATAAGGGAAGTTATACTTCCGACCGCCCTTGATGAATGAAATATGTTAAGATTCCAAGATTTTAAGAAAGTCAGTGATTATAATTCAGCGATGTATCGAATAATATCGCCGCTAAAATTTTGTGGACATGAGGTTACAGAATCGGAAATGCTTGAAAAAACATTTTCCACGTTTCACGCATCAAATATAACTTTACAGCAACAATATAGAGTGCGTGGATTTGCGAGATATTCTGAACTCATCGCCTGTCTTCTTGTGGCGGAAAAGAACAACGAGCTGCTAATGAGAAATCATCAGTCCCGACCTACTGGATCAACAGCATTTCCAGAAGTAAATGCTGTAAGTAAAAATGAATTTAAACCTGGAAACCAAAATCAAATTCAAAGACAAGGTTTTGGTCGAGGTCGAGGTCGAGGTCGTGGACGTGGACGTGGAATTGGTCGTGGTCGTGGTCGAGGCCATGGTTTTGAAAACAATAGAGATAGTTATTTTTATAACTCATCTCAAAAGGGCGTCACGAACCACCCACAGAAAAGGCATCATGAGAACATGAGTGTTAATGAAAATCACTCGAAAAGATTTGAAAGTTCTTGTTTCAAATGCGGCATTCCAGGACATTGGTCTCGTATTTGTCGAGCCCCTGAGCACCTTTGCAAGCTCTATAAAGAATCGATAAAAGGGAAAGAAAAAGAGACAAACTTCACTGAACGCAGTGACCGTTTGAGTGATTCAACTCATTTTGATGCTGCTGATTTTATGAATGATTTCTCTGGAAATGATCAATATGTTGGTGGGATAGAAATGAACAATATTGATGCTACTGATTTTTTCTCAATGATTTCTCTGAGAATGAACAATATAATGGTAGAATATAAATGTACAATAATTTATTTTTTATGTATTCATATAATAATGTTTTATTATGATATGTGTTATATTTACATATGTATTGTCAGTAATCTTATTTCAAATATGGAAAATGATATGAGCAAAGCTGAAGTTTGCATACCCGATAGTGGTACAACGCACACTATCCTCCGAGATAAAAGATATTTCTTGGAAATAAAACCAACAAAAACAACAATGAATACAATATCAGGTCCTGTAGACTTGATTGAAGGATGTGGTAAAGCACTAATTTTTGTTACCTAATGGTACAAAATTTTTGATCAATGATGCTTTATATTCACCACAATCGAAATGAAATTTGTTGAGTTTTAATGATATATATTCCCATGGGTATGATACTCAAACAATGAATGAAGGGAATGAGAAATATATGTGTCTTATCACATATAAATCAGGAAAGAAATATGTGATAGAAAAACTACCAATGCTCCCTACTGGATTGCATTATACACATATAAGTCCCATTGAATCAAACATGGTAGTAGATAATTCTTCAATATTAACCAATTGGCATGATCGATTAGGACATCCTGGTTCAACGATGATGCGAAGAATTATAGAAAATACACATGGTCATCCACTGAAAGACCAGAAGATCTTTCAGAATAATAAGTTTCAATGTAAAGCATGTTCTCTTGGAAAACTTATTATAAGACCATCACCAGCCAAAATCCAAACTGAATCACCAATGTTTCTTGAACGTATTCAGGGTGATATTTGTGGATCAATCCATCCACCATGTGGACCATTCAGATACTTTATGGTATTAATTGATGCCTCCAGCAGATGGTCACATGTATGTTTATTGTCAACTCGAAATGTTGCATTTGCAAGATTGCTTGCTCAAATAATAAAATTGAGGAATCAATTTCCCGATTATATAATCAAGAAAATTAGACTTGATAATGCTGGTGAATTTACTTCCCAAACTTTCAATGATTATTGTATGTCTATGGGAATCATTGTTGAGCATCCCGTTGCTCATGTACATACACAGAATGGATTGGCTGAATCATTGATTAAACGTCTGCAAATGATTGCTAGACCAATGATTATGAAAACAAAGCTCCCTATTTCTATATGGGACATGCAATTTTACATGCTGCTTCATTAATTCGCATCAGACCAAGTGCATATCATAAATACTCCCCATTGCAGCTTGCATTTGGTAAAGAACCAGACATTTCTCATCTGAGAAATTTTGGATGTATGGTGTATGTGCCTATTGCACCACCGCAACGAAATAAAATGGGACCTCAAAGAAAGGTTGGAATTTATATCGGTTATGATAGTCCATCAATCATTCGATATCTTGAACCTCAGACAGGCGACGTATTCACAGCACGTTTTGCTGATTGTCATTTTAATGAGGAAATCTTCCCAATGTTAGGGGGAGAACAGAAACATACCGAAAAGGAAATTACATGGTATGTATCATCATTGTTACATCTGGATCCAAGAACAAAACAATGTGAAAAGATGTACAACAAATTGTACACTTGCAAAGAATAGCAAATCAAATACCAGATGCATTTGCAGACACAAAAGGGGTAACTAAATCATATATACATGCTGCAAATGCCCCTGCTCGAATTGAAATTCCGAAAGAAACAAATTGAAGATACTCATGATGTCATTAAACGCCTGAAGCGTGGAAGGCCAGTCGGTTCCAATGATAAAAATCATCGAAAAAGAAAATTCATAGAGAAACACGATGATCACAAAATAAAGAATGACGTTTCCTGAAGAAACACATGATGAATCACAAAATAGAGAATGGTGTTCCTGAAGAAACACATGATGATGAAAATGTTCTGTCAGAACCACAAACTGACGAGAATCATGAAATCTCTATCAATTATATTAATACTTGAAAAATATGGAACCGAAAAGATATAGAATGAAATTGATGATATATTTTCTTATAATGTGGCAATCGACATCATAAATGATAACTGAAGATCATGAACCAAAATCTTTTGGTGAATGTAAAAATCGGCAGGATTGGATAAAATGGAAAGAATGCCATCCAGGTTGAATTGAATTCGCTAAATAAACGTAATGTTTTTGGACCTATAGTCCTTACACCTGAAGGTGTAAAACCTGTTGGATACAAATGGGTTTTTATTCGAAAGCGAAATGAGAAAAATGAAATAGTAAGATATAAAGCTCGACTTGTTGCACAAGGTTTTTCTCAAAGGCCTGGAATTGATTATGAAGAAACGTATTCTCCTGTGATGGATGCAATTACGTTTCGGTATTTGATTAGCTTGGCGGTATCTGAAAATTTAGAAATGCGTCTTATGGATGTTGTTACAGCTTACTTATATGGATCACTTGATAGTAATATATATATGAAAATCCCTGAAGGATTTAAGATGCCTGAAGCACAAAGTTCAAAACCCAGAGAATGTTATTCTGTGAAATTACAAAGATCATTATATGGGTTAAAGCAATCAGGTCGAATGTGGTATAATCGACTAAGTGATCACTTGATGAAAAAGGGATATGTAAATAATTCAATATGCCCTTGTGTTTTCATTAAGAAAACAACATCCGGATGCGTAATTATTGTTGTATATGTTGATGATTTAAACATCATTGGAACGAATAAAGAAATTCAAGAAGTTGTGTCATACTTGAAGGAAGAATTTGAAATGAAGGATCTTGGAAAAACCAAGTATTGTCTGGGTTTACAAATTGAACAAAAAGAATGTGGAATGTTTGTTCACCAGACAAATTATACAGAAAAGATCCTTAAACGTTTTAATATGGATAAAGCAAATCCTTTTAGTACTCCAGTGGTTGTTAGATCATTAAACATAGAAAAGGATCCATTCCGTCCATGTGAAGATGATGAAGATATTCTTGGTCCAGAAGTACCATATCTAAGTGCCATCGGTGCCCTTATGTACCTTACAAATTGTACAAGGCCTGATATATCTTTTGCCGTGAATCTGTTGGCAAGATTTAGCACATATCCAACAAAGAGACACTGGAACGGAATTAAACATATATTCCGTTATCTACGAGGAACGACAGACTTGGGACTTTTGTATTCAAAAGATGCTAATCCAAGTATAATTGGTTATGCTGATGCTGGATACTTATCTGATCCACACAAGGCACGTTCCCAAACTGGATATGTATTTACTCGTGGAGGCACTGCAATATCTTGGCGTTCTCAGAAACAAACGCTCGTAACAACTTCATCAAACAATGCCGAGATTATTGCACTACATGAAGCAAGCCGTGAATGTGTGTGGTTAAAATCAATGACCCAACATATCCAAATCTCATGCGGATTATCATTCGACGAGAAGCCTGTGATACTATATGAAGATAATGCTGCATGTGTTGCTCAAATGAAAGAGAGATACATAAAAAGCGACAGAACTAAACATATTCCTCCTAAGTTCTTCGCATTCACCAAAGAGCTAGAGAAGAATAAATGTATTGATGTTCGTCACATTCAATCAAGTGAAAACTCATCAAATCTCTTCACAAAGGCACTTCCTACGTCAATATTCAGAAAGCACATATATAATATTGGGATGCGCAATCTACGAAATTTGTGAAGAATTGTTCGTGTCAACATGAGGGGGAGTTTACGTGACTGCACTCTTTTTCCCTTACTATGGTTTTTATCCCAATGAGTTTTTCCTAGTAAGGTTTTTAACGAGGCAGTACAAAAACACGTAATGAAGACATCATCGTATCATGATCATCATCACAAGGGGGAGTGTTTAAAATAATATTTAAAATGTGTGTATTGAATATTTGAATGTTGAAAATAAGAGTTGTAAATATTGAAAATTAGTGTGTGATGATGTAGGTAATGATGTATTTTATTTTTGGATTATTTGTAAAGAAATTCTATAAATAGCCTCACCATTTGTGAAGAAATTCACAATTGAGTAGAGAGAAAAATATTATAAAGTGTGTAATTTGATAAATTTTGAGAGTTTGAGATTTTTACTTTTTACCATAAATTTTTACTTTTGCACAACAAAATAACTTTTTCCTTTAGTTTTCTTAAAGTAAGGTTTTTTTTTTTGTGGGTCCTTTTTGGGAGGAATAAGGATACAAAATTGACCTTTGCTACCACTTGATTATTTTGTCAATATAAGTTAGGTAGTTTTAGGTTCCATAAAGGAGGCTAGTGGAGAAGTACGCGTCAATCGGATTGTACAAATAATTTAATCATCATAAACTAACCTAAAAATGATCGTATTGGCATGCAATAATGAGACTTTTCCTTCAGATTTTTCAGACATGAAAACGAGAGTAAATTTACAATGAAACCACCCAGGTGACCAACATAGTTGCTATATATAAAGCCCTCCTTCCTCAATTACATAGATTGTTTAGATGACATGAGATACATAGGATAATAGAGTGGTAGCAGCAACATTCAAGGGTCATCGCCAAATAAGCACAGACAGATGTGAAGAAGCTTAAAGATCAGATTGACAAAATTGAACCAGGGTATGAAGAAGTTAGATGTTAATGGTTGCATCCCACAACCTAAGCATCCCGTTGCGTCCCCCGCTACAGATTCTCTTCCTTTCAAGATCCGAAGAAACACATCTAACCTGAAAATCCATCACGAGTGAATTGTAAACATCAAGATTCTGTATATTGATATCATTTTAGTGTCACAGAGAGAACATGGAGTAAATGCAGTTGGAGTAAACTTTTGATGTTCAATGAAAGACATTACATACAGCCAGCTTTTTGCAACTGTACAACCACCCTTTATAATAGGAAAAAGACCAAATTATATGCAACCGGGGACCAGGGGACCTGGGCTGGTTAGATATGCTCACAGGATGAGTTCTCAGAAGTTGATAAAAATGGATTTAACATGGACTGCTAGATAGTGGTGTGTAATTTTTCCCAACAAATTTGTGCATTTCAGGATTTTAGTTTGGGAAGAATGATTGGAACTGCTGCGAAGAACAAAGGCAACTAAATGTGAACAAGCTCTGGCATCAAAGAGTGAATTATGTGTCAAGTCTAAACAAAGTTATGTGTGGCATCTTGGTCACGTCATCCTAGTCTTCGAGTATATCTAGATTCATTTCCAACCTTGTTTAAAAATAAAAATACCACTTGTTTCCCATGTGATACATTTCACTAGCCAAGCAGATACCACTTCGCATGACACTCAACAAGCTCATTGTGACCCAGTTTATCACATCTTAAGCCTTAAGGTACCTGACACAACTCTATGGAAAAGGGTTGTACTTCAGAAAAAGAGAACAAAAAGGAATCAAAGTGTTCTACAGTCATAAACTGGCAGGTTCAACTGAAAATAGAAGTCACCTTGGGTTATGGTACAAGAGCATGGGGTAATTTAGTGACAGGAGGGAAAAAAAGAAAAACAAAGTGTAGTGACTCATAGCAGGGCAAAACCAGAGCCTAAAGCAATCACACTTGGAATATGTAAGTTGATTTGGCTTAGACTGGTTGTTCACGAGGAAAAGTTGAGAAGATGTCTCCCATGGAAGTCTATTATGATAACATAGCTATCATACATAACCCAGTGCATCGTGACAGAACCAAACACGTGTAGGTCTACATGCACTTCATTGAGAAAACAGTATGTCTCACGCTTGGAGAATAACACACAGGATATTTGTTCAAAAAATTAGGAATCACAAGGGCTTCAGAGCAAAGATAATAAAGAAAATAGAGAAAAAACCTTACCATTGCAACTGTTTTTTGTGGGGTCCTGTAGAGTTGCCACCCAGCCATCCTTGAACTTGAGTTAGAGAGTCCACCAAGTCTCTCTTGAGGCCGATGGAAGAGAGACATCGAATTATCAGCTGCTCCTATTCCTAACCAGTGTTCGCCCGCATTGATAGATAATATGGAAGACGTGTGAATAGTAACATTCTTGATACATTTTATGCCACCTAAGTTTATCATAAATGAAGTGTTAGGTACATGGTGGTAGTTAAAATAATAAGATAGACAACTACAATATATATTATAAAATACTAACCTATGTGATTATTAATTTGCATTCCACAATTCTAAACAATCCCAATACACTTTCGATTTCTGGAAAAACTTACAAGCCACAATAGCAAAACGAAGGGTATTTTATTACATCTGGGGCAAAGTTGTGTAGCCCTAGAATGCACTATTTGTGTCAAGCATCTCTTGGCAATATACAAAAGTACACCCGGAGAGGGCTTTACTTCTGTAAAATGAAAAGTAAATGATCCAAATTTACACAAGTGCTGACCGAGTAGGATAGATTATTGATAGGAGATTAAGCCCTCAATACAGAAATTCTGCAAGGGGCAACCTAGCAGTTTCTAAAATAATCTGATGCAATTTGTCAATATCTTTAACCTCAATTGCAAATCAGGATATTACCATTTTAGATAAGTTACATTATCTATAACTCTTACCATCATCATTTTCCCAAAATCGTAGTAGTCCATCATTTGATCCTGAATATATAAAAACGGCATAAAAAATTAGTGCATAAATTCATTACTTGAATCATTTCGCAAGCAACACAACCTTGACAATATCAAATGTAAACCACAAGTATCAAGCAAATATTATTAACCTGTTACAATCCCTTTATCTGACACAGAATATTCAACACATAAAACTGGGCCGTCATGACAGGCTAGGACAGCGTCGCATGTTCCTTGAGAGAGAGACCACATTCGAGCAGTCCAATCATCACTACCTGTTAGTACAGTGTCTCCAACCATTCTGATAGACCTGTTCAGATGGGCAGAGTCTGCCTAAGATACCACACTTTTAACATGCTGTGACAAATGATTCATTAAAACATTGTGACTTACCTAATCCATTTTGAATGTCCTAAAAACTTGTGCATCTGCTTTCCAGCACGAATGTCCCAAATGTTTGCAACCCTTTAAATGGATATTCGAATATGTCAGGGGAGATAAGGCCACCATGGTGATAATACCTGTGTAGTTGCATATATCAAAGTATATGAAAGTTTAAGTGGCATACGTATCTCGGCCTCCAGCAGCCAAGATCCCAGTGGAATCATCATATTCCATGCAGAGAACAGCGCCTGAACAGCGACCTACAGTAGCCACACAGGTATCTGTCCTTACATCCCACATCTTCACAGTTCCATCATGTGCAGCAGTGAGGACACGCTCACCAGAGAGCATTCGTACAACGCTGACCTAAAAGAGAGCATGGCAAGCATTAGCCAAAGTAGCAAACGAGACATCAATGCACCAATCTGCTTATCAATCAGATGGAACTACAGAAACATTCAATAAAAGTAAAGACAAATGAAGATTTATTTAACACATATCCATGCATAAAATGCCCTACCTGACAAAAAGATGAACAGAATTATGTTACAACACTGACTCCAAGTATCAGTTACACGAAGTTTAAAAATACAATATCAGATCACAGTGATTAGATCATATATACTTCACATTCAATATTCAACGAACAATAGATAAGAAATAAGAAAATAAATACATAAAGAGTAAGAGTAAGAGTAAAATATTTGACCCAAATGAGTAGCATTTCAAGTAGAGGCTAGGAACAAGTAGGTAATGTAAATCATCTGCATGAGCTGTTCAGTGATAGGTTCAGGTTATCCTGACTAAAGCCATTGTTAAAGTCCACCGTTACATTCAGGTGAAAATGATGAATTATGAGTTGTCTGTTACTAAGCCTATCAAGACTCGTGTCTCCAAATTCAAGACAATGTTTTATGTGTTACATCACCAGTTTTGACAATACCCAACTACATAATTCCTTGAGTGATTATGAAATCCCTAAAATCATAGAATAAGCACTGATGTTACAGAAATAGATGTACTCTTATGTTTGGCAAATATGAAATTGACTGAAAGGGGATACATTGCACAACCCAATGACGAATGAGTTCATCACTTTTTCAATTCAAAATAAGCAAAATTAAGCACATATTTTTACAAAGAGATCTACAATGCGTTCACAAAAGGTAGTTAGATTCAAGAAATCAGAAATGACTGATCTCCAGATTCCCAGAACTACCCTATCTTAACGTGACGTTGAATGAGTTCATGTGTTTCCATTTTCAAAATATTAACAGCTCAATCTGATAACCCTCCTCAATGTAATTCTTTTCCGTTGCACGTTGGTTATATTCTGAACTAAGTGCATCATTTAATGATTTTTTAATAGAACCATGTGCCCAGAAATACAATACAATCTATACATATTCAGGCATAACAGAGCTCCCATACCTGTGCATCATGCCCCTTCAGTTCTTCTAGAAGCTGAGTTGTCTGCTTATCCCACACAAGAACAGACTGGTCATCAGATCCAGAAACCACCTTCCCTCTATCAGAACTTATGGCTCGCACAGTTCTGTGCAAAAAGTATAAAATAGAAAATGACAATATCAACCCTCAAACGTTTCAGCACAAACTGTATTTAGTACGGCTTTAGTCATTGGCATAGATCATTCTGTAACTGCATGCACGAGAAGATCAAACCATCCATATCCAAACAAACATACTCAAAAAAAACAAGCATTGCAGTTACCTAGTATGCCCCTTCAAAGTTGCTCTGAGTTCAGAACCACGAAGACTGGGATCCCATATCTTAACCTGCGATAACAAATACAAAATCACCTCTAAGATTTGCTGAGAAAATGCCTGATGCTCAGAATTCTCAAGTGTTGTAGACATCATGGTCAAAAGAAGCTTTTGTCTCAAAAAAACAAGGGGTGGTTGTGCATTTCAAGGAAACAAAAAGTGGAAGAGAATGAACACCCACTTAGAATAGCTTCTATAAATGATAGCATGGTACAAAAAAAAAAAATTCATGGCCTAACTTCTAATATACTATTTTATCTCACCGTGCAGTCTGTGCTTCCACTAATAAAAAATCCCGCATCTTCACGGTCACCAACTAAATCCCACACTTCTCTTTTGGTCACACAATGTAAGGCAGTGACTGCTCCAGTGTGACCTCTTAGCATGCGGATATTGGTTTGCACCTTCTTCTGCCCAGCTGCATGTACATCTTGCTTGTACAGAGATCCATTCTCATTTACGTCTGCAAAGGCATAGTATACAATGGTCTCATTGCAATATAATTACGTGATGTCACATTCTACTTAAGAAGCCGGATGTCTACCTAAACTGTCGCTATCAGATGCCCACTTACGGACACGACTAAAAGAGCTGGCTCTATCCCGGCTAAACATGCTCTGGACCCAGCTTCTTCCAACAACAGAAGCCTCGGAAGATTGCTGAGTGGTATCAGAAACATCCTGTGGACGTGGAGAAGGCAATCCGTATGAAGGGGCAGATTGGAATTTTCCAGAAGATATTCCCCAATATCCACTGCAAACTTGTCGGATATGAGACAGGAATCCTCGGAGCTTTATCTGATAAATATTTGTGAAATAGCAAAATATAGACTATTAAAAAATTGTTCTAAACTGCAAAAGGAATAACTTATAGAATCTCCATTATTGGAGGTAAATTTGAGAGTGATATCTAGACTGCAGTACTTGTGTACCTGCTTGATACTGAGATACTAACATTGCAAGCTTTGTATTATCAACAGACATTTTCACACAGATATTAGCAGTACGATATTTTGCTGATGCGCCAAAGATTATAAATGTACAATTACACATCAACATATGACATTTTTAGCTTTTCAAAAACTCGTGAACATTTAACGACCCTCTTTGTATGCAAGTTCTACCATCCAGTTCCGCTACAGTCTTCCAGGCCTGGATAGCATTCATGAGGACCCATCACATGAGAAGCCATACTACTTTGTTCAGAGATCAACTTATGCAGCTTCGACTATCAAATATTGTTGAAAGTTTTAATATAGACCAACTTCAGCAAGTTACCAAGAAGTTTGAAACCTAACAAAATCCCGAATGTCTAGTTCTAGTCTAGAAAAAATTTGGATTTGTCGGCTTTATAGAAGGAAAGGTAACAATGAAACTTTTAAGTTGTGAGTATCACTTAGTTAACATTGATTACTATTGTAACTCATCAAAAAATAAATAATATGAATTGGGAAGCGAACAAGCCAAATCATACACGTTTTCGATAGGTTGCTGCAAATCACATAATTTGAAGGATGCAAGGCATCCAATTGAAAGACAAAAGCTATACTCCAAGCCATTCATTTTAGAACGACAGAGTGCAAGCAAACTAAGTCCATCTGAGAAGGAAGGGAAAGTAACTTACAATGTGCTTGTATCCAATGTTATTCTTTCCTGCTATCGTCTCAATCATGAACCAAGCATCCGTGTCAGGAAGTCCCAAACCAGCCTTCATAACATTACCAAAGAGAATTTGACAGTAACGAGAGTAAGAACAAAAACTTCAAGAGAGGGAATAGAGTGAGAAACCATGGGACAGCAGGCAGAAGAAATACCATATGTGTCGCCACAATGATTAGCTGTGCTGTAACTAATGTCGCATAATTGGTAGACCTGAGACAACAAAAGCACAAACAAAATGTGAAGCACGCGCCTTTCACTTTTCATTTTGGTCATTACTTGTTCTTCTACCTATTTTTCCTTATGGGGAGAGAAGATATGTCAGAAAAAATTGTGTGAATGAGTCCTCTGGCTTGACTACAACCAATGAATATTTCACACATAACAATTAATAAATGATTGAAGTTGCAATCTTGGTATGGAAAAAATTCTTTTCTCCTACTTCACCCCTGATATAATCCCACTTCTTGCCGCCAACTTAAGCAGCAAAGTAAGATACCAGTGTAAATTAGATTATAGGATCTTCATCACTAGAAACCAATGCAAGCTTGGTGGCTAGGTCCTGATTGCTTGGAGCTTGATTTATCTTCTCTCTTGTTTTACTCAAGTGAGTTTGACATCGTTTATTCCCTTCTTTCTTTCTTCTACGACTTTTTTCTAACAACACATCATTTACATGTCAAATCATCATTTTTTAACATGGTAACTAACCAATCACTTTTTTCATAATATCTTTGTATACATGCAATACCTGCATGAATCATTGCCTTCCACATTAACTTTCAAAATCGTATTATCCAAGCACCATTTTGGAACTTTTCACTTTGTCTGTCTCCCTCGTTCCTAAATATATAATGATGCATTAAGGCATCTATATTGGGCTTATATTTGACTTGAGACTTGCTTACTTCTTCATAAAGAAGCAGATCCTTGTACTAGAGGTTAAACGCCTTCCTCGGTAGACCGTAGACCACGCAAAAACAGAGTAGAGACCTCAATAAATGAGTTTCAAATAAAGAAAACTCTTGAGCGAGCATTTTTTAGCTTTAGTCAAGGAACACAATCAATCAGAATAGAAAATACAATTTTATGCCAATAAGGGTCATAATAACTTGCTTATTTGATTGCATGAACCGTTTCCTAGAAAGGAGCATCAAAATAATGATATCCTTACTTGCTGGAGGAGCAGTCGAGCAGGTAGTCAAAATATCCTTCCCAAAAGCTGCAACAAAACCGTAGAGCAAAAGTTTTTCATGTAAAATATATGTAGTCAATCTTTGGCACAAATATCAAATGAACGGGTATTTCAAGTATTTGAACCAATGTGCTTACTGGAATTAATTTTCTTTGTTTTGAATCAGAACCTATCCAGTAACCAATTAATATTTTCCCAATGAATACTAATTATTTGTGGATGTAATTCAATACATTAAAACAGAAAGTATACAAAAAAAAAATTCATTCCCTTAACAGGAAGAGTGTCAGCATTAAGGTGCAGTATAAAAGTCGGGGATCATAATTAAAGTTCCAGTTGCCATGTTGTGATCTCAATCAGTTTCGTCTCAAAGTCAACCTCAGAGTTATTTGTAAACTTATCAAGTAGAGCGCCATTGGTTTAATTTTTCATGATGCATCAAATAATTGGACCCAGATTTTGGATCCATTACAAACCGAAATGAAATCAACTAACATTTCTGTTTTTGCAAAATCTCCTCCATTTTCCGGAAAGTTCTTAAAGGTTTCAGAAATTTTCCTACAATTTTACAGGGTTAAAGAGAGATTAAAAGAATTTGAAATATTCCACTAAACGGTCTAGCGGGGCGGGCTGACCGACAACCCACCAAAACACGTTTTTGGCCGGGCGGCCTAGGAAATTGTCAACCAAACCCCAGGAATCTTCAAATATAATCATATTACTGCAATTGCCAGTCAATTTGGCAATGAGTAGTTTTTATTTTATTTAACATTTTCCTTAAATTCACATTTCTTATTTTGTTATTAACATCGATAATTTATAAACTTATTTTCCAATTTTTGAATGAAAAAGGTCACAAATTTGTTTGAGTTTTTCTAACAATTTCCACAATGATATTTGGAATTGAGGATAATTATGAGTACTTGTCATTGTAGGTAGCTGCGTCATACCAAAGAAGAATGCATACCGTAACTCCTCCCAGATTGTAAGAGACCGTAGGTGTCTCTGAACATAATGTGAAACATTGTTTACATCCTTTTTATGCATCTCAGAAGACACTTCCAGTGCATCTCTAACAGTGGCCATGTCATTCCGGGCTGTAGCAAGATTGATTGCTGTTTTAAGCTGTGATTATGCCAAGCAAATCACTTTCAGGTTAGCAAGGTGCCCTTTTTCACTAGCCAATATGAAAACCTCATACATGTTAAAATTACTCATCTATTCAATTGTGGGCTAATTCAGATACTAGTCGACATTTTGTACACTTTCTACCAAAAAAGAATGTTGAGTCATAAAACATGTGTGTTCCGTAAAAGCGCTCACATTAAACGACTGGAATTGAGGTAAAAATTTAGAGTATGCGTTGCCAGCCAGTCCACAAGGTTGAATCATACGTTACTTTCAGGAAAATAAAATATAGTATCATTTTGACTGCCACTGTTCTTTTCATACACATCTTGTGATGGCATCTAGTTGCAATCAAATGAATGCAAGCACATTTGCACCTAAATTCAAGAGTCTGTATTTACAAGCATATCATTACTGAATGTTCGCCAATTTTCTGTAGCCTATACATTTGTAAAGAATCACCAACTGTCAAGTAGATTGAATCTGCATACAAAGGAGACGGTCATCGTCCTGATGCGTTATTTAAAAAAGGAATATCCTGAAAAACATAAACGGTACACGTTGGTTCTTATTATTTGTGGATGATCATGTCTGTCTTGGGTAATTCTCACAAAAGAAAAGAACGAGGCTTCCACGATTTTTAAAACCTTACACGCTATGATCTGAACACAATTCTCCACCAATATCCAAATCTTCCGCACTGATCCGGCAAGAGATTTCTTTAACTCTTACTTGGGTGATTATCACATCACTCAAGGGATCATTCTTCAAAACTCTTGCATTGACACTCTGATGGGAGTCATATTTACGTGTTTTATTGTGTTGATTTCAATCTATTTTAGTATGAATTCGTTTGTCAAGTTCGTATTTCATTTATGTTTGTTGTTAAATGTTGCATATGATCACGGCTTACCTTGATTTAGTGATTTGCAGGAAAGTTGGCTAGAAAAGATGATAATTTAGGAGATTTCATGAAGTGGGACAGAATAGGTCGCGCTGGGACGGTCTCGCGAGTACATGAAGTATAAGGAAGCTGGACAGTGCAGGTCGCGCTAGAGCGATTACTTTTTACCTCCCCAGCACGAGAAAGAAGAAAATTATGTGCGCGGACAGAAGATCTCGCGCTAGGACAATCACTTTTTACCGCCTCAGCGCGCCCGAGGAATCTGCAAGAACACGGACAGTTAATGTCGCGCTAGGGCGGTCATTTCTTACCACCCTAGTGAGACGAATTATGAAAATTTTTGGGGACGCGATTTCTTTACTTCTCTAGTGGATTATTGGACACAATTAGATGCAAGCAGCCCTAATACTCGAAATATTGGAGGAGATTATCACTTTTCAGCAGCCACAAGCAAAAGAAGTAGAGAGAAAGACGCCCGGAGTCGAGGAGGCAAGCGAAGAACTCGTGATTTTCACGCAGTGTTTTCTTTCTTCTTTATTTCTTTTAGTATTTCTAGTTTAAAAACATTGTTTTGATAATTTGATGATATCGTTTAGTAACTAACTTTTCATATTTGTTACGATTTAAGGAGAGGTTACACCAATATGTTGTTTTAGTTAATTTAATCTTTAACTTTTGTTATCCTGCTTGATTGTGTTATTGTTTTCTTTGAATTATTAATGTCTATCTAACTTCTTTAATATTCTATATTGTGAATTAATTTGAGATAATAGATTCCAATAAGAACGAGTAGCATAATTCGTGGATTTACAATTTGCATAGACATATAAAATTGAATACACGATGATAGTGATATTCCAATAGGTCAAAAGTTAAGAGATTTCATACACCGTGTAAGCAATTACTTTTGATAAATAATCAAAGACCTTTAATTATTTCGTTGTATTGAATTAGTTTAACATAGCTTGAGAAAGTTTGTAAACAATTTAGGGAATCTTGTCAATAGCATGAGAATTGTGAAGATTAATTAGCTGAAATAAACGAGGGGTAGTAGGTGAACTAAAATTCCCAATAAATTCCTTTCTCACTTGATTTTAATCTACATTTCAAATTGCTTAGTTTATTTTTCTTTGAATTACAATTTTACTTTGAATGCAATTTAGACTTGTAACATTCCAAAATATCGTTTATATTTTACTAAAGATCAATTTCTGAAAATAAGTATATTATAACTTGATTCATGCACTTGCGATTTATTCGAGCATAAAGATTTAACTTTATTAAGGATTTTCAGTGCAAGAAAATCTCGATCACACCCCTCAGCAAAATGGTGTCGCCGAACGCAAAATCGTCATCTCCTTGAGGTTGCTTGTTCTCTGTTGTTCACTTGTAATTTCCCTCATCATTTCTGGGATGACGCCGTCCTAACTGCCACTTACCAAATAAATAGGACGTGCATATTTGGTTGTTGAGCATTCATGCATATCCATTCCCAACATCGGGGCAAACTTGATCCTCGTTCTCTCAAATGTATATTTCTAGGGTATTCTCTTGATCAGAAAGGATACAAGTGTTATTCTCAAATCACCGGAAAATTTTACTACTCCATAGATGTTACTTTCAATGAAGCTCAACCTTTCTTTCCACATTCCTCGGTTCAAGGGAAGATTGTGATGAACGAACCTCATAATCTGGAGCTCATCGACATACCAAATGACTCCCAAATTGAAACAATCCACTAAATCCCACCAGATACCTCTCAGCCACATCCAGAACACCCTATTCTATCTTTTGACCATGTTTATTCTCACAGAAGATCACTTCACCTTGGGACAATCAGCCAACCAACAGTACTTCCTTGCCGCCAAATTCTCTCATTACTTCCTTGCCGCTAGATTCTCTGAACCACAATCAAGGTATGTTGAGCTCTTACTCACAAATATTGATGAACTTGATGGCAGGTCCATTGCCTTGAGAAAATGAGTTAGATCATGCACCAAACATACTATAAGTAACTTTGTCTCACTTGATCATTTATCTTCTGCATATCGAGCCTCTGTTGTGAATTTAGACAAAGTACAGGTTCCATCAACCATCGTTGAAGCTCTCCAAAATCCAAATTTGAAGATTGTTGTCTTTTATGAAATCCAGGCTCTTGAAAAGAACGACACTTGGCAGATCACAGAACTTTCACCTGGGAAACGAACTTTTGGTTGCAAGTGGATCTTCACATTTAAGCACAAGACTGTTAAAGCACGACTAGTAGCAAAAGGATATACCAAAACACATGGGATGGATTATCAAGAAACCTTCGCACCGGTAGCCATTCTAAATACGGTATGTGTATTCCTATCCATTGCTGCAAATTTAGACTAGCATCTATACCGGCTCGATGTCAAAAATGGGGATTCTGGAAAAATAAACTTACATGAATATACCTCGAGGATTTGAGTCAGAGACTACTGTCAACAGTCATTCTATGGTCTGAAAGCAATCTCTAGAGCCGGGTTTTACAAGTTCACCAAAGTCTTGAAAGGTAATGGATAACTGATTTTTTCAAACACTCCAATAAAGATCCTACAAAGATAGGATCTTTATTATCATCGTATATGTTGACAATATTAAATTCTTGATGAAGGACTTAGGACTCTTGAAATATTTATTGGGAATGAAAGTGGCCAGATCAAAGCATGGAATCTTGATTTCACAAAGAAAATGTCTTGGACCTCCTGAAAGAAACAAAGATGTTGGGATGCAAGCCTGTTGATACTCCTATGGACCCAAATATAAAAATTGGAAAGAGGGAGGATAATCCACTGGTCGATAAAAGAAGATATCATAGATTAGTGGGCAAGTTGATATATATCTCTCACACAAGATCTGACATTGGATTTTTTGCAAGTGTCGTAAGTCGGTTCATGAACAATCCAACATAGGAACACTTGGAGGCCGTTCTTCGGGTATTGAAGTACCTAAAGGGTCCCCTGGAAAGGGACTATGTTTTCGCAGAACCACCACAAGAAATATACATGTATGTTGTGATGCTGATTAGGTAGGATCTTCTACTGACAGACGGTCCACATCTGGGTATTGTTCATTTGTATCGTGTAACTAACATGGCGTAGTAAGAAGCAAACTGTGGTGGCAAGAAACAGTGCAGATGCAGAATTTCGCTCCTTGGCCGATGGGATTTGCGAAGAAATATGTCAAAGATTGTTGACCAAGTTGAAGTTGGAAGGTAATCTGACAGTTGAACTAAAGTGTAACAATCAGGTTGCGACAAGTAACGCCAAGAATCCAGATCATCATGATCGTATCAAACTAGTTGAGGTAGATCATCATTTCATGAGTGAAAAAATGATAAGGGAATCTTGAAAATCAACTACGTTCCTAGCCATTCACAAGTTGCAAATATCTTAACAAACCCCTATTTCGACCTACATTTGAAGACTTGGTGTCCAAGTTGGTACGATCGACATATACCCACCCCACTTGAGGGAGAGCGTTAAATATCCGAAATTAGATAAAGATAGGCATTTGGATTATTATATAAACATTCATCTACTGTTTTATATTCTAAACATTAAATTAGATTACATTGTTATCTTTCGATTTATTATGTATACGTAAAGGTTTTAATTCTCAGTTGATGGCAGGAATAAGAATTCATCTTCTTCAGCATATATTTTTCTTATATCAAACTACACAGACATTTGATAAAACAGATAGGTGAGGTTCAAATGGGGAATTTGCACACAATAGTATTATCCTGCTCTGAACTAATTCACCAAGATGGCAGTCTTCAAACATGCCAGAGAAGATAACATGATCTAAGCCAAAAATGAAAAAACTCTCACTTGTGGATTATCAAAAGTAAAGAAAGAGCAGTAATCATCAGAGATCAAAACTACAACAAACCTAGTAGCATGCTTGATGAAAAAATAACTTGCAGTATAAATTCTAATGAAGCGAAAAATTGTCATATACAATTATTTTAAAAATGAAAAGATCTAAACGTTTGCATTGTGCGAATGTGTCAAGAAGTGGAGGCTTAACTGACCAATTCTTTCACTGCAATGAACTGCTCTTCAGTCAATTGACAGGGCCATCCCTATAGGGGTTGGGGTTGGGGTTGGGGTTGGAGGGAGAGTACTTGAGTTAGAACGTCAACATGCAGAGGATATACTTATAATTGATTGTGCTTGTTGAGACAAAACATACCGAATGAATGTGCTCTCTTATACATTCAACAAAACCACTACCGCCAATTCCCTCAGCATCAGACTCAATTAAAGCTGACAGCGTAACAAATATGTTCCAAGTAAATTTACCTGCCATGCTGAAGAAAACATATTTAAACTCGGTGGTGTCACAAAAGCATACCGATGATGGTTCCATACTCAAATGACGAAAGAGGATCATCAGTAGCCCCTAATTTCAGAAGCCTGAGCCACAATCCCTATATAGAAGAAACAAATTCCATAGAACACAGAACAGAATAAGATATTTTGCTGAGAGAGAGGCAATTTCTTGCAAGAAACATTGAGAATGATAACAAATACATAGGGATGTAAACGAACCAAACCGTTTGTGAGCTATTCGAAGCTCGATTCGATAAAAGCTCGTTTGAGCTCGTTTAATGAGGCTCGTTAAGATAAACAAACCAAACTCAAGCTTTACAGTATTCGGCTCGTTAGCTCGTGAACATGTTCGTTGGTAAGTTCATCAGTAATTTTTTAGATGAAAAAATAATAGTTTTGATATTTGATTTATTGATTTTGCATATTATTTATGAAATACATAGAAAAATCTATTAAATTTATTTATTATAATAAATTTACAAATTTTAATAAGAATAATATATTTTTCTTTAAATATATAATTTACATTTTAATTAATTTAATGAAAATTTAAATGTATAATTCATATTTATTAAGCTTGTTTAGGCTCGATAAAGGCTTGAATAAGCTCGTGAGCCATGCATATATTCGTTAAATAAAGCTCGAGCTCGGCTCGATTATAAACGAACCAAGCTCAAACATTCAAGAGTTCGGCTCGGCTCGACTCGATTACATCCCTACAAGTACACATATAGAGGTTGTCGAGTTACAACTACATCCATCTTGAAGTCAAAAGATGGTGATTTGAAGAGTGTCACAGTCCTATCTAACTAGTATGACATAATGATCCTCTTGTACTTTATCACACATAAAGATCACGCCACAGAAAATATCCTGCAAACCCAAATAACATGTATTGTGATCTATAGTTTGTTTGCCAAATTTGTTTTGCATATAATGATCAGATTAAGTATTCAGAAAGTAAAGGATACTTGTGTTACCTGACATAGGTCGCTCTTTGCAAAAATTCAAATAGCAAAAGATAATTAGCCAAAACTCTAATACCAAAGAATAGTAATATTCAAACACATGCAGCACAATCCATAAAGCATTTTAAAATACAGAAGATGAATGTCCATAAATGCCTGGCTAGGATGTAGGATAGGAGAGTGTGAACAACCAGGGTGACCTAGACACCGAATAAGTCTAACTTACACAGCCATATCAAATATAGTAAACCATAAGTGCATATAACTGTGTCAGTGAAATAAATAGTTTCCACCACCAAACAAGCAATATCATTAAAGTTGCTCACAAAGAGAATCTTTGGTAAAACCAAGAGGTCTAGGTAAAATACAGGAAATGCATTCAACCAAGTAGGGATATATTTTAGAGAAAATGAATACATAAAAACTAATGCACCACCTGTAGCTTCACTTTAATGTCTAAAACCATGCGCTCTCTTTCAGCCTGTAAGAAATAGAAATTAATCCAAAAATAACAATGAATGTTGGGTTGGTTTGTGCTTGACCGCTATATTGATATATTAGGATACTCACAGCCCTCTCCCTTGGACTCAAGCTTTCAGGCTTATTGTCTTTACTAACAAAAACTGAAGGTGAACTACATGTCATAAAACAAAACAAAATTAGTTTCAGTAAGTAGGCAAATTCATCTAGTTAGAAGTATAACATAAAGTCTCATCTTAATTTATACACAGTCTACCTTGGAGTATGCTTATATTCAAGAGCACCACTTGCTGCAGCCAGTATCTGCTTCCTCTTGTCTTCCAGCTCTTTCGATAGGATATTTGGAGGAAACCTATCATAACAATATTTGGTACCTGGCCCATTAAGTAATTAGTACCACATCCAGCTCACAATATGCAAGGAACCTCTTTGTATATATGTCTAATCTAGTAGCATCCAGTTCACAAAACATCAAGATTACCTGGCGTCGCCACACTGGGATCAGAAATAGTTATGATCTCAGGCTCTATTAAAAGCGTGGGGAGAATTGTCATAGGGTTTTGTCCCCGCCCAATAGCATCTTGTAACTTGTCAAGAAGATTGTTTCCGTTTGCTTCCGAACCAAGACCTCTCTCCAAATAATCAAAGAAACCTTGGGACTCTACAAACTGGCTAATCTGTAGTAATTGCACAAATAGAAAATTAAGAGATTTTATTTTTTCATAATAAAAAATATAAATGTATGAAACTAATAGAAATTTCATAACTAGCTTATTATAATTACTAATTTGTTCCAGTGAAAAAAGATGAAAAGACTCACCATTGGATCCAGAGGCTGGTTCGTCGACCGAGAACGCTTTTTCAAAAAGGCCTGGCTATTGAAGACATGAGTTGCGGTATTTTCCTG
The DNA here is from genome assembly GCF_025594145.1 of Primulina tabacum. Classification (NCBI taxonomy): domain Eukaryota; kingdom Viridiplantae; phylum Streptophyta; class Magnoliopsida; order Lamiales; family Gesneriaceae; genus Primulina; species Primulina tabacum. The sequence continues at coordinate 18,559,896 of NC_134552.1, forward strand.
ACAAGAAAACAATTCAGTAACTTTGATTCAGATTATTGAATAAACTATTTAAATTTAAATTATAGAAATGTAAGGCAAAAGCTCCATACTATAAAATTGCGATAGCCACCTAATATTGATGCAAAAAATTTCAGGAATATAAACCTGCAAGAATAAAAAGGTGTTACAAGGTTGAGATAGACATATTAAATGGTGGGAAGTTTTTGCAAATCAGCACATCTGCTCGTTGAGGCAAGGAAAATAATTGTTCAGCGGGAAGATTATAGTAAAAAGAAGGTAAAAGCTCACTGAGTATCACTCACACACTCACACATGCACACATAAAAACATGTGCAAGTAAAATGATTAAACATCCAAAAATTTCATTCCCTAACCAAAGCATAAGTATGGTTGAGGGCTCATTAAATGTGTGGATTCCAACTAAATGGAACAACGATCATACAAATCTTAAGACATACAAATTCACCCAAAAAAAACTGCCACCATATATAAAGTCATCTGATCAAGTTCACGGAGTTTGAACAAAATAGAGCATACAAGTACATACCTGAATCTATTATCACCTTGAGTCACGACCAAAAAAAATATGTGAAATGAAGTGTGGAGTATGATATACGTAAGTATAATTCAACTATGAAGAGAATCTGTAGGAGAAAAATAGCTCACTAATTAAGTAGTGAGATCCATTATCCCATGACGTCATGATGTGCTTTACAAAGACGAGCACATTCATAAATATGTATGGAGGACATTGATAGAAAAATTGCCCATTAAATGTGAGTACGGATAATTACTAGTCAAAGAGGTAACTATCTGGGTTCCTAGCAGATATATGATTATGATAATATAACCTCAAAATTATCACCTTACCAGATTTCCTTGTCAAAAATATTCAAAAAGTTTTACCCATTCAACCAAATCAATGTGAAAAATAGTGGTACTGTGTCATGTAAGAAATAAAAAATTGAGCACCAAATGTTTTCAAGAAAAATGGCGATACTACTTAATGGTCACAAAAATCTTCAACTGAAAAGGGCATAACCGGTACAGAGAATGTAGGGTAAGAACGAGATAAATTACACCACAATCTATATTCAGTTACGATGAAAGCATAAGCCCATCGATGATTATATTATGAGAGTTCATATAGGTCAACAAGAATCACCTAAGATGGAGATCATGATCCTCTCCCCAAGTCCTACCGCCACCTCTTGGGCATTGCTCAAAGAAGGAACCTCCCTTCATCTGGTCGATGCCAACAACATTTGGATATAGCAACTTCATTATTTCTCCACGCAAAAAGCTATACTCTGGTTCAGGTATGGGAGGAATTTCCTCCGTTGTGGTGATGAGATTATGCTTGAGGTCAACCACCACTACCTGCAACAAAATGAAGGAAACAACACCTAATATCAATTACAGGCATGCCACTGAATCAGAATTCATCATAATTGTTAATGATGAAGCAGTACTAATAAAGATAAGAGATTGACCGATGTAGTCAATAGCAACTTTAAGCACCCAAGCAAATACTACATTCTTCCAGCGACGAAATGTCACGTCAATTTTACATCATGATCGTGAATAAGTCAAAAGAGAACAGAACAAAAGTCATACTGTAAATAATTAATCTGAAAGCTTAAAGATTTACCAGAGTGGAGAATAATCCTTAAAAAAGTTGATAACAGAGTTAGAGATTAAAAAAAATCGACATGAAATCATGCTTGCAAAGTTCACGTGACGTCCCATTATACTCATAACACATAATGACAATTATCTTCTTATGGAACCTAATGTTGTAAGCCCGTGACAAAACAGATAATATTCAAATGCTATGATTAGCAATATACAATCAATACTTTTGAACACTGCCCACTATGATTGATGGAAGAAGAAGGGATGAGCAGTCACCTACTCTGAACTGAAATACCTATAATGTTCCTGCATAATTTATTTAGAAACGTACTTTCATATCCTTGTTTACTCAGGTATTATTCATGAGAACTGTAAGCGGCTTAGCCCGTCCACTAACTTTCAGTTATGTCCCTGCTTAACTGTACTCTTATAAGGGAATCATACGAATATTTATATCAACCAACAAAAACTATTTCATTGTTCCTCGCTAGAATTGACATTTCTTCCAACAGTAAAAAATGCAAATACTCGTCAAAAGAGTAAAACAACTCAGCCAACCAGTTTTATAGTTATTTTACAAAATAACTGTCCAAATAAATTAATCATTGATTGATGTTAACTCCAAATCTGATCATGGCTCAGGACGCCAAAGCATACTTAGGTTTTTAAAGACCAATGTTCCATTTTAAAGGCACCAAGACTGGTGCACTTCATGCACCAAACCACAAGTCATATTTACATGTGAAAACATCTGGGAAACCATTAAGATAAATGATTCTGACAATTAAGTATTCAATATAAACAACAATTAATGCGAAAATCTATTTTTTTTTCAATCCCTTCAAACAACCTTTAGTTACTCCCAACTGTTGACTTAGATATTTCAAGCAAAATTATGAAAAAAAATTCAAAGAAATAAGATATAAAATGCAATAAAAGCAACAACAATGGTGTGTGAACTTGAAAACAATCTCAAAAGGAAAAGAAGAACTAAAATATTTATACAGAAGGAAGAACATACCCCATCCATGACAAGCCCAAAAGTATCAACACCTGAATGAAGGCCCATCATATACGGGGTGGGGGCATCGATGTAGTCAACTCCACTGAAAAATAGTAACGGAATGTAGACATGCTTCAGAACAGCAAACATCAAATCATTAGAAAGCATTCATTTGAAAAATTCAAAGAATAAAAATCATATTACTTAGAGGTACTTGGGTGTTTCTCAAACAGAAAAAAAATCTCCTCATAAGCAATGGTTAAAAAAAGTATGACACACCTGCCACCGAAATGGATATATTAAATGGCATACAGCTTCTGATACAAGGGTTAAAAGAGAGTATCTGCAAATACCATACAGATAACACAATTAGCACCGACAAATATAGTTAGAAAACACTAAGTCAACTGAACCAACGTCCATAAAATTCCCGTCATATGGGACATTGCCAGGAACCTCAATTTGCACTTTCCATATCCTGGGCCATGGAAACCCATGCATGCAGCAAACAGCCCAGGAAAGCCCATTGTATACAAAAGGCTCGCACATGGTAGGTTCAAATCTGAAGAAGACAATTTATATAGGAATTGGGATCTAGTTTTAAGTTCATCTATTTTGATTAAGGATCTCACTTCGTTATTTGTGGACCTATGGTTCGCTTGTAACTTATTTTGTTAATCAATATAATATCATTTCTTCTAAAAAAATCCGAAGAAGCCAAGAAATGAAGGATCTAAGATGATCTTTTGTTAGAGGATTTGAGATATCTAATAAATATTATCCCTTCAGAGAGAAGCATTTAGCTTATCATTATCCTTAGGATTTTTTAAATTTTGGTTGGTTGAATTAAGAGAGAACTCTTGTATATAACTATTACTATTTATTAAGAATGTGAAACCCATAGAAACTATGATGGCCTCTTTGGTATGGCCATTATAAAAAATACCAATATAACCTTATATTTTATCTAATCTTTACGTTACTGTTGAATAAAAAAGGAAACACGTTTCATTTCCCTTAATTACCAATATAACCTTAATATTTTATCCAATCTTTACATTAGTGTTGGATAAAAAAGGAAACAAGTTTCATTTCCCTCCACTCCCTCACATAACAAAGATATCCAAATTCTTTTCTTTAAAAAAACACTGCTTCTGATTTTGTTCTTTTTAAAAGAAACTGTTTCATTTGCATGGAAAATAAATAAAAGATCACTGAAGTCTCAAATTGTAAGTGTTAAGAGAGATCATGATATTTCCTCATGACGGTCCTTGAATCTAAGAGATAGTGAGATTCTCACTAACGAGCCTTAAATCAAAAAACATCAGATCTTCACAATCATCCATAAATCGCCCCATCACGAGATCCCATAACAAGGGACAGTAATATAACTGGCAGTGCTGAGAGTCATATTACATTAGAATATATATTTAAGTTTATAAATAGATAGTTGGTAATATTTTTATTCAGAAGGATAAATATAAATCTTATATAAATATGTAGCATTTAAAAAACAATTAAAAGAAAAAACAGAACTCTAAGCAACATAGCTAAGGTATACCCCTTTAATATTAGCTAGAAGATTGACACCAAAAATAATAGTGATCATGAAGTTCATAAAAATGATACTTATGCAGCAAATAACTCCAAAGGAAACGGGATAAAGAAATACTTGTCTGAGCGAAGCAAAATCCTCCTTTCAAGCAGTACAGCTGTAAATAGTTTGATAAAATTATCAACGTCCAGACACTGGAACAAAGGCTGGAAGGATATCTGTCATGACATGAAAATAGAGTACGGGTAGGTACAGACCAGAAAATTAAAAAATTCCATGGAAAAAATTTTGAATGAGAAAGAAATTCGGTAACACACATCAACATGAGGAAGTCCATCCTTGGGTGGGACCTCAACAGCGAGCAGACTATTTTCAATTGCAAACAACACCCGGTCCTTTCCAGGTTCAGGCAGAGGTACTTTAGAGACTAAACAAGCTATAACATCCCAGAGTGGCTTGCTGAAAAGTTTTAAAGCTGAGCACAGTAAAACACTCTTCAAACAATAGTCATTAATACGGAAAGGAAAGCAAATAGACAACATTTTCATTCTACTGCATTTGAAGTGATCTTGTAGACATGTACTCAATGACTGTAAAATTTATTTGACTTGGTCATCAGATCATCTACGGAGCCTCATATCCATCAGTAATATAAACCTAGCAAAAAAGTTGTAATTAAGGGTGTGGAAAAACCTTAATCACTTTAATTTTGACATTTAATATTTCATAGAGTAGGATATCATTCACCCATCATTTAACAGGGTCTTAACTAATGATCCTCATTTCTCTTTGTGGTAATGGTTTGAAAAGAACCAATGAGGCCACTCCAAAAAACCATGATGGCAGCCAATCAAGGAAGTATGAAGCCACAGATATATAGTATATATACCTTTGCCTAGAAGATGCATATATATATAAAGAGACACGAAAACATGTATAATTCACAACCACTAGTTTGAGGACTACATTGATGGATAACTTGGAAATTCAATGAGCTAAAACTAGGCAAGTATGATAACAGCTAGAATATGATCTTGTGAAGTAATTTGTCACTTATTATTGAAAGATCTCTAAACACGAGCTTTAAGCAACTGGGTGCACCTAAAATTGATATAAACTCAAAAACATTAATATCATAAATAATCCAAACAAACAAAAAACAAGCAACCTGGACGAACCATTAGTACCTGCTTCCCGAAGTCGAGAAACAAAGTAAGAATATTTCCTCCAACGCATCCCGCAGAATGCGAAAACTAGGCGCCCGCGAGACCAGACAAATGCATTTGTCCGCGAAAGAACCAGCAGTAATGCGATACGCCTCAGCTATGTCCTCACACACTCGATCCCTAAACGCAATGCAACTGACATAAATCTTGGATCCATCCCCCTCAGTTAACACAATTGGATAGCTCCTGGGATCGGATGACGGGTGATTGGAATCATAGAACTGCACGCCGGCTGGCAAAACGCAAGTGGGCAGTTGAGGAGGAGGTGGAGGATAAAGGGAGTGATTTTGAGGAGGGTATTGATCTAACAGAAAGGGCAAGTACATGACGCCATTGCCATGGTATCCTTTGTTCCCATCAAGGGTTCGGATTTCTGGCCCGATTCCGCACACCACGAAGTACTCGAAGATTCGGGCCATTCGTTAACCAGCTGAAGCTTTCCGATTACCTCCAGATCTGCGAAGAATAAACCTGGTTGTCGTGGCAGCTATATTTAGGAAAATAAACCTTTTTTTAAAAAAAATATATATATATTAAAATAATTCTCAACAAGTGTATACATATGGGATGATCGTTTTCTTATATGTATACATATTTTTTCGTGAAATTGTATTTATGTAAAAAAAATCTAAATAACTTATTTAAAATTAAAAAAAACTATTAATTTAGGATTTGATACCTGAGAATCACCCAAATATGGGATTTAAATCTCTACAAAATCAAATTTTCATTTTTGGGATATGAAAAAATTAATTTGGGATTTAATTCTCTACAAAATCAAATTTTCGTTTTTATCCTTTAAATTATTTACAAATATAATTTAGGATTCGATACCTGACAATCACTAAAATATAGTTTTAACTCTCTACAAAATCAAATTTTCGTTTTTACCCTTTAAATTATTTACATAAATATATAAATCTACTTCTCTGCAACCAAATCTAAATGCTCATCCCCCAAGAGCATCTCCAACCCATCTCTAGTTTTGAAGGAAATTTCCAAAATAGAGTATGGGTTGGTGCTCCAACTCAACTCCACCAAATTACTGAAATGCCATCATAACAATTGCAAAATAGTCATTTTGTATTTTTATGTATTTGTTTTGCTCCATTTTATATTATTACATTTTAAATTATTTAATTAATTAATTTTAATGTTAAATAATTTTTATACTTAGTTAATTTATTTTAATTGTTTTATTATTTTCATGAATTAATTAAAGTATATTGTTTATAATAATCATGAAATGAAAATAATAAACAAGATAATGATCACAAAAATTAATAACATAATTTATTAGAAACACTTATTGTCTATTTAATTTATTTAACTTGATAAACATGCGATTTTTTTAGATGATAAACAGTAGACAATACTAAATGACATCACAAACAATTAAAAGACATCACCAACAATTTAAAAAACACAAACAACAATAAAGTTAAATGTCGATTTTTTATTGTATTATGTTTATCGAATAAATTGAGTTCGGTTATATAATACATAATGTAATTATATAATTATATGTGTGTGTTTTTGAAAATGAAAAAAAAAAGAAATGAAGTATTTTGTAATATTTTTAAAGGATATGGATTGGAGAAGGTTTTACGGATCTCTATTTTAGAGGATAGATGATGAAAAATAGAGGATATGGGTTGAAGATGGCCTAAGCAAATCCATCTACCTGACCTATCATCCTCCCTTCTGGCTTCAAAAAAGATGATTAAAGGTCAAGATCATTACTACAAGTAGATTGTTGTCAATATGTTTTAGTTATTTTGAAAGTCGAGTTTAAATATATATATAATTCAATTTATAGAAAAACGATATTCTGATTTTTTTTCTCCACATTTATCGTTTTTATCTGTTATTAATGAATGCGAGATTGTTGTTGTTCATCTACCTACTTATTTAGAAGTCTTGAAAGATTTGTGTTTCACTTATATGCCCAAACAAATAGCGGATATGTATTTTCAAGAATATGAGTCTAATTAGGGCGATGGGTGATCGCCGGTGCCATCAGTTGCACGGACAATGAGCGGCTCCTGGTAGGCTTCTAGGTGGAGGGAACATGAATGAACCGACCCACACGGGAATGAGAGGGATTCCGAAACTGTTCAATGTAATGGACTGTACAGTTGAAGAGGGCTTAAAAGATTTGATTTGTACCTACTCATATCACGAAGGTGCATCTTCTTTTCGGTAGCTCATCACATAAGAACTCCAAAGTTAAGCGTGCTTGACTTGGGGCAATTTTGGGATGGGTGATCTCCTGGGAAGTTTCCCAGGGTACGTGTGAGTGAGGACATAAGCACGCTGGAAAGACTCGTCTTAGTACAGTGAGGACAGTCGTCGAATCTGGGGCGTTATAGTTGGTATCAGAGCCGACCTCTCTTAGTACGGTGTGGTTCGGGGACGAACCAAGCGGAAGCTGGTGGGCATGTGAGGCCCGGGGCCGAAGAGGGCGGGGGTAATCGCCGGTGCCATCAGTTGCACGGACAATGAGCGGCTCCTGGCAGGCTTCTAGGTGGAGGAAACATGAATGAACCGACCCACACGGGAATGAGAGGGATTCCGAGACTGTTCAATGTAATGGACTGTACAGTTGAAGAGGGCTTAAAAAATTTGATTTGTACTACTCATATCACGAAGGTGCATCTTTTTTTCGGTAGCTCATCACATAAGAACTCCAAAGTTAAGCGTACTTGACTTGGGGTAATTTTGGGATGGGTGACCTCATGAGAAGTTTCCTAGGTGCGTGTGAGTGAGGACATAAGCACGCTGGAAAGTCTCGTCTTGGTACAGTGAGGACAGTCGTCAAATTTGGGGCGTTACATGACCAGTCAAGATCATTACTATAAGTAGATTGTTGTCATTATGTTTTAGTTATTTTGAAAGTCGAGTTTAAATATATATAAAATTCAATTTAGGATTCGATACCTGACAATCACTAAAATATAGTTCTAACTCTCTACAAAATCAAATTTTCGTTTTTACCCTTTAAATTATTTACATAAATATATAAATCTACTTCTCTTCAACCAAATCTATATGCTCATCCCCTAAGCAAATCCATCTATCTGATCTATCATCCTCTCTTCTAGCTTCAAACAAGATGATTAAAGGTGAAGATTGTAACGCCCCGAAAATTTAAAAGTCCACACGAACCACATGCACGAGTTATTAAAATCTTTGTGTATTTTAATTAAATGTTTTAATTACATAAATTAATTATGTGGTGCATATTTACATGTTTAAAATATACTTATCTGCATGGTTGCATTAAAATGTATTTTTCAAAGGTTATTCGAGTTGTGATCGAGGAACGGAGACCGATGGCTGAAAAATAGAAAATATTTTTATGGAATAATTGTTTTTTATTATTTAAAATAAGGGTGATACTTTTTCTTATTTTTGAAAATAAGGAGTTTTGAGGTGATTTTATACGCCGGACGTAAATTTTATCATCTGTTGGTTTTTCAACAAAAATACGAACTTTTTGGCAACCCGGCTAATAAATTCTTATTTTAACTATTTTAATTAAATTCTAATTAAGACTAATGTGCCTAATAGGTAGGCTTATTAGGCCTAAGCGTTATTTAAGGATTTAATTAGTATATAATACATGTTAATCATCCCAAACCCTACACTTGGACACAAAATCACACGCCTCTTGTTCTGAAATTCTCATCCAAATACACGACACCACACCCCACCAAAATTTGGAGAAAAATCGAGGATAGCTCAAGGAAAAGCTCTAGCCAAGGTCTTGCTCCGTTCTTCGCAAATCTTCAACGAAAAATCGTGCGTTAAAAACTGCAAAGGTACGCCATATTCTTCTTTTACTCATCATCACACCATATTATATAATTGTTCATGAATTTGCATGAAAACAAGTCACACCATCTGTTATTTTCGTAACCATGAAGATACATGTTGTAAACTCTTGAATTTTGGCTTCAAAATCATGATCTGTAGTGTTTAAAGGGCTGCCTTGAAATAGGATTTGATCAAGCATGTTTTTACAAGAGTTAGGGCTCCAGGAACTCAACCTAACAAGCTGCACATCATGATAGAAAAACAGTTGAAACCATCGGGTTTCACAAGCAGGTGAGGGGTTCGGTTTTTGGGAGTTAAGGTCTTGGCTTTGGTTCGGTTGGGAAGAGGGCTGGGCTAGGGTCATGTGTGAGTCAGGGGAAGAGTCCTAGCCATGCTAGGACTCGAAAACCAGGGGCTGTGAGGAGTCCTTGCCAACAAGGACTCCACCCGAGAGCCCAAGGGAAATCATGTGCAGGGTGTTGCTGCTTGTGCAGGGAGGAAAGGCTCGGCCAGGGGGCTATGGACTGGGCTAGGTCGACGCTTTAGGGTCCTAGGAGGGTTGTAGAGGGGCTGGTTCAAGGGCTGGTCCGTTGGTTGGATGGCTAGCAACAGAAACCGGGAGTGCATGTCAAGGTGATTCTCGGCCAAGCATGAAATCTGGTGCATTGCTTCAGGCGCGAGTTCAAGGGGCTGGGTCAATCTGGGCTTGGTCTAGGTGTGGTCCAGGGAAGGTTATGGTCATGAGGGGTCAAGTGGTTAAGGGCTGAAAGGGTCCTAGACTAGGTGGGTGTCTTATTGCTCAAGGGTAACACACGCACAACACATGCAGGTTTTTGGGTCAAGTTCCAGGAGGTTTTTGAGCAGGCCAGGGCTGGTTTTTCGGTCTGGGATTGGTCATTATGGTCTCTAGGTGGGTTGGCTAGGTTTTGGCTCAAGGTGGCTTGGGCGTGGCTCGAGTAAATTAGGAGATGGCTCGGTGTGTTCGTTAGTGTGTCAAATTCGAAAATAATAAAGCTAAAATTGAATCCATGGGTCCACGGGTATGGCTCATGACTTGGAAGGGTTGAATAAATACTAAAAATGTTATGTTTAAAAATTGGGATCAAAATAATGAGTTTTGGATTTATCTGGGATTTAATCGCCGCACGAAACGCTAATTAACGAATTAATTGAAACGCCTAGTTTTAAGCTTTATAAAATTATGAAAATTATATTTAAACTTAAATAATTATTAAAAGTCTAAGTTTTTAATTTGGAAATTTTATATTAAGTTTTGATTTAATTCGAGATTAAAAAGTTAAAGAATAAATTAAAAGTCCTCGATTTAAGCTAAATAAAAAATATGAGAAAATTCATGTAAGCTTAAATAATTATTTGAGACATGTTAGAGTCATGAAATTAAGAAAAAGTCAAAAACATGAAATTATAGTCCAGAGGTAAAACAGTCATTTTACGCCTAGAAATTAGTAAACGTCATGGCAGTGTCCTGAATGCTGTTTTATATGCTAATATGATTATTCCAAATCTTCATGAATTTTTATGACATTGATTTTAAATGTTTACGATTTATTATGTCAAAATGTTATTTTAAAAGGTTATGATTTAATATGTTAAAATATTTATTTTAAATGTTTATGATTTAAATGCATATTTTAAATGTTTATGATGTTGAAATGTTTATTTAAAAGATTTATGAATTTTATATGTTAAAAGGTTTCTTTTAAAATGTTTACGGATTTTTATGAGGAAACGGTAACGTTAAAAGAAATGTTGCATGCTTGTTTTTTTAAAATCAAAAGGATATTAAATGAGTGATTTTTATAAAATGATGAAAATGTAAAACGTTGAAGGAAGTGAAGTAATTGTGACTATTAAGGATATGAGGATAAGAATGGGGATATCGTGAGGGAAAAGGCCCCAGAGGGAGCCCATTTATGAGAGAAGGCCCCAGAGAGAGCCCGACGATCGTATTTCCATTCGATGAGGATAAGCCAAGGCTCAGTTGACGATCTTATATCGCTGATGTCCCCGCCGCCCAGTACTGTGATTTCATGTAGATGGATCCATCGACTTTTGAGGATTGAGGAAAGTCACAATTAACGATCTGAATTCAATAAAAAGGAAAAAAAATGTTTATGATCATGATGAAAGGATTTATGTTATGAAATGAGGAAAAGGAAAATGTTGAGGTTTATGTCATGCATGTTCATATGAATACGTTGAGGATGATATGAAAATGTTTACGAAAATGTTTATGAAAAGCTTATGAAAATGTTTATGTTTAAAGTTGATGCATCATTAAGAAAATGTTTTTATTTAAAGTTGATGCATCATGAAAATGTTTACAAAAATGGTTATGTTTAAAGTTTATGCATCTTCATGAAAACGATATTTTAAGTACAAGTATTTTTCACTGTTATATGTTATCTGTATATGTATTATGTTGTTATCAAGATTATGGTGTGCTGAGTCTTTAGACTCACTAGGTGTGATTGATGCAGGTGATATTGATTATGTATATGATAATGGAGGTTTTGATGATTGACTTTGCTGGACTGAAGGTGCACATAACCCGAGGACCGACGCTAGTTTTCCGCACTAGTTATGATTTTAAGTTACGTTAAAGATATTCTATGATTTTTACTTATGTTATGAGAGATTTTTGAGAGGTTATAGTATGAGCTATGCTTTTCAAATAATATTTTTGGGTCTGGTAAAACGTTGAACGATTTTATGATTCAAGCTATTCTCCTTTGGATTTTTAAAGGTTAGTTGGATGTTTATTTTTAAATGATGTCAAAAATATTTTATACAAATATGTGTGGTTCGGCCGATGCTATGTAAGGTTTAAAAAAAATCTAGTACAAGTTAAGAAAATGAATATCAGACGTTTCAAAGATCATTACTATAAGTAGATTGTTGTCATTATGTTTTAGTTATTTTGAAAGTCGAGTTTAAATATATATAAAATTCAATTTATAGAAAAATGATATTCTGATTTTTTTTCCCATATTTATCGTTTTTATCTGTTATTAATGAATGTGAAATTGTTGTTGTTTATCTACCTACTTATTTAGAAGTCTTGAAAGATTTGTGTTTAACCTATATGCTCAAACAAATAGCGGATATGTTTTTTCAAGAATATGAGTCTAATGTTGGTCAAATGTCACATGTATTTTGTGTGTTTGATTATTTGTTTTAGTTGGGACAAGCAAATCAGTCAATCCGTGTTTTATTGTTATGGGTTTGTTTCGAGTAGATACTTATTTTGATCTACAAAGTACATAATTCGAGTTTCTGGATATTTGTTTTTGTCCTTTGAATACTCAAATATATATGAAAATACTGTATTTTCGAGTAGTCACCAAAAATTCAGCCACAGTTGGCACATGTCACGATATTGATTTTATTGATTTTTGTTTTGTTTTAAGATTGAGTTAATTTGAACGATTTTATGACCTTATTTTATTATTCTCAATTGATTTCTTTTCTTCATGATTTTTTGTGATTTCAATTACTTTTTATCAAACAATTTTGAAAATAATTGCTAAAATATTTGGATGATTTTGCAGTATACATTTTTTAAATACCGAAATATTTTGATGATTTTGTTGAGTTTCTGCTTCAATATTGGCTAAGTACACATCGCGCTTTGGTTCAGTTGTGCTTTTACTTGATGTAATTCAATTATCTCAATTATTAGAATTATTATTCTCTGCTTAAAGAAGGTTTGTAGATGAGTTTTGAATAATATTGTAGAATTCATGCCTCTAAACATGAATAATATTGTCTTCATTTGCTATTTTGTTACTTACATTGTTGAATTTTAATGTTTTTTCACAAAAAAATGATGTTGAATATAAATTTAATGTTGCTAGAAAAAATAAAAAGTTTCAAAAATCATTGCTTTTTGGATGTCCGTCATTATTGATGCCTAAATCGACAAAATAAATTTTTTTTATTTTTAAATATTCCCCGTCTCAGCGCGCCGCAGTGCAGATTTAAAGATAAAAACCCTATATTACGAATTTAAGTTTATTTTTATATAAACACATTGTAAACATTAGAAAAAATGATTATTAAAGATTGAATATATTTCTTTGAGTTTTCACTCAAGATTTTCAAAACTTTGCTTTGTACCACAAAAATCAAGCTTATCAAATATTTAATCTTTGTGACATTTTTCAATTGTTCTTCACTCGAATTTTTAAATACGAGTTCTTTGAATGTTCATTTGGGATCAATTGTTTATCTTTGTGAATACTTGTTGCTAAGTTTTTCGTAGCCTAGAGGTGAATATCACAAATCTTTACTTATTTCAAAAAAATCGGGACAATATAACATGCTTTATTTTATTGATCGAGGGTGTGACATTGTTTTTGAGCGCGTTTGCTTTTCGAGTTTTAAGAATCGTATCATTTATGATATGAATCTAACCGGGTATAACATATTAAATCTTGGGAGGAGATTCAGACAGGTGTGTTGTCTTGATCGTACAAGCTTGATGATGATTAAAGATAAAGAATCAAGCACATTCGAACGCTTGAAAGAGTTGAATGAAGTATTCCATGAAGACGTATCGAGCAACGAAGAATTTGAGTGCGAAGTGACCTCAGAAGGCAGCCAGGAGCGCCCCAAAGCAGAATATCGCGCTCGGGCCAAGGATAGCGCGACCCAGTGGGGTATAATCCCCGCCCCAGCGACCAGGTGCGCCCCAGCGGGGTATAATTCCCGCCCCAGCGCCCAGGCGCGCCCTAGCGATTATATTTCCCCGTCTCAGGGGCCAAAATTCCCTGCCACAACGCGCCGCAGTGCGGATTTAAAGATGGAAACTCTAGATTATGAATTTTAGTGTATTTTTATATAAACACATTTTAAATATTAGAGAAAAAATATAATTCAAAAATTTGAATATATTTCTTTGAGTTTTCAGTCAAGATTTTCAAAGCTTTGGTTTGAACTGCCACAAATCAAATTATCAAAGATTTAATCTTTGAAGTGTTCGTCGATTGTTTTTCACTCGGATTCTCTAAGACGGGTACTTTGAAGTTCGTTTGGGATCAGTTGTTTATTTTCGTGAATATTTGTTGCTAATATTTTCGTAGCTTAGAAATGAATATCATAAACCTTTATTTGTTTCAAAAAGATCGGGACAACACAACGTTCTTTATTTCATCGAAATTGACGGCGTGGATCCATTTTTGAGCATGTTTGCTTTTCGTGTTTGAAAAATCACATCATTTAGTATCAGAGCTTTTGGTTCTTTTTGATTCAAGTAAGTATCTCATTTTTATTATCAGGTCTGCGTTAATATTTTTTTTTTGTTTTCAGATCTGCGTTGTTTTATCGTTCTTTGTCGTTTCGTGAATATTTCAATTCTCGAAATTCCATGTGTCGTTCTTCGTTTTTTTTAGTTGAACGAATCTTTGTTGTACAAGTCCAACAAAAAAAGCAAAAAATTCGAAAATTTTGCTATAGTTTGGTTTTGGAATTTTGTTATATTATCTTGTGTGAGTCATATTAAAGTGTCTCTCACAATCAATATATATATATATATATATATATATATATATATATATATATATATATATATTATATTCAAATTTCTTGGCTTTGCGCAGTCCAAGCGAGACAGTTGCAATTGTCCACGAGTTGAATATGAAGGTTTGATACAAATACGAAGCTTAAGTGCACATCTGAGAGAACTCTCTAACTTGATTGAAAATACGTTAATTATTTGGAGTTACTTGTGAGTATTTGATGTGAGAAAAAAATATATATAGTCAAGTAAATTTTCTTTGGAGTGACCATGAGAATTCAGGTGAGGAATCTTTTTTATTCTACTAACGTTTCTTGCAGGTACAATGAACAAAACAAAAATGGAGAAGGAAGTAGAAGATGGCTCGAACCAAAGACTTTGCAATATCCAAATGGGGTCGTTGTTAGGTGATATCACTAGGATGATGAGAGCCAAGTTGGCGCCATTATGCGAGAGAGTGGGCAGGCTGGAGGTTAGTACAAGTGAGTGCAGGTCTAAGCCTCAGAATTTGGGTAGAGGAGAAGGCGAGGAGGAATTTAAGTCTTTACGTGATAAGTATAGGCAAGTCTGTGGGGATGGGATAAGGAGAGGAGTTGATGTGAATAGAGTGCCATACTTGAGTCGGGATGATGATAGGCGACGTGGTGAGAGTCCTAAATGTAGAATTCAGGGAAAGCATAGGCTGAGCGGCACAAAGATGACATCTCCATTTTTCAGTGGGGGAGCCTATCCAAAGGCATACCTTGAGTGGGAGGAGATGATGAAGTGTATCTTTGAGAGCAAGGATTATACGGAAGCAATAAAGGTAAGACGGGCTTGTAGCGAGTTTGCCGACTATGTTATTACTTGGTGGGTTAAGTTAGTGTGGGATATGAGACGAAGTGGAATGCTCTTATAAAAACGTAGGATGACATGAAAAGGGTGACGAGGAAGCGATATGTTCCTAATCACTACGATAGAAAAGCTGATAGAAGAGATGAACGTGGCTTGTATGAGGATTCGTTGGATCCACCTGACGGTCCAACATGAAGGAGAAAATCGTGGATATGCCAATGATTGAGTCGAAATGTGAAGCTTCTAAGAATGACTATCAAGGTAAGACTAAAACATCAATTTCTCGTACTTTTGATATTATATGTTGTTGGTGTCTAGAGATAGAACATGGCATTGCACAATGTCCACGTAAGGAGGTGGCAGTAGTAGATTTCTCAGTTGAGGTTGAATCTCAAGTGGAGATTGAGGTTGTAGTTGAACATGAATATGAAGTTGAGTTTGTAGTTACTGATGATGGTAGTCCACTAAGTGATGACTCAAATGTCGTTGAACGATACACTGTGGAGAGTGAATCATTAGGTAGAAAGAAGTGTCTAAGTTGTCTACTATAGATGATGAGAGCAGAGATGGTGCAATTTTGGCTTATTAATGTGTTGAGAAAAAATGTAAATCTCCTGTACGATTGAATCCAAACGTAGTTTTTGAACATCAATTGAAATCCGTTGAAATAAATGAAAAATAATTTAAATTGGCCAAAAGAAAAAATGAACAGAATAGTGAGATGACCATAGAAAGAAAATAAGATGAAAAAGATGAGATGAAAGAAAAGAAAAAGAAAAGGATGCCAAAGAAAAAAAAGATAAAAATAACTTGATGGTCTAAAAGAGTGAGAATGAGATAAATTTGATTTTTTATAAACCACATAATGTAACGTCCGAAAAATCAGTCTACGTAAACCACATGCATGCAAAATTATTTTAATTGATTAATTGTTTTATTTAATTGCTTTTAAATGCTAGCATGATATTTATTATATGATTAAATGTACGATTGCATAATTAAATGATAAAATTAAAAGACATGATTTCATGAAATTAAGGATTTTACCCGAATATTCGATAATAGGCAGGGAAAAGGAGACCGGGGACGACCAAGACAAGAATATGTATTTTTATTTAAATAATGGCAAGGCTTCTTAATATGATTAAAAATGATTTAATTTTCTTAAAAATGTTGGAGTTCGAATTATTTTAAGAGTCGAGCTCTATTTTTCCCGAGAAGCCGGTTTTGGGCAAACAATGAGTTTTAAAAAATAAAAAATATTATTTTTTGGAAACATAATTTTATGAACTTTTATTATTTAATTAATTAAGTGTTATTGAGCCCAATTTAATTAATTTAAGACTTTAAGTAGGCCCAATTACTCTTAAGCATGCAAGTCAAAAACCAAAGCCCATTAGTATGTTAATTAATTTATAAATAAGGGTATTAGGTCTTCAAAACCTCACAATTCACCTCCATCAGCAGCCGTGCACTCCTCACACACACCACCATATTTTTCGAAAATATCTAGAGGAGAAAATCTTGTGTTCTTCATCGTCCGGTCGCCTAACGTCGCACCCTCGCCGAAGATCGTATATTCGAGTGTTATAAACGCAAAGGCACGTTTTCTAAACCCTTTTTAACATCATACAAATCATAATATGTGTGTTTTAATTGATTATGCATGAAAAATATGTGGGTTCGATTATTTTACGGTACGTTGCGTATTTTCAAAGTTTTAACGATTTTGCGCTTATTTTGAAAACGTTTTTGAATCCAACGGACACGCGCCAATACACGATAAATTATGAAAGATTTATAGCCAAAATATGACAAAGTAAGTGAGAGAACAATGCTGGAAACCATAGGATTTTTAACAAGAAGGGCCGTGAGTTTTTGAGTTTTATGGGCATGCTATGGTTCAAGGGGCTCGAGGGTTTTTCATGGGGCTTGGGGGCTGGCCAGGGCTGGTTGGGGGCTTGGCCAGGGTCAGGTTCGAAGGCTAGGAAGAGTCCTAGGGCGGCTAGGGTTCGAGCTTGGGGCTGGGGAAGGAGTCCACGTTGGTTGGGGCTCTTCTCGAAGGGAATTTCTGGTGGCCGAGAATTTCAGGGGAGTGGCTCGCTAAGCGGCTGGCTAGGTGGTCTGGGTGATGGCTTAGGATGGTCCAGTGAGGGGTAGGAAGGTCTGGGTCCAGGGTTGTGGCTTGGTCCAGCGAGGGCCGAGCAAAACGCAGGGGCGCAGGGGAGGAATGCATGTTGTTTTCTGATGCAGGTGCTTCGTGCGCGGGGTACATGGCTTGGGCTGGTCTGGGTAGGGTTTGGGCGTGGTCCAGGGATGGTCAGGGTCGTGTGGGCTCGAGGGTGGCTCAGCTGGAAGAGTCCTAGGCTAACTAGGAGTCTTAGAGCAACTATGATACACACTTACACACATGCATGCAATAGGGTCACGGGAAGGAGGTTTTTGAGCGGGCCAGGGCTGGTTATTTGGTTTGAGCTTGGTCATTAGGGTATCTAGGTAGGTTGGCTAGGGTTTGGCTCGAGGTGGCTCGGGCGTGGCTCGAGAAAATTGGGA
This sequence comes from Primulina tabacum, assembly GCF_025594145.1. Taxonomy (NCBI): domain Eukaryota; kingdom Viridiplantae; phylum Streptophyta; class Magnoliopsida; order Lamiales; family Gesneriaceae; genus Primulina; species Primulina tabacum. The sequence goes on from NC_134552.1 coordinate 18,578,060, forward strand.
GATGGCTCGGTAGGTTCATTAATGGGTGAAATGAGAAAATAATAAGAGAAAAATTGAATCTATGAGTCCACGGGTATGACTCATGAATTGGAAGGGTAGAATAAATACTAAAAATGTTATGTTTAAAATTTGGGATCAAAATAATGAGTTTTGGAATCATCCGGGATTTAATCGCCTCAAGAAACTTTAATTAAAGAATTAATTGAAAAGTCTAGTTTTTAAGCTTCATAAAATTATGAAAAATTATATTTAAAATTAAATAATTATTTAAGGTAAGCCCATGTCATTAAAAGTGAAAAAAAAAAATTCGAGAATTTTTACGTCCAGGGCCAAAACAGTAATTCTACACTTAGGAAAATACCTAAACGCTTGGCAGCATTCCGAAGGATCATAACGCATGTTAAATGATATTATATGATTTAAAATGATGATAATATGTATTTGTACGATTTATGGTAAAGCTGTGCAATTTATACTGTTTAAAATGCTATTTTTGGAAATCTGTCTTATTTTAAGATTTTTTTTTTAAAAAAAATTTGAGGGATGTGAGTTGACTGTGACAAAAGACATGATATATGATATATGATTTTGTGGGGATGACGTGAGGGCCAAGGCCCCAGAGGGATCCCGTTTACGGGCCAAGGCCCCAGAGGGACCCCGTGTATGGGAAAAGGCCCCAGAGGGATCCCCGACGATCGTATTTCCACGGTGGAGCCTAGTGCACATCCCCATGGACCATGTGGAGCTAAGACTGCAGTCGACCAAAGGATAAAAGCTAGTTAGTTTCAAGGATCAAACTTCACCCAAAATGATATATGATTGAAAACTTATGATTAAAATGATTTTTATGATATATGATTCATGATGATGATTAAAGCTATTTTTAAAATGATTTATTTATGCTCAAACCTTATTTTAAATGATTTTTGGAAGGATTTATTTATGCTTAAAGTATTTTAAAATGATTGTACGATTTATGATTTAATTATGCTAAAATAATTTTAAATTGTTTATTTATGTTCAAATGATATTTTAAATATAAATATGATTTTAATGCATGTGAATGTATATGTATTATTTGATATCCATGTTTAGAACGTGCTAAGTATTTAGACTCACTAGGTTTGTATGATGCATGTTTGGATGATATAGGGGAGGTGCTGACGCTTGAGTGGATCGAGTGCAGCAGTACACACCCGATGACCTTTATATTTCTGCACTAGCTAGATATATTAAAGATTTAAAAGATTATGTTAATGATTTTATTAGAGATATTTATTATGTTTTATTTTTATTGTTAGTGATCTTTTTAAAGGTAAATTTAGGAAGTTTTGGTTAGTCGATGATATATGATTTATTTTATGCACTGGATATTTAAATTGTTAAATTATTATGATACATGATTATGTTAAATTATTTTATTTAGTAATTTAGAATTTATGACTTAAGGAAAGAAAAATCGAGGTCGTTTCACTTAAAGTATCTTTATACAAAAAGTTTTACTCACATTATGATGATATAGCCGGTTTAATCTGATCGTTGTTATTTCTTCTTTGCAGGACTTTGTAAGTGTCATGACGAGGAGACAAACGAGTCTTGTAGATGGAATAATCCAATGGGTTGAGCTGCATGAAAGAATGGCGCTACTGAAAGTATTAATTTAATGAGAAATGTATCAACAATTTCATAATCCATTCCTCAATTGCAATCACACAATACAATGTTCTTCTTGAATACAAAACATAATATTCGTCACATAATTGATAAACCGAAAGTAATTTTGATTCTATGCAAGTGCAAGCATGCTTGCATGGTAGTCAATAGATCTGTCAAGCTCGACGTGAACAATGACATGAGTTCAATACTATCGTAAAATATCTGTAAAATTAAACAAATTGTAAACTTAAAAAAAATCATAAAAAAACAGTTTGTTTAACTTGCTCTAATCCACTTAAACATGATATGCTAGCACAAGACATATCATCCACGTATATATTCATTTCTCATCAACTTGTGTACAAAATAACCAACTAACAAATTATTTTCTCGATTTAGGCATTGTCAAATAATAATGAACATCCAAACCAGAAATTATTTCCAAAATTTCAATTATTTTGAATCATTATTACCTTAAATTTCTACTCAATATTCTCTTTCTGTTAATTTTTTAAAAAAATTATAAGTGTGAGTATAAAAAATAGCAAACAAAGAAAATATTCTTCATGTTTGGAGGCATGTATCCGCTCATATGCTTCAATCTGCTTTGACAAACCCTACTTCTACTATCCTTATTTGAGCAGTGAACAATGAACTGGGTTCGTCTATGAAACGATTTCAACCCAATACGATAATCAATTGAATGCCATCAAGGATTGCAAGTGTTTACTTGTCATCTTGAACCAATATTATTTCCCAAACAGAAGTGGTTGCACCAATGACCAAAGATATCGATAAAAATACAATGTGAAATCATAATTATTTAAAAATAATAATAATGAAATAAGCGATGGGTTTGAGACATCTAGGCTGATTGATCGGGTGTCAGTCTAGCTCGGTTTTGATTGAGTCGAAGTAGAGATCAAGCTATTCAGCCAACTTTTGTAAACCCGTTGAAGAGAGTTTCACTTAGCTCCGATGCATATATAAGAAGTATTCAACATTTTAAAGAAGCTCTATATAACTGCATCCAATTTCATCATAGGCTATTAAATCTGGTCTTGATACAAACTATATTGTATCATGCAATTAAACAATGCCTAAATCTGTTGGGTTGTCCCGGAAACCAAATCTAAAACGCAGCGGAAATTAAAATATTTTCAGATCTACAATCTTCCGGGGACGATGATTGTAGAGCCCAATTGCAACTCCTTGCAACCATCACGTAATTTTGCCTCACGTTTGATGAGAGCCCATTATAGGTGCTCCTTCTCTTTACGTGTCAATCCAGACCCATCAATATTGAACCTTAGTGGACGGTCGCCATGAGATCCCCATTATCTAGGCCAATGTCATGGGAGTTCCACGTAGTTCACATCAACTATGTCAGTGGAAGTCACAGCTTTCCGGCGTCCAAACCTCCCCATTATCTAGGCCAAGGTCTGTCCGCGGGTAGCGATCAACATGCAACCACCGTTGATGGAAGGCACGGAAATATTAAACTTTCTTTTAATTTTTCCTTTTAATGCCGCTACCACGAACCGCCGAAATCCGGTACACCAACTATATGAATCTACCTCAAAATAGTTGGCACTAGTCAACTATCTGATTTTCTCCGAATAAATTAAGAAGCACGAAATATGAATAAAAGTTTTTAGTGAAAATAGCCGAGAACCAAGAGATAAAAGATAACTCTTTTGGAGAACCATTCTCTGCTATTATATATTCTCGGTTACTCCAATTTTTCCACAAACATTATTATTACAAGTGACCCTATCAATTCAATGCATTCATGTTCTTGTGCATTTCCTCATAAATGCATGTCTCCTTTTATTTATTTATTTTTTTTAATTAAAAAATATATATAATATATTTACACATATATATATATTAACATGTATGTGTCGACATATGTGTCTATATATATAATATTATTTTGAATATTTGAATATAAATTTGATATCATATATCACATCAAATATTCAAACAATGCAATATTTAAAAATAATAATAATTTTTATTCGATTTTTCGTGCTATCTTATAATCACTATTATAAGACTTGAAATTTAATCATATTAAATTTCTGATTATTAAATTCAACTCTTTGAATTTAATTATTAAACTCAACTCCTTGAATTTAATAATTATATTCGGGTAGATAACAATCAGTATTTGTGTGACCCTCAATGGTTCAGGGATACAGCTAGTTGTGGGTTCACAACTTCTTTGTGATTCAGAACAACATTTGTTCTTATTCGAGCTTACCCTAATTAGCTCCATTCTTTTCATCAACCCTTTGATCAAGAATGTCAGAACTCAATTCTGATTGCACCCATCGGATCATGGTAAGAGTATCTAGTAGCATCGCCCCATGATCCCCTAGGTATCACTGATAGTGCCTGCAAGAACCTTATGCTATGGAATGTACAGTACGGTCCTTTCAACCAAGTATATCCCGATCGAATCTGCAACCATTGGCATATCGAGAGTTGCTAATTAATTCGATAACAATGCGATGTATCTTTGAGTAATAATAATGGCATCTGATGTGCAACTAGAGAACCACCTTCCCTAAAGCACATTTCATGCTCTGGCCAGAGACTTCTTGCACTATTAATTCATCAGATCACATAGGATATCTTCACCCGTAGTTGAGCGGTGAATTCCCGACTACAATATATTGGCTCCTACGTATTTCGAAACTACACCCAACCTCGCCACCTTATGACCCTCAGTATAATCGGTAAACGAGTCAAAGTGCAGGCTAGGACGCAGAGCCTCCATGTTGTCCCGGGTCAAAGGACTAATGGTGTACAACCATAACCACGGACTATTCCACTCGATAAATGAAAACCACTTGGAAAGTACGAGGGAGGGTTGTTCAGTCCATCATCATATGATCACCCATCTGTATGAATGGACCTCTCCATGCTCTTGTCAATGAAACATGACGTTTTCATCACAGATGCTAGTCTCAAGCTCGAGCGACCTTTATCCTTATTTTAGGCGGCTGAATCGACTAGGAACCAATTTAGAATATACAGTACACTTTCTAATGAGTTTCATGATCTTACGTTGAAAGGCAGACCTCATGGTACTTATTGTATATTCAAGAACTTTATCTATGCAGCTTGCATGTGTATACAGATAAAGTAAATGCCATAATATGATCATAAAATATTATTCAAATAAAGATTGTTTTACATTAGAGTCAATAAAACCCTAGCCACAAGTTGGTTTGTCGGGCACCTACTCTAACAATCTCCCACTTGCCCTATAGCCAACTACCCATAGATTTCAGACCCATTGCTTCACGATCTTTTCAAACAATGGTCCTGGCAGGGGCTTTGTGAGTGGATCAGCAACATTATCTGCAGAGGCGACTTTTTCTACTAATATATCTCCTCTTCCCACTATCTCCCGGATGATGTGGAACTTCCTCAGTATATGTTTGGATCGCTGATGAGACCTCGGCTCCTTTGCTTGCGCAATGGAACCAGTGTTGTCACAGTACACCGGGACTGGATCAACTCCTTGAAGTATAACGCCCAACTCTTGGACGAAATTCCTCATCCAAACTGCCTCTTTTGCTGTAGCTGCTGCAGCTATGTATTCTGCCTCAGTGGTCGAATCCGCTGTGGTGTCTTGCTTGGAACTCTTCCAAGAGACAGCACCACCATTGAGCTTGAATACAAATCCAGAGGTTGATTTCGAATCATCCACATCTGATTGGAAGCTAGAGTCAGTATATCCTTCTAATTTTAATTCTCCATTCCCATAAACCATGAACAAATTCTTAGTTCTTCTCAAGTACTTAAGAATATCTTTCACGGCTTTCCAATGTAATGGACCGGGATTCGACTGATATCTACTTGCAACACTGAGTGCAAAAGCAATATCAGGTCGAGTAGATATCATACTATATATGATACTGCCAATAGCGGATGCATATGGAATGCGGGTCATAGTTTCTATCTCATCATCAGTCTTAGGGCACATAGACTTGGATAGACTAGTACCATGACACATTGGGAGATATCCTCTCTTGGACTCCTCCATAGAGAATCTCCTCAGTATGGTATCAATATAAGTAGATTGGGTAAGCCCTAACATCTTATTTGATCTATCCCTATAGATCTGTATTCCTAATACATATGATGCTTCACCCATATCCTTCATGGAGAATTTACTAGCTAACCATACTTTAGTTGACTGCAACATCCCTACATCATTTCCAATGATTAGTATGTCATCAACATAAAGTAGTAGGAATGTCACTGCACTCCCACTAACCTTCTTGTATACACAAGGCTCCTCAGTATTCTTAACAAAATCAAACTCTTTGATAGTGTTGTCAAATCTGAGGTTCCAACTCCTCGATGCCTGTTTGAGTCCATAAATAGATCTCTGAAGTTTGCATACTTTATGCTCACTTCCTACTGATGTGAATCCTTCAGGTTGAGACATGTAAATCTCTTCTTTAATATCACCATTAAGGAACGCTGTTTTCACATCCATCTGCCATATTTCATAGTCATACCATGTTGCTATAGCTAGCAATATCCTAATGGACTTGAACATTGCGACTGGAGAAAAAGTTTCCTCATAGTCAATTCCTTGTCTTTGAGTATATCCTTTTGCTACCAGTCTAGCTTTGAAGGTCATTACCTTCCCATCCGCCCCAAGCTTCCTTTTATAAATCCATTTGCTTCCTATGGGAACAATTCCCTCAGGTGGATCTACTAAGGACCATACTTGGTTTGAATACATGGAGTCCATCTAGGACTGCATGGCTTCAAGCCATTTAGATGAATCGGCATCTGATAAAGCTTCTTTGAAGTTCCTTGGATCACATCCAGGAATGGGCACATCTTGGCCTTCTTCAAGAAGTAGGCTCATCTTATTAGGTGGCCTTGAGACCCTTTCAGATCTCCTTGGAGCTTGTGTCTCTTCAACTGGCTGTTGGGGTGTGGGTTCTACATTGTCAGGGGTTGCATCTTGAATTTCTTCAAGTTCTATCATCCCGCCTTTTCTATCCAATAGAAACTCTTTCTCTAAGAAGGTGGCATTCCTTGAAACAAACACTTTTGTTTCTTTGGGATCAAAGAAATTATATCCAGCAGAATTTCTTGGATATCCCACAAAGTAGCACAAATTGGCCATACTATCCAATTTGTTTCCCACTGTCTGCTTCACATAAGCAGGACATCCCCATATTCTTAAGAAAGAATATTTGGGAGTTTTTCCCATCCATATCTCATATGGAGTTTTATCCACTGCTTTTGTATGAACATTGTTCAACAATATTGCCGCTGTTTCAAGCGCAAATCCCCAAAATGATGGCGGTAATTCAGTGAATCCCATCATAGATCGAACCATGTCCATCAATGTTCGATTACGATGTTCTGAAACACCATTCATCTGTGGTGTGGCAGGTGGAGTCCACTGTGAGAGAATCCCATTCTCTTTAAGATAGTCTTGAAACTCAGTACTTAAGTATTCTCCTCCTCGATCAGATCGAAGTGTTTTAATACTCTTTCCTAATTGTTTCTCTACTTCATTTCTGAATTCTTTGAACTTTTCAAATGCTTCAGACTTGTATTTCATCAAATACACATACCCATACCTCGAGAAGTCATCAGTAAAGGTGATGAAGTATGATTGCCCATATCTTGTGCTAACACTTAGCGGACCACACACATCTGTATGGATTAACTCCAATAGATTGTGTGCACGCTCTACTTTCCCTAGGAAAGGGGCTTTGGTCATCTTTCCTTTCAGACAGGACTCACATGCCTCAAGAGAGTTTATGTCTGACTGATCAAACATACCCTCTCCTATTAACTTGTGCATCCTTCTTTGGGAAATATGTCCTAGCCTAGCATGCCACAAGTATGCTTGATTAAGACCATCTTTTTTCTTTTGTTTGTTGTTGAAATCATGTTTACATGGACATTGTCAATGGGAATATCTTTTATTTTTAAGTTATAGAGATCATTTTGTAATTCTCCTGTTCCAATCAAACATTCATTCTTGTAAATTTTGCAAACACCTTTAGCAAATAAACAAGAAAATCCATCTTTATCAAGCATAGAAATGGATACAATATTTTTAACCAAATCTGGAACATATAAAACATCTCTTAATAACAACTTAAAATTATTGTCTAACATCAAGTAAATATCTCCTATTGCACTTGCAGCAACTCTTGCTCCATTGCCCATTCTTAGGAAGGTCTCACCATCCCTAAGCCTCTTACTTCTTGTCATCACCTGCAAATCATTGCATAGATGAGAACCACATCCTGTATCTAATACCTAAGAAGTTGAGTTAATTGAGATATTTACTTCAATGTAAAACATACCCTTGCCAGAACCTTTCTGGGCTAGATATTCCTTGCAATTGCGTTTCCAATGTCCAGGCTTATTGCAGTGGAAGCAAACATCTTCTTTCGTTTTAGGCTTTGCAAGCCCTTTAGAAGTGTTTGTATCTTGCTTCTTCTTGGGTTTGAATTTGTTGGAAGGAGCAGAACTGTTTCTTTCCCTTCCATTTTGGTCCTTTCTTCGTCCCAGACGAGGATCCAACTAAGAAAACAGGTTTTTCCTTTTTTATGGTGGCTTCATATGTAGTAAGCATATTGACTAGCTCTTCAAGGCTAGCCACCAGCTTGTTCATATTAAAATTCACCACAAACCCATCAAACGATGCTGGCAGTGACAGTAATAGGATGTCTGTAGATAACTCATTTGGCAAAACTATTTCTAGTCCTACCAATTTTAGCCCAATCATCCTTACACCATGCTCATGGACCGAGGCCCCATCTCGCAAGCGTGTAGTCATGAGCTCCTTGACGGCCGCATGCCTCAAGGGACGAGTCTGTGCACCATACAACTCTTGTAGGTGCGTGTAAATGTCGGTGGCATTTACAGCATCCTCAAACCGCCTCTGCAATTCATTTGACATAGAAGCTAGCATATAGCTCTTTGCTTTCAAGTCATGGTCCCACCATTTCTCTAGCTTTGCCAATTCATCAGCAGGTGCATTGGCTGCTGCCTCTTTTGGAGGAGCTTTATTGAGCACATATGCTATTTTTTCAGAATTTAAAACAATTTTTAAATTCCTTAGCCAGTCCTGATAATTTGGTCTGGTTAACTTGTTTTGATCAAGAATCGCAGATAATGGATTTCGTGTCGCCATCGTAAACATACTGAAATTTGAAACAGATAAATTTATTGACTATTTTAATATTTTATAAGACGTAAAATATGGACTTTTATTTTTACGAATTTTCTCCCACTATTTTGATATTTTCGCCACCCTCTGATGTAAAATGGGAAATCTAATTTCCTTAGTGAGTACGTAAGGTCCAATTGCTAAATCATGATCCCAATTATCTTGGCAAATCACAATTTCCAAAAGGTAGAGCCCAATTGCAACTCCTTGCAACCATTACGTAATTTTGCCTCACGTTTGATGAGAGCCCATTATAGGTGCTCTTTCTCTTTACGTGTCAATCCAGACCCATCAATATTGAACCTTAGTGGACGGTCGCCATGAGATCCCCATTATCTAGGCCAATGTCATGGGAGTTCCACGTAGTTCACATCAACTATGTCAGTGGAAGTCACAGCTTTCCGGCGTCCAAACCTCCCCATTATCTAGGCCAAGGTCTGTTCGCGGGTAGCGATCAACATGCAACCACCGTTGATGGAAGGCACGGAAATATTAAACTTTCTTTTAATTTTTCCTTTTAATGAGCTTGATATAAATTTTGAATCTTATTCAAAATGAGGGATTTTAATTTTAAAATCTCATGTCGTATTTGTTTGTTTGTTAGTCGGATTCATGCAACTATGTTTTATCCATGCAACGTCATACGTATAAATAAAACATACAAACAACATTCATCATACATCACATGCATAATAAATAAATGTAGATGATTACGGCCTTTTCCTATGTGATCCACGTGAGTTACATCGTGGATCATTGGTCTGTCTAGGGTAATGTAGGTATGCAATGCAATCCTATTACATTGCAGCTTCCATTTTACAAGTCTTCATTCCTCTGCTCCTTCTTCTATTTTATACCTCTCACTTATTCTAATGAATTATATTTAACTATTAAATCATGAAGACAGTAGAATAGGGATACAAACCGGGGTGGGTAACATCAGAAAAAGAGAGAGTGAGCTCGCAGGCTCAATTAAATATTACAACTTTAATATTTAATGAATACCTAAACATTCAGCTAAACACATTTGTCGGGGCCCGTAATCATCCACCATGCAAATATCTCCATATATGCAATAATATTAATTAATTACATCGCATATAATTAATTTAATCTATCGTTTCCGTAAATCATATTTCAGTTCAAAATTGAATCAATAAATTAAATAAAACAATTTTATTTAATTTCTAATTGATTAATTTTAAACTTTATGGTAAAATCATATTTTACCTTTAATCATAATATTAATTGAAGATAAGATTAATAAATTAAATAAAACAATTTTATTTAATTTCTAATTAATCAAACTCTCAATTAATTGTAAAATCCTTATTTTACACTTAATAAATTAAAAATCATATTTTTTAATAAATTAAGTTATACGATTAAATAATTGAAAAATATGATCTCCAAAAAAATCGATAATATGTGCCATACTAATTGGATTTTATTATTATTATTTTAAATCCAATATTTTAAGATACGACCAAATAAAAAATTTTCCCAGCACTGTTCATCTTCTTTCTTGAAAATACAATTACCATGCATGGAATCTGCTTCGGTCATTAAACTTTGAACATTGTACGGTTTTTATGCAATAGCAACTGGGACAATCCCAGTGCCTTACCGACCGCTCGTAGCAAAAAGATTGGGACGATTCCAGTGTCTATCACCAACACATCTTGTCACCTGCTTCGCTTAGCATCTTTATGCTCGCGCGAAGACTTTTCAAGCACACGAAGCTTGTGCACAGGCGGGTTCTCCGCCGTGTGCATGTGGAGGCAGAAGTCCAACTTCCACCTCACGTTGCCGCCATTCATGCACTTATGATGCTCGATATTTTGAGCCAATTTTTCATATCCGGCCATTATCCTTTCCGATCCGGTTAATCGATTAATTTTGGAAACGATCTATAAATTAATTATCGCACAAAAATATGAATCAAACCGCAAACTGGCTCTGATACCACTGTTGGGTTGTCCCGGAAATCAAATCTAAAACGCAGCGGAAATTAAAATATTTTCAGATCTACAATCTTCCGGGGACGATCGATTGCCTTTGATTCATATTTTAGTGATACGTGTAAATTAAATTAAATACACAAATAGAGATTACCACACGATCTAGATCGTGGTGACGACAATCTTGTCCAAATCAGACCGCACGGTTTGACTTTGCCGCTACCACGAACCGCCGAAATCCGGTACACCAACTATATGAATCTACCTCAAAATAGTTGGCACTAGTCAACTATCTGATTTTCTCCGAACAAATTAAGAAGCACGAAATATGAATAAAAGTTTTTAGTGAAAATAGCCGAGAACCAAGAGATAAAAGATAACTCTTTTGGAGAACCATTCTCTGCTATTATATATTCTCGGTTACTCCAATTTTTCCACAAACATTATTATTACAAGTGACCCTATCAATTCAATGCATTCACGTTCTTGTGCATTTCCTCATAAATGCATGTCTCCTTTTATTTATTTATTTTTTTAATTAAAAAATATATATAATATATTTACACATATATATATATTAACATGTATGTGTCGACATATGTGTCTATATATATATAATATTATTTTGAATATTTGAATATAAATTTGATATCATATATCACATCAAATATTCAACAAATGCAATATTTAAAAATAATAATAATTTTTATTCGATTTTTCGTGCTATCTTATAATCACTATTATAAGACTTGAAATTTAATCATATTAAATTTCTGATTATTAAATTCAACTCTTTGAATTTAATTATTAAACTCAACTCCTTGAATTTAATAATTATATTCGGGTAGATAACAATCAGTATTTGTGTGACCCTCAATGGTTCAGGGATACAGCTAGTTGTGGGTTCACAACTTCTTTGTGATTCAGAACAACATTTGTTCTTATTCGAGCTTACCCTAATTAGCTCCATTCTTTTCATCAACCCTTTGATCAAGAATGTCAGAACTCAATTCTGATTGCACCCATCGGATCATGGTAAAAGCGTCTAGTAGCATCGCCCCATGATCCCCTAGGTATCACTGACAGTGCCTGCAAGAACCTTATGCTATGGTTAATGTACAGTACGGTCCCTTCAACCAAGTATATCCCGATCGAATCTGCAACCATTGATATATCGAGAGTTGCTAATTAATTCGATAACAATGCGATGTATCTTTGAGTAATAATAATGGCATCTGATGTGCAACTAGAGAACCACCTTCCCTAAAGCACATTTCATGCTCTGGCCAGAGACTTCTTGCACTATTAATTCATCAGATCACATAGGATATCTTCACCCGTAGGTGAGCGATGAATTCCCGACTACATTATATTGGCTCCTACGTATTTCGAAACTACACCCAACCTCGCCACCTTATGACCCTCAGTATAATCGGTAAACGAGTCAAAGTGCAGGCTAGTACGCAGAGCCTCCATGTTGTCCCGGGTCAAAGGACTAATGGTGTACAACCATAACCACGGACTATTCCACTCGATAAATGAAAACCACTTGGAAAGTACGAGGGAGGGTTGTTCAGTCCATCATCATATGATCACCCATCTGTATGAATGGACCTCTCCATGCTCTTGTCAATGAAACATGACGTTTTCATCACAGATGTTAGTCTCAAGCTCGAGCGACCTTTATCCTTATTTTAGGCGGCTGAATCGACTAGGAACCAATTTAGAATATACAGTACACTTTCTAATGAGTTTCATGATCTTACGTTGAAAGGCAGACCTCATGGTACTTATTGTATATTCAAGGAACTTTATCTATGCAGCTTGCATGTGTATACAGATAAAGTAAATGCCATAATATGATCATAAAATATTATTCAAATAAAGATTGTTTTACATTAGAGTCAATAAAACCCTAGCCACAAGTTGGCTTGCCGGGCACCTAGTCTAACAAAATCTGTACAAACATTGCAAATAATAGGCAACTCATCAAACACATAAAAACATATCTTGTGAAATATTTGAGAATGAATAATTATGATGTAATCGTCGAATACATTGACAACTTCTTATGAAACACATGAAAAAACATGGCTTGTGGAAAACATATTTAAGATTGAAGCAAAAAATCGACATATATACTTCAAATTTTGAAAATAAAAAATTGAAGCAAAAACGAAGATTATCTTATTTTTTTGAATTGGACATTTCGAAATCACAAAAGAACGATGACAAAAGTCGACTTGCATTGCTGAACTTCTCCTTCAAACATCTTTTTTCAAGCCAGGAGAGAGTTGACAGATTCATTGGGTTATGAGGAGGGAGACGTTTATGATTTGACTTTGATGTATTTTAATTTAAATTTAATAATCTCTACTATTTTATTAAAGCTTAGATGCTCATAAAAACAGCTCATGCAGACACCAAGTTTTTTTGACCATTTTGCTTCACCACCTTAATAATATTTGTCTCTCCTCAAAATCACTCCACATCTCCAAAAAAACTGTTCCACACACCTACTCTGCACGATTCTCTCAGATATTGTTGGTTTACCTTCGTAAATTTCGCTTCACTCTTTCAAATCTTCTCTCGAAAATCAATTTATACCTGAAAAGTACAAAGTGTCTGATCTCGATCTTCATTGTTATCCCAGCTCTGCATAATTAGCTCTCTATATGCTGGATTGGGATATATCACATCCACGATCTCCTCCAACATATACTCGGTTGAAGCCTCGACGAACCCAACACCACATCCATTGCACTCGATCTCCAGCCGTCCTATCTGCCGGTTCAAATTCAATTTTCCGACCAAGAAATCATAAGGGATGAATTGTAATTTTGCAAATATCTTCCTCTCAACCGCTCTCAATCGATCCGATTGTTATTCGTTTCGAGTTCCGCATTTCAGTACTGAAATTTGAGTATTGAATTTGGTTGAGGTAACCTATTCTTTGGTTGAATTTCGGCTTCTCGTTAAATCAAATCGCGTTTAATGTCGAGTTGAAACGACATGTTTGACTTAAACCAAATTGGTTGTTATGGCTGCTAGATTTTTTATGTTACTAAATTCGAAAACCACATTCACACATTAAATCAAAAATCAAATTGCATTTCGACTTCTCATTGATAACTTATTCAAAATGCGTTTTTATGTTTATTGGACAACTGAAGCTGGTCTCTTGATGATTTGTATACATTTTGTTTAGTGAGGATGGTGATGTATTTTGTTGTAATTTTATCGAGTTCAAGCATAAATGATAATATATGAAAATGCCACTTGACTTTGTTTTGCCATTGAGTTTAGCGGTGATGCCTTCTCATAACTTGACTATAGATTTGTAATCAGATTAAGTGATCGTTTGTGTTTCTTAATAAGTTCTGATGTTTATTGGAAAACTGAAACTAAATTCAGACAAATTCATATACAAACGAATTTAGATCGAGTCTTTTAAAATTCATGATACCATACTTAAATATAGGTGCATTTTGATGATTTCAAAAACATTTTTTTTATGATTCAAATACTTAACATAAAATCAACGCAAGTGTTATACAACACATATAATCATGTTGAATTTGATTGAGGTATTGTTACCGATGAGTGCATGTTATTAATTATATGCTCTCTTTTTCCAGTTTTTTTCTGGGATTCTCTGTGAATAGCTGGATGTATGTTATTTTTTAAAAAAATAGATGGTGAGTCTCCTACTTTGTTGTGACAGATGTGAGAAACATTTATGGTTACATCCAAGAAATGTGCTTAAGCAGCAGCGGATGGCTTAGAGGCAGCAGAAAAAAGAGAGAGCTTTTTAGCCAAGCTTTCACTGCGTCTTTCCCTCTGTTCCTTCGACTATACATGCGAGGCACATTTAGTCTTAATAAAAAATCTTACATTTAAAATATACATTTACTCATAATATCTTAAGCAAATTTCCAGGAGTACCCGCAATTTCTTTTGCGCATAGGTGATGGATTGCAACATATTGTGCATTTGTGGTTCTTCATAATTTTTCAGTGTTTTAAATTTTATTTTCTGTGCAAAACTATAGATCATGTAGTTTAGCATATAATTCGTGTAATTTTCTGTCCTTTTATTTTTATTTTTTCGGTTTTTTTATGGCTTAAAGTCTTTGGATGTGATTCGGGGTAATTTTGCGAATAAGTTTCATAAAATTATTATTATGATTTTAGCATGGTTTCATGAGTTTAGCATATAATTCGTGTAATTTTCTGTCTTTTTATTTTTATTTTATGGGTTTTTTATTGCTTGAAGGCTTTGGATGTGACATGTTTTTGGTAATCTTGATGACATTGATTTGCTAATGCATATTTTAAGTATACAATTTTTTATTAGACTAAACTTTTAAAATATATATATATGACGTAAATGTATAATATTATGTTCAACAAAATAATGTATAGTATTATGATCATATAATATTTGAGATTTATTGTATTTTGGAATGTAAAATCACGAAATATGTATTTTGAATGAAAAAAAAATATATGTTTTCATTTTTTTTGTATGTTGTATTTATTCTATGATTTTTAAATTTCGTTTTCATGTCTAATTTTTTTTTATATTTTTAATATTTTCAATTGTTTTAAGATTTCGATATATGATGTATGGATTATTACTATGGTTTGCTAATTTATTACTGCGGAAATTCTTACGATCATTTAGCACTCAAATATATTTATGTGTTTTATACTATTGCTTTGCACATATCCAATTCCTGGTTGTTGATCATGGAACATATAATAGGTTTCTGAACAGAGAGTTAATCAAGGAGTCGTGAAAGAAGTTCAAGTTTCAAGTTTGAAATGTATTGATCATACTGGTTAGCGTGTATACGTAATTCTAACTTAGATTTTGGAATATGTTTATACAATGAGTTAATTTTTACTCTTTGGTCAGTAGTATGCCAATGTAAGGATGGTCTATACATGTTTTTGGTGACTCTGTTATTTTATTTCTTGATTATTGAAACTTATACATGTCGAGACTAATATTTAATAGTTGTCTTCTGAATATTGTAACAGATTTAAATACTATTTAGCTTCAATGTCTTCGCCTCCTACGTGGGTTAGCGAGACGACGAGCACAAAGACAATTAATGACACAAGATCAACGACAAGCAAATCTAGCCCAACGTTGGTCAAACTACCAAAGACGTATAAATAGAAGTGCACATGCTACATATTCCGATGAATCCAACTTTGAAATGTCAGATGTTACTACACATTTGAATTGTATGTTATATAAAATATGTATTGCTTCCTTTTTATCAGTCATTATTTCCCTTTTTTGTACATTTATATTATTATTTCTGAATTTTATTTATTTATTCTACCACACGCATATAAGCTCTTATACATTTTTCAGTTTCCATCAACAACAATTTGGCTATGACTACCACAACACATGCAATAATGAAAACTTCTTTAAATGAAGGTGGTAGATTTCATTTGCATTGTTTGAAGTTGAACGATTTTAAATATTTTTTTATATGATATGCAAGCCAATATTTGAGACTACATCCACATGTACTAATTAAATATTTGACATTCACTTTTAATGTCAGGTATCATCGCAACTACGGTTGGACAAATGTGTCATATACAGACATTACCTTATCAAACAATGACATCAAATTTTGAGCAATGTAGTACTATCACATGTCAACGTCTAACTGATTTAAATCATCAACTTAATATACTAAATTCAAATACATCATTGCTATAATATGTATCATTTATTTTCTTGACTTTGCATTATCTCATCTATATGTAATATAAGACACCCAAAATCAACATATAACTACATGAACTATGAATATTGAAAACAACATAATTGTTACCTCTGACATATATTTTTAAACATATATTGTTAGCATAATCGTCTTTTGACTTATATTTTTAAACATGAAAAATTTAATTTGAACACATGTTACATTTTTTTAATGTCTTATTTTAAAGTTTCGTACAAAAATTTTAATTTATTTAAAGTAATTATTATCGTTTTTCAAAAATTCATATAAATATGAAAAAATTTGTTTTATAATATGGTAAATTTTTTTAACGTAAAGTATGAAATATATGACTTTCTCATTAGCCCTTATATACATTTCACAATTTCAATTAAGACTAGCCACAGAGGCACAATATTGCGTGTGTCATGAATATATATTTGAGGCTAATATATTAAACATTCGTCATATTACAACACCATGACACCAAAACATTTTGTGTCATGAATATAATTTGAAATTTTGGCAATAACCTCAAGACCGTCCAGATTTGATTACAAGGATATTTCGGTCAAAATTTGAGGAGTTTAAGAAAGAAATTGTGGGTCGAGGGGTTTTAGGTAAGGTCTGCTCTTATTCGTATGTCATCGAGTATAAAAAAAGAGGGCTTCCTCATATTCATATGTTAGTCATATTTGAAAATAATGACAAGTTATGTACTCCCGATCACTATTACTCAATTGTATGTACTGAAATACCTTTAAAAATAAAGAACACAATCTACACAAAGCAGTTGTCCACCATATGATACATGAGCCCTGTGGATCAATCAATCTTAATTGTCCATGCATGGTAAGTGGTAAATGTAAGAAAAACTTTCCAAAGCCATTTGTGGAATACATGACCGACGATTTCAGTTGGGAATAAATATAGCAAGCGGACTAGGTCAAGTTATAGTAAATGGATGATGAGTCCAAGTATCGATCCCACAGAGACTAATATTTAATTACTAGAATTTATATCACTTAACTTAAGCTAGACAAAATAAATAAAAAAATGATTTGTGGATTATTAATCTAAACTTTAAATAAAATAATTGTAATTAAAAACGAGGGATTCAAATATCAAGGAGGGATTCAAATTCAAATAATTAACTAAGACGTACAACGGTACCAAACTCTACTATGTTGACACGTGTTAAAATTCAATTAATTATTTAATTCTTGACAATCACGGTGAAATCCTCAAATTTATTTATTAAACGATTCCTCGAGTTAATAAAAGTAAATTCCAATTATTTCTAATTGAATTTAATTAGATCTAAATGCATTAAATTTTCGTGGAATTTCAGTTTTGACCTAAAACCGCACACTGAAACCGAATACTATTTCTAGTCAGTTTAACCATGTGTTGATGACATCTTTGTTGCTATATTTAACCAATCATCTTCCGATTCGTGATTAATCAACAGACATGTAAATAGTTGATCAGGCTATTAACAAGAAATATTAAACTAACATCAATCAATAATTAAAATCTAAAAAATAATATAATGAAAATAAAACAAATATCAAATAAAATATTGTTTGGCCCTATTGTGGTCTTAGCTTTAATAAAATTAATCCATGAATTCAGAACAAAAGTGCAAACTAAGATTTAATTTCATAGAAGAGAACAAAAGAAAGAAAGAAATAAGAGGAATTCTCTGTGATTTAGGCGTGTGTGAGGAATTCTTCCAGCTTTTGTCTTCTGTCTTCCTCCCTTCTTTTCCTTCTTCCGCGCTGGTGCTACTTCACAGTAGCTTTCTGTTCTACGCTTGTTTTCTTTGTTCTGCACTTCCGCCACTCTCTTCCACACTCTGTCTTTTTTTTTCTCTCTTCTCTGTTGCAGCCCTACTCCTCTGTTCTGCTCTCCTCCTTCCCTCCGTACGCTTCTCTCTTCTCTCCTCTCTTCTCTGTTCTGTCCCTTCCGCGCTGGTTTTTTCTTTTGTTTTGCGCCCCTTTCACGTCTCTGACTCTTCTCCTTTTTATTCTTCTCAATGGGCCTCATCTTTCAAATATTTTAAGCCCATGTCAAGTATAAAAAATGTAGATAAGATATTCATCAAGATTTACATAGATTTTTCTAAATTTTCAATATCATCAAGGAATGAGAATATTTTATTTCCTTTCTTTTGATATTTCGTTTCCTTTGAAATCTTATAAAATCATCTTATCTCCCAATTTATGCATTTTTTTCTCTTCTATTCAAATCTACAATCATTATAAAATTAATTAAGATAAGCACAAAATTAGGGATAATAGGTCTAGATAAGCACAAATATTATAAAATAAAATCCCTAAAATCTCTATAAGATTTGGACTTATCAATCCCCCCACACTTAGCTTTTGTTCGTCCTCGAACAAATAAAAGAATAAAAATATAACCGAGGAATATTCAATGATTCACTACAAAATTGATACAATCGACACTTTTCAACCTTCCAAATTCCGTCACACTCAATCAAAAAATCACAATTCGAAAATCATAAAATTCACTTTCGTTGCAACTTTAAAAAACTCAAGCATTCACTAGAAAAGATCAAGATAATGAGACGTGTGTAGTGTGAAAGTCAAAACTCATATTCCTCAAAGGTGTTTTAGTTCAAGGAGTGCTCATATTTTCTGAATTTTTTTTATATGAAGAAACTCTCCATAAGCTTGTCTTTCATACCTTTCTCCACTAATTGTTGGAGGAAAATGATCCGGTCAATAGGACTTTTCAAGCTTATAACGTTAGGTCATGGCTCACGGCTACAATAAAGGTAGGGAATTCAAAATGAGATAAAATAAACAATTTAATCATATAGCGCACTCTTTCATCTCTTATATTCCCCCCTCACTGATATTCATCATCCTCCATCAACTTTTTTCATCTTCCCCCATTATTTTTCTCTTTTGCTTCAGTTTTTTTTCCAATCCTTAACGACATTCCCTTTTAGGTTTTTCAATCACCACATCAATATTCCTCCTTCCTTTCTTTTTCATTATGTATCTTTTCATCAATCCCTTTCTCATTCTTCATGATTTTTTTTAAACTTCTCCAATTTTTCTTATCAATTATCAACACATGGGAGTTATTGAAAATTTTAAAGCGCTAAAGGGGTTTATTTCTCTCAAAATTAAGGTAGAGGAATAGTGTATATGCTAGAATTGGGTAGTTGATGTGGGATTTTGGGTAGTGTATATGCTAGAATTGGGTAGTTGATGCTAGATTCTGGAGTTTGACAAAACATGAATCAATCGATTAACAAAATATGAATCAACTGATACGCGCAAGCAAATTCGACAACTGAACTTATCAACTGAAATCAGCTGATACAATGATACAGAGTAAACTGATCAGTTGGAACTGATCAGTTAAAACATTCAGCCGAATGCCTCAAAGTCTCTCAACTGAAGATGTCTCGGGAAAGAACAAAGAAGACATAACAGATTACAAGAGCACCGAACAACAACCAAGACTACTTAAAACAACGCATTCCGGACAAAGCAATTAAGACGCCGAATTACAATAAATGAAGCAAACAATATCGAAGGAATAATCAAGTGGAAACCAACGGATACAAAGATTCAAATTTATCTCAAGATTACCGTTGGAAAAGAAGAGTATAAATATGGCAGAAGAAAAAGAAGAAGTGACGATACATCATTCAAAACTTGCTATTACTCTGTCAAAATCTCAGCTCACTCTTACTTGATTTATTCGTAGCAATCAAGGCTACAAGTTGAGCAAACTAGCACTCTGTAATATTTGTTAATTCAATAGTGCTAAGATCAGTTACGCACAGAGATCATTTTGTAATACTAAGAGTTTCAGTTTAGGCAGTGGGTAAGTCCTAACTGAAGTGAGTCTGTACAAGTGTTGTATTGGATCAAAGTCTTTTAGTGGAAATCCTATCCTTGTGATAGAAGGGGTGACGTAGGAGTAATTGAATTCTCCGAACATCCAGAAACAATCCTTGTGTATTTTATTTCAGTTCTGTATTCTATCTGTCAGTCAGTTACCTTCCGCAACTACCTCAGTTTAACTGATTGATATTGACCAACAAGATTCCGAGAATCAGTTTGTCACCAAACTGAACTCAAAAATTCGATAAGACCAATATTAATTGAGAGTGTTTATTCAACCCCCCCTTCTAAACACTCTTGACACGTCAATCGATCCTATCAAAAACTAGTTTGTGCTCAAATCTTTCAGCTACAACTATAGCTCATCTCAATCAGTTCTAGGTGTAATTCAATCTCTTGAGTGATAAAAAATCTAGAAAATCAATTAGTGTGTCATGTAATCACAAGTGCAGTTTCTCAAAGAATAACCAAAGAAAAAATTTTCATGTTCGAGGATTAGACATTAAACCATGTGCTAAGTATGGTGACGTGAAACAAAAAAAATCCCCTCACACTTTAAATTTACACTGTCTTCAGTGTTATGACATTTAAAAAATATATAAAACTTGGATATAGAATAGTAAGAGAACACTTCCCTGACAGTGTTGCTTTAAGCTCCATGGAATGCAACATGGGTATGGTAGAATTCCTCCGTGCATGTAGTCTTTTGTTTCAACAGTTAAATCTTTTCCAGAGTCCAAATC
Organism: Primulina tabacum; assembly: GCF_025594145.1. Lineage (NCBI taxonomy): Eukaryota > Viridiplantae > Streptophyta > Magnoliopsida > Lamiales > Gesneriaceae > Primulina > Primulina tabacum. The sequence continues at coordinate 18,599,296 of NC_134552.1, forward strand.
ATCTTACTTCATTCCAATATTCCCTACACACACCAAAATCACAGAGGATTAAACTAACAAAATGAAAAAAATAAAAATAAAAAATGAAACGATGGGAAATAAAATAAATCACTGGATTGCTTCCCAGCAAGCGCTAAATTCATTGTCTATAGCTTGACTACGGAGAAGCATCCATCAAATAGCGTCTTCCGCCCATAGTAAATATCATACAATATTACATATGGGTTTTGATTATATGTTCCCTCAAGCTTGGCATGATATTGACATTGCACGCTCGTCGCTCCAACAACACTCTGCAAAGACTGATTATTAGGGGAGGAACAATCTAATCTATGATAAAACTCGTAGATGATGTAATATTCTTGAGTTTGCGTTAATGGAAATAAATAATCCGCTGGTGGAATATATGTTAAGACCATATATGAGTTCAAATCCTTCGACTTGTGTTCTTCTACATCCTCCAACTTCTCTTCTGCCTCATCTTCGCATAGGGATTCCTCGAAGAATTCTTCTTCCTCCAACTTCATTTCTGCCTCATCTTCGCATAGGAATTCCTCAAACTTCACTTCTGCCTCATCTTCGCATAGAAATTCCTCGAAGAATTCTTCTTCCTCCAACTCAAACACTTGCGGAAGATCAGATTCAGGTGAAGTTTCTACATGATTTAAATCACTCTCCAAAATTTGGTTGTTTGAGTTGTCATCATTCACCCATGCCTGATTGGTCATTAATTGATCATCAAAAATCGCTTCATTCTCTTGGCGGATTTCAGAAACTGGTTGCATTAGAAGCTCAATCTGTTCATCGATGAAACACAAAGAGTTGACCATCTTCTCCCACTGGGCCATGATTTCATCTAAATGTGCACTACGCTCTTCTTGTTCCTCAAATGGTTGGTTTACAAAATTGGGGCAAAATTGTGGAGGATATTGGTGACTCCAACCCTGCAGTGAAGGATCACAATGCCAGTGGTAGTCGAAATCTGCCATATCATTTAACAAGTGCATTGCACTGTTGTATTCTCTATTAAATAAGTGACTACCAGTTGCCAAAGCTCCATAATTTACCCAACTTCTTGTTGCCTCATCCAAACCAAAATAAAAAATTTGAATAAGAGTGTAGTTTGACAAATCATGAAACCGAAAGTTGTTTGCCAGATCATTGAATCTCCCCCAAGCAGCATAGAATGGTTCCAAGTATTTTTGGGCAAAATTCGTGAACAATCCACGATGATCCATCTTGAAGTACCTCGCAATAAAACAAATAAATTAGAAAAAAAACAGATGATTTTTTTTAGCTTTTTTTTTGGGAAAAAAATGTCTAGTCTCAATAAAGAAATTTATTCCAATATTAAATAAACTAGTCCCCGGCAATGGCGCCAAAAACTTGACCGAAGATTTCGGTTGGGAATAAATCTAGCAAGCGGACTAGGTCAAGTTATATTAAATGGATGATGAGTCCAAGTATCGATCCCACAGAGACTAATATTTAATTACTAGAATTTATATCACTTAACTTAAGCTAGACAAAATAAATAAAAAAATGATATGTGGATTATTGATCTAAACTTTAAATAAAATAATTGCAATTAAAAACGAGGGATTCAAATATCAAGGAGGGATTCAAATTCAAATAATTAACTAAGACAAACAACGGTACCAAACTCTACTATATTGACACGTGTTAAAATTCAATTAATTATTTAATTCTTGACAATCACGGTGAAATCCTCAAATTTATTTATTAAACGATTCCTCGAGTTAATAAACTTATTTAAATCTAACAGTCCAATTATTTCTAATTCCAATTATTTCTAATTGAATTTAATTAGATCTAAATGCATTAAATCTTCGTGGAATTTCAGTTTTCGCCTAAAACCTCACACTGAAACCGAATACTATTTCTAGTCAGTTTAACCATGTGTTGATGACGTCTTTGTTGCTATATTTAACCAATCATCTTCCAATTCGTGATTAATCAACAGACATGTAAATAGTTGATCAGGCTATTAACAAGAAATATTAAACTAACATCAATCAATAATTAAAATCTAGAAAAATAATATAATGAAAATAAAACAAATATCAAATAAAATATTGTTTGGCCTTATTATGGTCTTAGCTTTAATAAAATTAATCCATGAATTCAGAACAAAAGTGCAAACTCATATTTAATTTCATAGAAGAGAACAAAAGAAAGAAGGAAATAAGAGGAATTCTCTGTGATTTAGGCGTGTGTGAGGAATTCATCCAGCTTTTGTCTTCTGTCTTCCTCCCTTCCTTTCCTTCTTCCGCGCTGGTGCTACTTCACAGTAGCTTTCTGTTCTACGCTTGTTTTCTTTGTTCTGCACTTCCGCCACTCTCTTCCACGCTCTGTCTTTTTTTTTCTCTCTTCTCTGTTGCGGCCCTACTCCTCTGTTCTGCTCTCCTCCTTCCCTCTGTACGCTTCTCACTTCTCTCCTCTCTTCTCTGTTCTGTCCCTTCCGCGCTAGTTTTTTCTTTTGTTTTGCGCCCCTTTCACGTCTCTGACTCTTCTCCTTTTTATTCTTCTCAATGGGCCTCATCTTTCAAATATTTTAAGCCCATGTCAAGTATAAAAAATGTAGATAAGATATTTATCAAGATTTACATAGATTTTTCTAAATTTTCAATATCATCATGGAATGAGAATATTTTATTTCCTTTCTTTTGATATTTCGTTTCCTTTGAAATCTTATAAAATCATCTTATCTCCCAATTTATGCATTTTTTTCTCTTCTATTCAAATCTACAATCATTATAAAATTAATTAAGATAAGCACAAAATTAGGGATAATAGGTCTAGATAAGCACAAATATTATAAAATAAAATCCCTAAAATCTCTATAAGATTTGGGCTTATCAATACACATCTCGAGGAAATGATTCATACCCTGTGTATCGAAGACGTGAAGGTGGTCAAGAATCAATTTTAAACAATGACGTTCTTTTCATTGATAATGGTGGGTTCTCCCGTACAATCCATGGCTTTTGTTAAAATATGATTGTCATATTAATGTTGAAGTATGTGTAGGGATTAAATGTGTCAAGTACATATACAAGTACATCCATAAAGGTCCTGATCGAGTCACACTAGAGTTAGGAAATGAGCAAAATTGTGATGAAATCCAATAACATGTGGACGGAAGGCGAATTTGTGCGCCTTTCATTGATAATGGTTGGGTTGTCCCGTACAATCCGTGGCTTTTATTAAAATATGATTGTCATATTAATGTTGAAGTATGTGTAGAGATTAAATATGTCAAGTACATATACAGGTACATCCATAAAGGTCCTGATCGAGTCGCAATAGATTTAGGAAATAGGCAAAATTGTGATGAAATCTAGTATGTGGATGGAAGGCGGATTTGTGTGCCTGAAGAATTGTGGAAAATTTTCTCATTTGAGTTTAGTAGGATGTATCCTTCAGTCATTAGGTTACAATTAAATACACCAAACCAACATTTGATTTATTTTGACCCTCAATAAACACACAAGTGATCTGCTTGTAGATGATGAAAACTCGAAGACTATGATTACATAATTTTTCAAAATAAATTGTGATCTTGACTTGACTGGAAAGTATTTATATCGAGAATTTCCACAATATTACACATAGATCAAATATGGGAAAAATGGATTCATCGAAAAAGCAACAATAAAGTGGTTGGAAGAGTATATGTCGTGTCGCCATCTGAAGGTTAAAGGTTTTAACTTCATATCTTTTTAAATCATGTAAGGGGCCCTACATCTTTTGAAGATCTAATGAATGTGAATGAGGTAGCATATTCAACATTTAAGGAGTCTGCTCAAATGAGGGGACTTCTCCAACATTATGATTATGTAAAACACTGTCTATGAGAAGCACGCTCTGTTAGAATTCCATCTTCATTGAAAAGGTTATTTGTATCCATATTGGTATTCTGTCAACCAACAATGGGATGAGTTCCATCCTTACATGTGTGAAGATTATGGTATTGAAATTTCATTAAGTAACTTAATCATCAATAAGTTATTGCCTGAGATACGAAGGTTGTTGCATCAGTACAAAAAGAAACTTGATGATTTTGATTTGCCATCAATAAGTGTTGATTTTTTAGATGACACACTGCTACCCAGAATAATTGAGGACGAGCTTTCTTATCATATTTCTGATGATGATTTGAGACCTATTGAACGTTTGAATGCTCAACGGAGGATTGCTTTTGACATCATCATAGAAATATTATGCATAACCAATCAAAACTTTTCTTCATTGAGGTACTGGTAAGACTTTTTTATATCACTCAATATTGTCACATTTAAGAAAAATGGGTAAAATTATAATTGCGGTAGCAACATCTGGAATAGCTGTGACATTGTTGCCAGGTGGAAAAACTGCACATTCACGTTTTCAAATTCCACTTAGACCAACCGCATCAACATTTTGCAAAATAAAAAAACAGACAGAACTTGCAAATCTAATAAGACGTGCATCAGCTATAGTATGGGCCAAGGCTCCAATGGCAAATCACTATGATTTTGAATCCGTCAGTAAGAGTTTCCAAGTTATTATGGAAAATCAAATAGCATTTGGAGGGAAGACAATGATTTTTGGTGGCGATTTTCGACAAGTGTTACCGGTTGTTAAACGAGAGTCAAAGGCAGAACAAATTGCTGCAAGTATTTCAAGGTTGACATTCTGGCAAAGCGTAAAGATAATACAACTTCAACAAAATATATATGAGATCTGCTCAAGATATTGAGTTCTCGCAATTTCTCTTGCGCATATGTGATGTATTGCAATGTACTATGAATCATGATTTTATAAAATTACCAGAATCAATTGTCATACCATGTGAAGGTGAACAATCAATTCAGATGTTGATTGATTTTTTTTTCCCTGATATGATAAATCACGTTAATGATGAGAACTATATGGTTGATAGAGCCATTCATCACACCAAAAAATGTATGTCGACAACATTAATCAAATGCTCATTCTCAAGTTTCCTAGAGAAGTAAAAGAGTATACATCTTGGGATAGTGTAGAAGACGACAATCACAACCTTTTTCAAGAAGAATTTTTGAATTCCCTTAGTCCAAGTGGTTTGCCACCACATAAAATCATATTGAAACTAGGAAGTCCTATTATGCTCTTGAGAAATGTTACGCACGAACTTGGTCTATGCAATGGAACAAGATTAATATGCCGCAGTCTGGGTAGAAATTTTATAGATGCCGAGATCATAACAGGTCCTCACAAGGCTACCAGATTCTTTCTACATAGAATGCCCTTGAAAAGTGAAGATAACTCTGGATTACCATTTGAGTTTACACGTCGACTATTTCCCATAAGGCTTAGTTTTGCTTTGACAATAAACAAAGCACAAGGTCAAACAATCTCAAATATTGGTAAATATTTTTGCGTAACCACGTGTTCAGTCACGGTCAGCTATATGTTGCACTTTCAAGAAGAGTCTCACAAAATTCTACAAAAATTTTGGTAAAAGATGGGAATTTACATCGTCGATCTGGTGTATTCACGAGAAACGTGATTTTCAAAGACGTATTGCTACCTAATAGAGAATGATAAAGTGTAAGTAAATCAACTCTCTTTATTTTAAATTTTTAAAAAATACATTATGCACAAATAGTTACAATAATTGTTAAATACATGCTATATGTTCAATGTTAGAATTTGGGGGATGCTAATATATATATTCGATTATCTGTGTTAAACCACATGCAGTTATATGTGACACCCTGTAATTTTTCCATATTTTTATCTCTGTAATGTTTCTCTATTTCTCATCCTCTATTTTATCACGTCTCCCGAATAACCATTTTTGGCATGAGTATTACACTTTCTATATTTATTAATTCAAATTTGAACATTAATTTGTTAGTGCCTAATGGATGAACATATTATTTATGATTTTTTGTTTGTTGATATAAGTTGAATTTTTTTGCTGGTTATGATTTTCCTTTGTGTTTTTCTCAAAAGTTGAAGGATACATGTTGCAAACAAAGTATTTGTATAAATTACATACTCAATTCAATGGATCATATCTACTCGCCCACATCTCATCTGGTTTGTTTTATCAATGAATAAGTTTATGGTCTATAAAATATTATGTTGCTTTGTATTAGTGAATCATATTAAATTAGTTTGTTCGTTTTGATATTGCAGGTGATAATGTATTTATTACGAGCTTCAAGGTATTATAATTTAATCTCTCACATATTCTCAACAAAGTCACTAAATTATTATCTTAGGGTTTCTTATACATTGTTTTATTATAAAGTTTATAGACAAATTTAAATTTTGGTTGGTAGATTTTAAACTCAAATGTTTCAAGATCTAGCAGAGTTCCGATAACAAAATCCAAACTTTCATATGACACATTATACTATATATAATGAGTCATATTTTGATATTTGCTGCATATGTATTTAAATCTAAAGATTCATACATGGAGAACGCGGATGATGGAGGCAGGAATCCTACCAATAATGTCCATAAATAGCCAACACTGCATGTTTTTAAAATTCTTTGTATTACAGTAATAAACTTGACCTTAGCATGGATTTACAAATTTATTATTTCCATTGATCTATCTACTTAATTTGTTGATTACTATTTCAACTTAAGCAAAACATAGTATGTGTATTCCATAAAGATTTAATTGTAATGAAGTTAATTTTATAATTGTTTATATCTTAATTTTAAATTCTGTAACTATTAATAAAATTTGTATTCTTAATATTTTTCAAGTGATCTACTTACAAAATTTCGGTTTTTCTTGACAAATAAAAAGAGTTTGCCAATTTTTACTTTATTTGCCATGAATTTACCGAAATCCTTGCAGTAGTTTAAATTTTGTTATGTCAAATCAATTTTTTTAGTACGCTTTAATTGATTGTTCTATTTATTTTGTATGTTTATGTTGTACTTGGTTATGATTCGATAAAATGAATATTTTTTTTATTAAGCTAGAGCATAGATGATTTAATTTATGCATAAAATGCCTAATGATAAATACAACTTTAATTATTTTTTTCCCTTCAATTTATTAGCTTAATTTAGAAGACAAATGTGAGTTTTTTATATTCAATAAATTTTAGTTTGATGATATTTTGATATTTTTTGGACAATTTTTTGACTATTTGTTTAATTTTTTTATATTAAAGTTTAACGTTATTTCACAGAAGATGATATTACGGTTTCAAAACAATATTATTTTGAATGATAAAAAACTATATCATATTACAAATTGAGGTTGACAGATTTATTTAAACTTTGTAATTCATTACCTTTCATGAATATATTCATGATCCCAAATATTTCGGTGTCATGATATTGTAATATCATAAATAATTAATATTTTAGGTTCGTATATTCATGATATACGTAATGCGTGTGTCACATTGGTCAGTTATATATAAATTATAAAATGTCAATTTTGTTATCTTATCATAGAACATGGACGAAGTTAAAACACTGGCCGAGGTATTTTACTCTAAATTACCGAGAGTTCATCTATGAAACAAAAATGAAAGACTTTTTAATTAACATACATGCTGAATGACCGACCTTCTCTGATCGATCAGTTGCGCCGGAGCCAGAAGTCGCCGCCAAAGGTTGGTTGGCCGACGAGCCTCTGAGAAAGAGTTAGACTTCAAAAGAGAGATATAGAGGAGATCATCCGTAGAATCTGATGGCTCGATCTTCTCCCGAGGGAAGCATAAACATATCGGCGAGTACGAAGAAAATCGCCGTCGATAACCGAATTTCCATCCGTTTCTACTTTCGCATAGCCGATAACATTCTAAAGCAGGTATACTGATTTTATTCGCATGTATTTTGTCATCAGTAATGGTATCGGCACCAATTTGTGAATTGAAGAGGCTTGTTGCCTCTTGGTTCTCGATAGTGACAATGATTTATTTTCTCGTGGAAGAATTTGAATCGAATTTTGTTTATTTTTGGTTTTTCATTGTGTATCGCGGAAGAATGATTTTTTGTGATACAGTAGGGTTTTTGTACCAAGTGAGACCATGATTAAATATGCTGACAGAGTTTGTGTGTTGGAGCAGTGATGTATGTAAGAACTTCAAAGGATTTGAAGCTCTGATTTAGAACTAGACACGCTCGTGTTCAAATTTTATTTGGATTTTCGTCATTAGGAATTGCATATTTTCATCGGCTCAATTTCATGGATTACAACGCATGTTGGAATGTTGTAATTGTTGTTTTGCGTCACACCACTCTAGTTGGTAACAAGTAGGAAAAATCGCGTATAAATTTTCCTCCTATTTTGAGAATACATCACCATTGAACTGGGTAAGAAGTGAGATCGGTTGTTTTGAGCTGAAATAATTGAAAGAATGGGTGTGTCTTAGCTGAGATTTTCCGGTAGCTGTCACCAATATTGAATTCCAATGGAATATTTAACTGAGGGATGTGTTTGTGACTAAATCGAGCAGAGATTGAGGTCTGCTTAAATTTCAAATAGCTATTTTCCCGGATGATGTCTATGAGCATAAACAAGTATGTTTCAAACTGATGAATTAAATCAGTTCTTAAGTGAAAATATAGAAGGTGAACATTTATTGTACTGCTCCTTGGGTGATTGGAAGTGAATTCCAGGACAAATAATTTAGGATACACGGATACTTATAATGCATGGATCGAGATTCTTGCACATTATTTGTTGCTGGGATCCTTTTTCCAGACCATCAGACATGGTTTTCTTTGGTTTCCCTTGAAACAATTTTTTGCTTATCATATATGAGAGGTCATTGTACTGGAACATGCTTGGCTTCGTCTACATTATGGTGAAAAGTACATGAAAACCTGAAGTTTGGTTTTTGCAGAGGTTTCATTCTTTTGTGAATAAAGTGTTTTATTCTCTTTGACTCGATTTTATTTTCAATCAGTGTTTGGATACTATTTTTTGATTTTACTATTTTACTCTACTGTCTTCCTCTCCTTATTTAATTTTGAACTCGAATTACTAGACTTGTTAATTTAATGCCATGGTATCGACTTTTAGATGTGCTTGTAGCACAGCAAATTCATTTCTCTTACTCGTGGATGATTTGGTCACTTTACCACTAAATATTATTTGTTTCATATTTTATCCTCCTCTCTATCCATCTCTTTCAATATTTTTGTTGTTTTCCAACTTTTCTCAGTTAAATATTATTTTATTCTGTAGGCCGACATCTTTCGAGAAGAAAAGAATGTTGTAGATTTGTATGTTATGCTTCTTCGATTCTCAAGGTAAGAAAAGATGTCTTGAGATTCAACGTGTATTTTACAAACAACCCTTTTCGCCAAAAAATGTATCAAGATAGCATGAAATACCGGAGGTGGTTCCGATGAATGTTGTTTGTTGTCTTTTGTTTAGTTTGGTTTCTGAGACAATACCTTGCCATCAAGACTATAGAACATCTGCACATGGAAGTAAACTTTATATCAAACGGGTAAGAGTTGCTATCCATTGTTCGTTTTATATTAATAATTGTTATTTCTGCCCCTTCTATGTTGCGTTTTTTTGGTTATATTTTTAATCTGCATTGATTCCTGAATTTTTCTTTAATATGCAATCCACAGAGACTGATAGCTGCATTGACTGAGCTTGAAGAACTGAAGCCAGCTGTTCAAGCAAAAATTAGGGAGTTGCATGAAAGACAAATTAGTCGGCAAAATGAATCCCGATATTTTCGGCAAAATGAAACTTGGGAATCTTCAGTTCAAAGACCTTATTCGAAGCAACAAAACTGGAGTAGTTATAATAATACAAAGAAGGTACTTCAGTACCCATCTTGTTGTTGGTACTTTCTACTGTTATTTGAATGCCTATTCAGTTTTAAATTAGCTTAGATCCTGAAAGTTTTTTTTCAAGTTAAATTAAATGCTGAATTGATGTGGTCAACTATTTATTGTTTCCCACGAGCTAGTTGTTTACCTAATTATTGTGTTTGACAGAGTCTAGCGCCTGCTACTGCCGAACTTGGATATCATGCATCGAAGGTTCATTTGCTTGCCAAACCGGTAGAAGAAAATCTCAGTAAAATGTAAGCTGTTTAAGTTAACTCTGTCGATCTTTTCATCAGCAGAAAGCATTTAGTTTTAAAAGCTTAATTCCTCCTCACAGGAGTAGGCACTGATATGTAGAATTAAATAATGTATGCATACTTCGATTTTATTGTGGCTGGAAATCCTTGTCATTCTCTCAACTAAAAAATACATTTCCCATTGTAGAATATGATCCTAAATATGAGTTCTTTAATTTCAGTTCCTTTTGAAAATCACTCATTGGAAACCGAAGTAATTTGTGAAACTTGTTTTTGCTTTTTATCCTGTGTAAAATGTTGGCACTATTTGTATCATTAAGACTGTTTTAAATGTTAATGTTGATCTCACTTTCTTTGAAAGGTATTGCAAAATGGGAAATTTTTATTCTATAAATGGTATTCACTAGTTTGTTTTATTGACAATCTTGAGACGACCTTATATTTAGAATTTCTGATTTTTAAAAATGTAGGTATTATATTCAACATATTAAATCACAATTTTCAATATAGTTGATGAATAGTTGAGGATTTAAATATGATCATTTCCGACAGATTCAAGGAGGCAACAAAGATTAGTCTAACATTACAATACAACATTGTACATACTGGTTTGAATCAATTGGATGCATGCAAAGATCAACTGATTTGTGAATGTTTATGACATATGCATGCACACAGTTGTATATCATGATACTGGACGCTCTCTGCAGAAATTCTATTTTTCCCAAAAAATTGACCTAAACTTACGTCAATGTGCAAATAATGTTTTCCTGCTATTTTGGGCAGATCAATCAGTATTCCCCGCCCAAAGGAGGAAACTCTGATTAGACATTCTATTTTGGGCCCGAACGGGCTACGTGGACAATGGCAACCTCCTCCTATTCATAAGGTGATCCTGACAATTCGTTGATGAATATGCATAATGAAAGCAAATTTTAATATATATATATATTATTTTTCATTTTTTTTGCAGATTCAATATCCAAGAAATGATGACTTTACTCCTATAGAGGTTTCAAGGTAAACTTATGTATCTGAACCACAAATTTAAGAATTTTTTTGCCGCTTGATTTTATCGTTCGAGTTAAATTTTATGGAAGGCTCTTGGTTATCTACATATATAACTTGGTTTTTGAGAACTTTTAGTTTCTTTAGTGATACGCTGCTTGTTTATGATTTGTTGATGGACATATGATGATTATACATGTTTTGTGATTCTTGTAGGGACAATAGCACTCAACTTTCTATCAAAGATGGAACTGTGACAGGAAATGATGGTGGAAGTTCAGAACAAGAAAGAATTGTTTTGGAATCTGTAGTTCAGCCAAAAAACTATTGTCAATCAATAAAGAATCAAGAATTTGATTCACTCATCTCTTTTGAACCTATTGAAATCGTACCGCAAACAGAAATTATTAGACAACCTTCGCCTCCTCCTGTTTTAGTAGATGTACAGGATCTTATCCCCACGTCAACTCCAGATTCTGAGACTATGCCCGAATGTGGGCAGGAGAATTCTTCTAGTGTCTCTTTTATTCGCTCTGAAGATCCTCTGCAGTTGCATATAGTAAGGTGTTAGAGTATTTTTTTCAATGTGAATGATCTGCGTTTTTTATCTGAAATCAGGTGTTACCGAAGAGTTCTTTAATTTAAATATTCCATATTCGATCTTAACTTGATTTCTCTGCAAAAATATCTAACGTTTGTAGCAAGCTTCCACAGTAAAGAAATTTCGAGAAGTATACATACTCATTGTGCTTGTTCTTTCTTCAGTCAACCCAAATGATGGACAGTTTTATGAAGCTGGCCAAGTCTAACACGGATAAAAACTTAGAAACATGTGGGATCCTTGCGGGTTCTCTTGTAAGTACCAATACCATTTAGATCTTCTATTTTGATGTTTAACAATCACTAAAGTCATCATTTCAAATTTGTAGCATTATTTACTAGATGCATTCTTTAGAACACACCTGTTATTTGTCACAGAGAAACCGAAAATTCTATATCACAGCTCTAATTATTCCAAAGCAAGAATCAACATCAGACTCGGTAAGCCAGAGTTTTCCTCTTACATATGCACAATCACTTGACAAGAAGCTCACAGCGTCTGAAATTTGTTTTAATCATTCTGGTCAAGCAGTGCCAAGCCACAAATGAGGAAGAAATATTTGAAGTGCAGGACAAACAAAGTCTTTTTCCACTTGGATGGATTCATGTACGTATAATTTTGGCTTTAACTGCTCAGTGATAATGCTATTTATTGATTTTATTTATTTATCCTTTGAGTAAGGTGTCTCTGTGTTTGTCCATTTATATTTAACTACACTTCTTCTATATGAGTTTGTAGAATCAGGTCTTCTTGTTCTTATGTTTCTCTCAGTAATTCACTGGGTGTCTATAGCAGTGATTATGAACTCCATCATTATGCGGTTATTTTATCTTGCCACCAAGTCATGTGGACGGAATTAACTCCGCCATCACTGTTCTGGTATAGTCAATAATTCACAATTGGCACTTGTAACATTCTCAATAATATGCTTTAGACATATCACATTGGAGAATAACACTTGTTTTTTATGAGCACAAAAATAGTCAAATAGTGATATACTCGATTTACTTTAAAAAATTGTAAGTAGCAGCTCTCTGCTGTAACAAAGCTTTACTTTGTCCATTGTAAAATATGCAATTTTTAAAGATATTTTACAGCAAGGACATAATTATTTTCATAAGATTATTTTGAGGGAGCCAGAAGGTGATTACCCTTCACTTACTGCTTCTAGGACTCAATGAGCTTCTGTCTATATCGGACACAGTAACCTAAGTGAATATCAGGCTTAATGTTCTATCTAAGACCCCTTAGTTATTGACATGGAATCCTGTATTAATTTGGAATAGAGACGCGGATTTTAATTAAGAATAAAAATCATATTTCGAATGAGAATAATATTTGAGGTGCTCCGATTATAATATATTGGAAATCAAGGTTTCCTTGTTTTTCAGGTTCTTGTTAAATTTGAACTTGTTCCCCTAATCGATTACGAATGTCGGATTCTATAGATTCTATGTACGCGTGCGTCATGCAAACCATTTATCCAAGGTTTACCATCTCTTGCTACGTGTATCTGATTCCTCCTGTTTGGATAGTCAGCAGCTTGGATAGCCCTGCTCTTTTAACAAAATAGCCCTTACTACTGATCTGTCGACTTCTACATATGTTGGTTTTTTTTATTAAAAGTAGTTACAGGGGGTTCCTGAATGGTCTGCTCTGAGTATTGAGCTGCTGACTTCTGAACACTTGAGAAAATTTCACACCTCCTCGACTACTCTTTATAGTCTACTAAGTTCGGTCAACACTTTTTGGCCCTTACTGTTTGTCACGAGGAAAGATTTATTCTTTGCTTTTTTTTGTATCCAAGCATCCTTTTCTTCCGCCTTCCGGTATTGGTTCTACCTTTCATTGCTCCTTTTTAAGGGATTGCTTTTATAACTCTAAATATTTAAGCGGGTGCCATCTGATGCATGAAAACTAAATAAGTTTTACTCTCAAATCTCATGCTTCCGGAGCCCATTCAGCAACTCTGAAATTTAAACCATGGATGGTTTTGGTAAATAAACCAAGAAACTTTGGTGCTGTTTTGTTGGAATGAAGTTGACAAACATGCGAAAGTTAAGGCTCGTCTTGATAAGGAATGCCTGTGTGTTTTCATCGCGGGATAGTAGTGAATTGGATGAAGTCTGCGGAGAATTTTGGGAAAGGAAACCTGCTTCCTCTATTGTAGTGAATTGGATGAAGGCTGTGGAGAATTTTGGGAAAGGAAACCTGCTTCCTCTATCGATGAACTTGCAAGGAAGTGAGATGTGACTTGTGAGGGAAACTTGTGGCATATTATGTTGGAAGACAACTTTCTCGAGCATGAGAATGCTGAGTTCTCAGTGATACTTTTCATTAGACAAGTTTTACTGTCTACAACAAAAATATGGTGTCCGAACACTTTCCACAGCATAGCCTAAGGATTTACGGTCTGAAATATCTTTGTGGCCCATTTTTTTTAATTGCTCTTGGCACCAAGCATGTATCTTTCACAAACCACATTAAGTATTAACATTTGACTAACTGATTGATGTTATGCAGACACATCCTACACAATCTTGTTTCATGTCGTCAATTGATGTTCACACGCACTACTCCTACCAGGTAAAATCATGTTTCATTGACCTCCTTATATTTTGGTGGTTTGCTTACTGCTTATTAGCTTTCCACTATTTTTCAAACACATCTTTATGTATTTTGCAGATAATGTTACCCGAAGCTATTGCCATTGTCATGGCGCCAAAAGACTGTTCCAGGTTAGTTCTAACATTATCATCGCATACATGTCCTTTTTTCATCAAACGGAAAGTCGCATATTTAACTGGAATTTTTTGTTCACTCAGAAACCATGGCATTTTCCGGTTAACGACAGGCGGAATGACAGTCATAAGGGAATGCCCAAGACGGGGGTTTCATTCCCACGATCCCCCTTTGGATGGTAGCTCTATATACAGACATTGTACCGATGTTTATATGGATTCCAATTTGAGATTTGATGTTATGGATCTACGTTGATCTGTTTGCAACTGGATTCATCAAGGATTCATTAATTTGTGAATTTCATTCATCAATGACACGATTGAAAGAAATGTCCTCGTATTGTTTTCGGACAGATGATCGCATATGGTTTCCGAGATGGAGATGGAGATGGAGATGAAGTGATGTGTCTTGTTTGAATTTGACTGACCGAAATACGTAATACTTTCTCATCATCTGTCATATATATTCACTCTTTTTCCCCCGAGTACATGCATTTTAAATTTTCAACTTCAGTACTTTACTATCAATGGGATGACGTTCCAAGTAACAGATAGCTAATTTCTACAAAAATATAAGTTCTCTAAGTCAAAATTAACTAAATCTGACAAACATATTTGTCTTGTTAGGCCCTTCGTGGTGGTATGGTTTTCACAATCTCCTCGTTTATCAAATATTGTTTATATAAACAGGTTATTCATGTTTTTAGAAACAAAATAATAACTACCTAGTTTATATATTTACTGCTCCTAGTGAATTGATGTTGAAATAGGACACCATAACAATAAATAAATAAAGAGATGCTTTTACCCAACGCATGATTATGATTTAATATCTTGGATAGCTCTATATCAAGTTAAATATTTTTCAATATTAATTGTGATGAATTTTGAGTACATCAAACATGATTATTATTTAAATTCCTTCTACAAATCATTTCTACAGTCAAATCATTCTATCCAAATAAAAAGATTCGAAGGTAGTGATTTCAAATCCATAGTAACAAATCCATATATGTTTGTTTTAGAAAAGCTACCTATAATAGATTTTAAATCACAAACTAGTTATTTTTGAATCGTTGTATATGAAATCCAAATCGTGCGCCAGTATATATATGTACAGTGCTCACAGATATATGGTGGTGGTACGAATCAACCAAAAAGAGTAGGTCTTTTGTGAGATTGTCTCACGTAGGTTTATATTTGAGACGAGTTAACCTTTCTCATATTTAAAATAAAAAATAATATTTTTTATAAGTGATCCAAATAGAATATTCGTCTCATAAAATTCTTGAGACCTTTTATGTTAATTTGTATGAAAAGGTAAATGGAAACTATGGGCTGTAGTGTAGTGTGATCTCCATAATTGGTACACTGCAACCTCAATTAAGTACGAATCATTTATCGTTTCGGGAAACAATATATATAAAAAAAATGGTTCTCTTCGAAAATTATGGAAAATATTGAGAATAGAGGCTTCTCTTAAATTGAATGCCACTTTCTAAGTTTTATTACATCAACTTTTGAATACAAGTTTTACCTTTCAAAACAAAAACTCTGTCATTTTGAACTTTCATTATATATTTTATATTATTTTATTAAGTTTGAGTTTCTCGCAACTAAGATGTTATAACATATTATTCTTGATATAAATTCTATCTAAAAGTAAATGTATTAAGATAATAATTGCTAATTATTTATATAAAATATTGCTAGAGTTAAATGTTAAAGTATAATGTTGTGTATGAAATTATAAAATATTGTCCAACTTATTTTGACTTCTTTGAATTAATTTTATTATGAATTATACAAAACATTTCGGAGTAAAAAAAATGCCATAAACTTGTATAAAGATACCAATGTTAAGCATACACAACGTATGTGATTTCACAAGTTTTGATGAAATCCTTCCTATTATGATTAAGAAAATATTTTTCAATACACGATTTTGGAATTTATATCAGTTTTTAACAATATATTATCGATATTTTTTTTTATGTTACAAGGCATCCAAGTTTCATCCAACTAATTCCCTAGGTGAACGGCTTTGATGGCATCTCTCACAGGTCGTATTTTGTGAGATGAATCTTTTATTTGAGTCATCCATGAAAAAATATTACTTTTTATGCTAAGAGTATTACTTTTTATTGACAATATCAGTAGGATTGACTCGTCTCACAGATAAAGATACGTGAGATCTTCTCACAAGAAACCTAGTCTAATGCACCCTGTGTATAGATTAATTGGTTGTTGAGTGAATCATACTCCTCTCGAGTAAATCCCTATCGGTATATGAATCTAAACTGAAACTTTAATTGAAGGGGCCGAATCGTGTTTACTACCATACGATGGTGCATTGTTAAGTGTGTCCCTCTCGCATTCGTTCAAATAGTTTCTTAACTATCCAACCGGAACTCCAGCCATCTAGAAAGCGCTCTTTTTCCTATTCAAAGATCAGCCCTCGACAAAGGTATCTTGATTCCTTGCGGCCGGGCCGTTTTCCCGCTTCCTCTTCCTTTGGTCGAGTGAGTCTGTTCTCAAAAATATTAGGGGCGTACCATAAGCAAGGCCCCAACCTTACATGCAGCCAAATGCTTGAAAAGGCCCAGACACTCAAGTCCAAGATTCATCAGATCATGCTGGTTGAAACTCAAACGCCATTAACAAGACAAGGCAACCATTCAAGAACTACAAAATTTGGTACAAAACTTGACTGGTCAAAATGCAGCTCTACCTGCCTTCACTACTCAACTGCAGGACGAGGACGATCCAGAAAAGGATGCTGAGGAGGATCCATAGAAAGACCCTGAAGAAGATCCAATGGAAGATGAAGTCATAGGATACGATGAGATTATAGATTACTTGATCTTTAGTATCATTTGTAACAAGGATTTGCAATCAATTGCTTCTGTTAGCATCGTCCAACTTTGATTTATATGTTTCTCATCGTATATGAAATCAATAAAAATTTATTCGACTTATTCATTGTTTGATTTCATGTTTGAACCACTATTGTTTCATATGTTTGTACCATCTTACAAACATCTTAGAAACTCTTAGGCGTGTAAGAAATGGCTGAAAGACTTCAATGTAACAAAACTCAACCCGCGATATGCCAATCGCAATAATGATCGCAACACCAACAACAACGAGGATACACTACCACCACCAAGAGTTGGCATTAGTAGAGAAGATCTGATGTCCATAGCAACTATTGTGCGACAACCCTACAAGGATTGGTCCATTCAAACGCCAACACTAATCAGCCACCACCACCGAATGGAATCAAGAACCATTATGGATCCCTCAGAAGGAATCGAGTCCCAATATTTGAAAACAATCCTGACCTAGAAGTTGGTCAAGGCTGGCTCAAGAATATTGAGACCTAGCTCCAATTGCTTGAAGTGCCAAATGAACTTAAGGTGACTATGGTAACACCGTTTCTAGAAGAAAAAGAGGTCAAATGGTGGAAGACAATCTTACCAAATATGACAGAAGTGAGACCAATCACATGAAAAAGGTTTCGAGAAGTGGATTTGAATGTAACATGCCTGATAATGGACCTATTGGATATAAATTAATGGGTTTTTAATTTAGTAAAATTAATTACTAACTGGCCCATAGATTATCAATTATTGGATAATCAACTTTCAATTCCTTATCAATTTATAAAAAGTACAATTATAATTAATTACTAATTATAAATATATAATTTCAATTCAAATATTTTATTATGTTATAAATCAGTTTATTTTTATAGATGAATTTTCTTATTTGGTTACATTTGCGACCAAGATAAATATGACAAGATAATATTTGTAAATATTTTTTTTTCTTTCTTATAAATAAGGTCATTGAGTTCAATGAAAATTGCACTCGAGTATTGACTCATTCTCTCTTCTCTCATGAATGCTCTCAACTCATTTATCTATTCTTTTATGATTCTCTATGGTTTATAACATATTATCTGAACAATATTATAACCAATTGAGAACAAAAATAATTCTCATTCAATTGATACTATTGGAATATTATAATATGTTGTCAATACTCAATTTTATAAGATATTCATTAGTACTATAGAAGTATACTTGGCCAAGGGTCAGATCTGACCCGGACCAAATCGAAACCAGCCTATGGTCAACTGGCTGGTTATTTGGCTCGACGCGTTTGACCAGAAACAGTGACCGAAACATCTTAAGGCTGTCCGTTTACGGTTTACGAATAAAAAACCCGTCGACCCAATGGTTCGGAAATTTTTAAATTTTTTTATTTTAACTCAACGAATGCGATTAACTAATCAAGTGACCGTTGGAGATTAACAGTCACAATGGTTGAATCTAGACGTTACAAATTTTGAAAATTTGTAAGCTCTAAAAACACATACTCAAACACCTGAATAATTTGGTAACAAAACTTTTATAAACAAGTTTGCTACTTAATTATCCCATTGATCATATAACATGACCATGACAATATACACAAAGCAACCAATTTCAATGCAAAGGGACAAGTTAAATTTTGTCGCAAAAGAAATATCATACAAAATGTTGTCACAATTATGCTCATATCCGAAGAACACTAGACTCCACATCTCCACCATACACATCCTCCCTAACAGAGTGCGTATGCAGATTCCTCGTAAATTTCGTGGTAGTGTCCAGAAAATAGAGAAGCAGCGACATCACGCAGCAGCAAACGAACATGGGTATAGGCCCGAAAACCCAGAGAAAGAGAGGGAACGACAAGTAAAAAGCTCGGAGTCCAAGTGACCAGAAAAAGGAACCTTTGTTCAAGTTCATTTCGACGTATTCGATAAAATCTTTTCTGTCTACAGACAGGGGCACCGAGACCAGAAAACTAACATGGGCATAGTACCTTATAGACTGCACGTTGCAAAAAAATGCAAAAAGAAAGCACACTAATATAGCAAAGAACTTGACAGAAGCCATTACAGAAGATTTATTTCCATGTATAGACTCTAGAGAAGAGGTTGATTGGTTGCTGACGTACACACTGATCAACGAGCTGAGAGTGATGGCCGTGGTCGCCAAAAGTGTGGACGCCATTATATTGTTGCGTAGCGTTTAAACTGCCAAGACGCCATTTTTGAGTGGATCCTGAAAATTTAGTTCACAAGTTAACTCTGGTTTGCTATCAGTACCTTTATGTCCCAAGCAGAAAAAATAATCTACATAAGTAGCCAAATAAAGTGAGGAAAATGGAAACTTCATGTTGGGATAACAAAATGCACCAAAAGCTGGGTGAAAGAGTATTACTGAAAAAAATGATACTAAGACGAGAAATTATACTTTAATGTTTCAAAAACAGGCTAGCATTCATTTTAAGTAAGATAGTAGCAACCCATGGAAATAACCCAGCTTCTTGTTCTTGCAACATGACTATTTTCTGAAGTCCATTTTGTAGAATCATGCATAACACTCCACGACAGCTCATACAACTATTTGAAGCACTTCTTATGATCCACTCCATCGCTTTTCTTTCTCTTTGATTATAGTGTTCGATAAGTTTTCATTATGAATTGAAGGTAACTGATGATTTCTGTCGGTCGGAAAGATTACTCATATGTATAAGGATTAAACTGACACAAATATTTGCTGAGGTAACATAAATATTTAAAGAGCAATCTAGTGCGGAATCAAATTTTCACAGCCGAAATAAGCATTCTATAAATTTTATGGCATTTTAATAACAAAGATAACTCTTTCGATCATTTTTTTCTATGTATGAACTGAGATACTTATAAGAGTTTGACAGCACACAAATAATATCCCTATTTCACTTTAAACAAGAAATTTTGTTCAACTCGCTGACTGCCAGTAGGCGAAGCCCATGGGATTTAATCTAGATACAAATTTGTCAAATTTCATAAATATCCTCAAGCATCAACTTTTAGAATGAGCTTCTCAGCATCTAGCATCTAGCATCTGAACTTGTTTGTAAACACTAATTGATTGATACATTTGATAGGAGCATTAAGGACTAACCAGTCTAGAAAGCAATTCTAATATATTCAGAAGAAAAAACAGGGCCATATGAAATGGAAAAACTTGATTAATATATAAACTGGAGTTCTTAACTTCAGCAATTTTTTGTAGCCTAAATTTTTTCTATTTCATTCTGGAGTATGGCTTCAAATGCCATAAAGAACTTGTGGTCATTTGTGTGCAGCCATCACATTTATTGGTCCACAGAGAATTTTTAAGGGGGTATCTGAGTCAAGAAGAAAGTCCTCTATCAATACGCAAATATCAGCTCAAAATTAAATTTTGGAAGCCATAACTAATTTAAATTCACTTTACATATCCTCCTAATCCACTCTATATGCACAAGACAATTTACTATGTTAAGCTCAATCGATGATATCACAGCCAGTGATACTACTTGCCCTGCTGACCTGATAGCAGCAGCATACGATAAACAATCAGTGGTTCCATTAGAAAAGTTAACTTTATCCCCTGATAATTACATTACTCTTTGGAAAGCTTGAAACTGGAATCCATACAAAACTTTTATCCACACCCCCAACGCACACACCACAAACAAAGAGAAAAACATGGAAATTTGATAGACACCAAGAATTCCTGTAAAGTAATTATGATGTTTGATCAAATTTGGCACCTCAAGAACATGGCGTTGCTATAAAATATTAACAAAAGATCAAACACTTCAGAATCTGATGGCTTCCAAGTTCAAATGGCGGCCTAAAAACAATGAAATATCACAATTAATTTGCAGCCCAACAACAGAAAAAAAAGGAGAAATACATTTGCCCAAGAACCCACACACACACACACACACAAAAAAGATAGATGAGAGTGAACGAGACTCACAGACATCAAGCAGAAGACCCATTTGTGGCGACTTTCAACATTGAGACCGATTACAGTTCTTCTGGGATTGCGTATTATATTGTAAAGAAGCCAAAAATGGTACGCCAACAGCACTCCCATGCCTAAAGGGACTAGCACGAATTCCAGTAGATTCTCGTCCATAGCCAACTCACTCAACTTTCCGGCACCAATTATTTCACAATTTACTATAGAGTAAATAAGATGCTTCACCTGTTCTTCGCCTATCATTTTGCTGGTCCATCCCGACATGTGGCAGCACCAATATAGCTACACCAAACCGTACTGGAATGTGCAGCATAAAATCGAGTAAAATAAGAATAGAACAAATCAGGGATATAAACAAGTCGAGTCAAGCCGAACAATATTACATTCGAGCTCAACTTTTATCATTAAAATCGAGAGTTGTCTGATTTGAAAATTACTAAGCTTGCGATTAGCTCGAGTTGTTAATCGATCGTTTATCATGTTTAAAGAGCATGACTCGTATTCGAGCTCGTTAAAAATACTCATTTTCGAGCTTATTAAATATGCTTATTTATAGCTCCTCCATTATTTTTAGCCAAAAAGCGAACTAAGATGAGAGAATTTAATATCTTGAATTTCACTAAAATAGCAATGTGGGACAAAAATTCATGGCCCAAAAAAATATCCGAGCTCTAACCCAAACTCAAGCTTGCGAATTTACGAGCTGAATATTCTTAATCTCGAGATCAGTTCGATAAGCTTAATAAACGATCTCAAACGAGATTTTTACCGAGCCGAGCTACGAATATTCGCGAGTGGCTTGGTTCGTTTACATTCGTAGAACAAATTATATAAATATTGAAAATTATATGAACAAACTATATACGTATTGGAAATTATATGCTAAAATCTACTAGATGAAGGAAGGAGTTGTCACACCCCGAGACCGAGGCGTCGGTGACATCCGACATAGTTAATCAAATAACAATAAGTCTTAAAATAGCCAAATACCAGTCTATTTCATAAAATTTCATTGTCTTTACATGAAAAGAAAAATACAGAGGTAGCGGAAGCGAAAAGTACAAACATTACTAAGAAAGACAAAGGAACACTAATGGGCTTGAACATCCATAACTTGAATTCCTTCCTTCTAATTCTTTACCAGTCCCAGAACTGCTCATGCTCCTTATGTTCTACATGTTCTTCATTTTCATATGGAGAGGGACGTAAGAG
This sequence comes from Primulina tabacum, assembly GCF_025594145.1. Lineage (NCBI taxonomy): Eukaryota > Viridiplantae > Streptophyta > Magnoliopsida > Lamiales > Gesneriaceae > Primulina > Primulina tabacum. Next base: position 18,621,797 of record NC_134552.1, read on the forward strand.
GGTGAGCGTTTTGGGAAACACTCAGCAAGTGGGGCTGATCAAATACCAGAAAACATTTGATACATAATACTTTTAAAACATTCTTCTTTTTACATAGCATAATATATCAGAGTTGAATGAACAGAATTCAAACATTGAACAAATCAGAGCTTCAGAGTTGGATGAACAGAAATCAGACTTAGAACAAATCGGAACTTCGAATCAGAACATTTCATAACACAACTTATCAGAACTTATCAGACAAACAAATTGTAATGATCATGAGATATCTTTGATCTTGGGCTCCCTCTGAGGCCTTCTTTTGTAAATGAGCTCCCTCTAGGGTCTTTTCCCATATCCGGGCTCCCTCTGGGGCCTTCTCCCATAGACAGACTCCCTCCGAGGCCTTTATCCTCACAGATTTTCCCGATGCATCATTATTAGATCCATACTTATAACTTATCATTCAGAGATGGATTGGTTTGAACAGAGCGACACCAAGACAAAACGAAGCGAAGGGCATGAACAAACAACGAACGGAACGAAACTATTTTGAAATAACTTAGAATTTTGAAATCATCACTTATACACAACATGAACCTATTTACCTGAAAGATTGTCCAAAAAATCTTGGAATGAACAAGTTGGAGTTTGACACTGAAAAATCAGTCACCTTGCAAAAATGGTTGCGCCTAATTGAAGGATCGGTCTGAATTTTGGATATGTTGCTCCAAACACGTGTAGGTATATAATGAACGGTGCATATCGGATTTGGACGTGTAAAACAATGAAAAATACTTTCTGAAATTGAGTAGAATTTTTGGTACTCGAAAATTACAACTTTTGGAGATAACTCTTGATGTTGTTTTGGTGTGATTTCACTCATTTCTTTGCACTATTTATAGGCACCAACGTGACTTTAGGTCTTCATCCTTGCATGGTGTAGAACCCAAAATCAGTACACGTAAAACACATGCATTTATTTAATTGTTAAATTATCTAATTAAGTTTGAAATGAATTTAGTGATGCATGATTTATGAAATTATATTATTTTAAATTATTTATGTTTATGTGATGCACGTTAAAATGTTTCTCGAGTTTCATGTTTCAGGCGATTATTCGATGCAGGATCAAGGAAAAGAGGCCACGACGATTTTGGCAATTTTAAAATGTGCTATTTTATTTTAAGTTAAGAATGAGGTATTTTAAATGATTTATTAAGTTTTTAGCATTTTAAAGCCTAATTTATTTAATTAGTGATTTTAGGATTTTAAAAGTTTTAAAGTTTAGCAAGTGTGCATTTCATTTTTAAATTAAGGAATTTTATTAAGTTAAAAATGGGTTAGCATTTTTAATTGTTTGCTAATTATTAATTAAGCACAATTTATCCCTTAATTATTAAAAAAACTCACACGCACACACACACACCGAGACACACACACACATACATGTTTTTACACACACACACACATTTCATTTCACTACATCTTTTTTTTCAACAAGAAACCCTAGGGTTCCTTGAGTTCTCTCAGCAGCCGCCCCTCTCTTCTGTACTTTCCAGCAAGTTTTCGTCTCTTTTCTTCAAAGAAAATCGTGCCACGTTCGTCCCGGATCAACCCTCGCATCATCCCCGCTTCGGTATCGTCGTTTCGGTAACGTTAAATATCAAAAGGCATGTATAATCTTTTATTTCTGCATCAATATTGTTATATTATATGTTCTTATGTTTATTATGCGTAAAAATCCATGTATGTTGTAAAAAGTTTGAGCAAAAATTTGTTGGATCGGTTTTGAAAAGATTTTAGATATGAAAAGTCAAAATTTGTTGTCATTTTAAATACTGTGATTTTTTGGTCGATTTTACGGAAAAGCTTTCAACATATAAAACGTAGAAATATTCGATACCTTCGATTTGAAAGTAAATTCAAAATATTTGGATAAGAAATGAGCGAGTTATGATTGTTTTCGTGGGACTGCTCAAATTACATTTTTTTAAAAATGCGTTCTTGATGTGTTCTTGAAGTTTTTGAGTTTCATGCTTCGTTGGGCACCGCCGTGCTTGTGCTACTGCATTTAGATATGTTATGGGATGTATTTAGGTGTTATTTGGTGGTTCATTTGGTCCGGAGATGGCTTGGGATATAATAGTAATCGTAGGAAGCGAAATGATGTCGAATTACGGGTTATTGTTGTATTGAAGTTGCTTGTCGATGCTTAAGGATGTTTGGGGTGTTTGTACGGATTTGAATCAATGTAATAGCATCCTAGGATGAGTATCGAGGTATTGGTCCATGGTTCCTAGGCTTGGATTGGAAGAATGAATCAATAAGTTAGTGAATTTTCGCGAGTTTGCAAGTTCAGAGGCTACCTAGACCCCTTCCCGGACCCGGACACGGAGTTCGTGCCCTTTTTTCTTCAAAATACGAATTTCCAGCACCTACCCGGACCCCTACCCGGACCCTTACACGGGGTCCGTGTACCTCTTTTAATTTTTTTTTTTTTAGGGATTGCTTTGGGGTTTGATGTAATGATTTAGTACAATAATTAAACGAGATCAAGTCCCGAGAGATTTAGAACGTCTTAAGGAAATTTGTCATTTTGGGTGTGAGCATGACTAATACATCTAAGTTATGAAAGATAAGTGTTTGAACTCATGTTAGTACGTGCAACAGTGGCCCCAAGCGAGATCCAACGAATCCCTCAACGCCAAGTAAGTATGTTCGATGTGCAAAGAAAAATACTTTTAAGTTTTTGAGGTATGCTAAATGTCTTGTGACCAAATTATGAACGAATTTGGAAGTCGGTGAATGTGGCCGAGGAGCTCTCCACCCCGGAAAAGCATGACCGAGTTTAGATTAGGATTGGAAAGTGGTAAAGCATGACCAGAGACCAATCCACCCGGTAAAGCATGACCGGGGATCTTATGTATGCGGCAGTGGATTTTCCCTGTCAGCCCAGTACTGTGGTTTACTCTGATCAAGCGCATTTATGTATAGGTGACTTGCTTTGAAACATATCTCTACGCAAAATGATGTTATGTATGCTCAAGTATGTGTGATGCAAGTATGTTTATGAAAAGTCTTATGATGATTTCACGTCTACGTTTATGCTATTACGTTCAAGTTTCAAGTATGTTTATGATACTACGTTCAAGTTTCAAGTATGTAAGCCCTACTTTAAAGATGCATGTGATTTTATTATGTAGTAATTGTTATATCCAGATTATACATGTTGAGTCTTTAGACTCACTAGACTTGATCGATGCAGGTAAGGATGACTTTGAGGAGACGAGGGGTGGGGACCAATGAGCCGGCTTGGACTGCGCACGAGGCTAAACCCGAGGACCGCCCATGTTTTAAGATTTAATGCATGACAATTTTTAATATTCTGATTTCATGAAGTGGTTTATGATGTTTAAACTATTATTAGTTTTGGCAAACTTGGTTTTAGTTGTTTTTATTGCAAATATTTTTAGACGAGCAAGTTATTTTAATGCAAATTTGAAAGTTTATTTTATATTTAAGAAAATTTTTATTTTTCTGCAAATTTAAATAGTTTAAAAGTACGGTACGTTACACATGATTTATGATATTAATCACCAATGTGACTTTAGACCTTCCCCTCCATACCAAAGGTTGCATGGTTGATGACATTAATCACCAATGTGACTTTAGGTATCTCTCCTCCATACCAAAGGTTGCATGTAATTTATTCTTCTCTATGACATACTTCATCTTCAATGCAAAAACTAAAATCAAATTAATACTTTGTCTCTTTGTATAGTAAAATTTTGGGTCTTCACAGGAGCCATCCATCTTATGGTCCTAGCGTTCATATAGACCGGGCTCGAGGGACGAATAGTAGGTTCAAGCGACTTCGATGGTCCAACTCGAGCTAGTATCTCTAAAGTCCAGTTCAATTTTTTCAAAATTATCTCATCTGAACCGACCATTCCATGGATGTCCCTGACATCGAATATAGCTATTGTAGACCAAATGAAGAAGAAGACAACTAGTTTGAATTTTTTGTGGCATTTTGGAGGCTGTGATACCGCCTATGGGAGGCTACAATCAGCATAAGTTGAGTCATAAGATCACAAATTCTTGTATTTTGCACTTGTAAGTTCATATACTTGTATTTTTAAGTCTTTGAGAGTTTTGAGACTTATTCTTATAAGCGATCTATTTCATTCTTAAAATGGTTCTGGATTTACATACAATAGGAGGTGTATTTTCTCAAATTGTGTGGTATGGTGTTCAAATAACTATGCAAGTAAGAAACTTTTGCAAGTCACTCCAAAGTAAAGTTGGTGTGGACGTGTGTCGCTATACTAGGAGACCTCAAGACCGACCAGTTATAGTAAATCTACTCTTGTCAAGGAAGTTATAACTTCGAAAATGGAACATACATGCTATATTGGCGAACCTTTATAACAAATTTTTAGTTCTTTGTAGCTCTCATTTGCTACAAACACAGTTTGGTTCCGAATGTCATCACCTATACATGCTAAAATGGATGGTTTTGGGGTTAAACTCTTGTTTGGTTCCTTTTTTTTTTTTGTAACTAAATTCGTTGTATCAAGCAGAGTAATGAATGAATAAGTGATATTAAATGTGGTAAATTAAACACCTTTCTCCCTTGGAGTAACAATCAATATTTCAAATATAACCATTTTATTCCAGAAATGCCATTTGTCTTAACCACTTTTCACGCCTCCGTTACCTTTTGGGAGGCCTACGCCCCATAAAAACTGTCTACCGGAGACTGTCTGTTATATCCCAACCTTTTAGCATTTTATTGTTTATAATATTATTTTTGGTTGGGTGTTTAGGAAATATATTTATTGGAATGATTATTATATGATCATTATTTATGGTTATTGTTTTTGTATCATGTTCATAGTTGGTGATGATTATGGAAGTGAATGGGTAGAATAAAAAGTTGATCTTAAGCCAAATAGGAAATGGAAGTGCAGAAACGGTATGAAAAATGTGGCAGTAGTTGTGGTTTTTAGCATAATGTTTTGTATATTGATCCAATTGATATGAGGCCACTTCCATTAGAAAGATAAGATACAAGGCTATAACTTTCATGTTTTGAGTTTTGTTCAAATCATTAGGGAAGACGAGCCAAAAGTGGCCCGAAGTGTGTCGTGTGTTTCGTTGTTCCTGCATTGACACATTTTGGTAGAATGGACATAACATTTTACATAGACCTCCAAATGACCTGAAACCAGTGGGAGATTCAAGAAAAGACATAGGGCTACAACTTTCATGTTTACCACTTTTGCAAATTCGGAAGCTAAAAATGAGTTTTTCGGCAGAATGTGGCGTGTATATGCGCCAGAACTCACGCATATGCGCCCGGTGGACAGAAAAGGCCGCGCATATGTGCCCGTCATCCTAGCTCCTTTCATTGCTATGTTCTTGATATATTTGTTGTTATGTATTCATTGATCAAGAGTTTCCATTGAATTCATTGATAAAGGAGCTAGTAATTCATTGTGCCTATCAAGTGTTTGTTCAATTGCCCCAATGAAGTCTCTATGATTTAAAGCCAATGATTGATAGTAATTCATGCATGTCATTGGCCAATCACATGATTATGAGTATCTCTCACATTTTTGATATATTTATATATCAAAGAGATACTATCCACATGTCACAGGTCACAGATCACAGAACTATCATTTCCTTTTCTTTAATTCATGCCAAGAAATACCATCTATATTAATTTGCTACCTATTGTTCCTTGAAGATGGTATCATTCATTGTTCATTGCCATTGATTCATTGTTTAATTGCCATTGATATAGCCATGTTTCAATCTAAGCCAATGTATATGTACTTGTTATGTATAGCTTTCTGCTTACTGAGTTTTATCTCATTCCAGTTAATGTCATGTGATGCAGGTGATAAAAAGGAATGAAATGGATTGTCCGAGGCGAAAGAAGTCATATGGCTCATGGATAGGGAAACTTTTGAACTTTTGTCATGAAACTTTTATTTTGGGGAGTTGAACATTGGAAGTGTTAATAATTTTGTATTTTGCAAATGAATTATGAGAAAAATTTGTGTTGGCTTTTGAACTTATTTTGGATGATATTTTGTTAATGGTTAGGTATAGTAGTTTTGGAAAATGTTTATGATACATATGGTATATTGTTCTTTCCCTTTTCAATGTTAAGGCTTCCGCGTATGTCATTTCTTTTAAATGTTATTGTCATGGGAGTGGGGTGTTTCAATTGGTATCAGAGCGAAAGTTCTTCGGACCATATATGACTTTTTCTACCTAGGACAATCCGGAATGTTTTCGATCCTGCATCTATTGATTTTAACATTGAGAGTTGATTCTATTTCATTGCCATTGATGTATCATTTCTTCCTATCTATGTTAAAGTGAGCATTTGTGTAGGATATGCCTCCCAAGAGAAAGAATATTGAAGGAGATGATAGGACCCTTGATAAGACTGCAAAGGTGTTAGATGAATTCAGTAAGTTATTGAAGGAGCAAGCAAAGGTCCATGGCGAACAAATTCAACAGTTATTGAGCATGCAAACTACGACCCAGGGTCGTGGCCAAGGAAAAGGTCAGGGCAGAACGGAAAGTTCTGTTGAGGTTGCTTATGATCGTTTCAGACGTATGAACCCTCCTTATTTTATTGGAGGCCCTGATCCCTTATTGGCTCTTGAATGGATCAAATCGTTGGAAGCCATATTTGATTATTTGAAGTTCACTGACCAAGAGAAGGTAAGTTGTGCTGTGTTTATGTTGGTCAAAGCTGCTCGTATCTGGTGGGAAGCCACCAAGGTGACAGTTAATTTTCAAGAATTAAAGTGGAACGAGTTTAAAGATTTATTCTACGCCAAATATTTCTCGAGCGAAGTAAAAGCCAAGAAGGTGAAGGAATTTATAGAATTGAGGCAGGATGCTTTGTCTGTTACTGAATATATGTTGAAGTTTGAGGAAGGATGTGTTTTTGTTCCTTTTATTGCTGAGAACGATAAGGATAAAGGTGAACACTTCCTTCGTGGATTGAAGCCAAAGATTCGAAGAGATGTGCATATATCCAAGGTGGTCACATACCAGGATATTGTTGAGAGGGCCTTGCTAGCCGAGCACGATGAGCAAGAGATCGAGAAAGAGAGGCAGCTAAGAAGGAAAGCTTTCCAAGCAAGAGGCCAAGGTGCAAGTGCAGATGTACGAGGTGGCAACAAAGGTAAAGGTAAAATGGAGCAGCGTAATAAACCTACTGTGCCTTCTTCTGTTACTGAGAGACCGTTGTGTCCCAAATGTGGAAAGCCACACAAGGGTGAGTGTTTGGTGGGTAGTGGACGATGTTTTAGATGCAAAGAGATGGGGCACACGGAACTGAAATGTCCTATTTTTGCTATGACGAAGGAAAGTGTTAATCCTGATTCTTCTGTAATATCAGGTAATATTTTAATCTACGGAAAAGAAGCAATTACATTGATTGACACTGGTGCAACCCATTTTTTTATGTCTGAAGTGTTTATGCATTCTATATCTGTTGAACCTACTGTTATGCCATTACACTTCAATATTGTGTTGCCCTCTGGAGATGAAATTTGTGCCACTAATATTATCAAGGCATGTCCCGTACAAGTGGGTAATAGATTACTGTTTGCTGATCTTATTGTTATTCCAATCGTTGCATTTGATGTTATTTGGGCATGGATTGGTTATTTGCTTATCGTAAGGTGATCGATTGTGTGGGCAAAACAGTGAAGTTTTTAGCTGATGACCATGATAGTGATGTGTTTGTTGGTCTAGGCTTTTCGATGGGTATTTCTATTATTTCTTGCCTTCAAGCTAATAAGTTGTTGCACAAAGGTTGTATGGGTTTTCTAGCTTCAGTGGTTTATGTGCAAAAGGAAAGTAATTTGCAATTACAGGATATTGATGTGGTTCAGGATTATCCTGACGTATTTGCTGATGATGTGCCTGGATTACCACCTGATCGAGAGGTGGAGTTTGTTATTGATTTAATTCCAGGTACATCTCCAATTTCCAAAGCTCCATACAGAATGACTCCTATTGAAATGAAAGAATTGAAGACTCAATTGCAGGAGCTATTAGATAAAGGTTTTATCCGACCTACTTCCTCACCGTGGGGAGCTCCAGTTTTGTTCGTAAAGAAGAAAGATGGATCATTGCGATTATGTATTGACTACCGAGAACTCAACAAGGTAACAGTGAAGAACAAATATCCTTTGCCACGTATTGATGATCTCTTTGATCAATTGCAAGGAGCAGCAATATTTTCGAAGATTGACCTTCGGTCCGGTTACCATCAACTGAAGGTGAAAAAAGAGGACATACCAAAGACTGCGTTTAGAACGAGGTATGACCATTATGAATTTTTGGTGATGTCGTTTGGACTAACCAATGCTCCTTCAGTTTTCATGGATTTGATGAATCGTGTCTTTAAGCCGTATTTGGATACTTTTGTCATTGTTTTCATTGATGACATCTTGATCTACTCAAAGACACGAGAACTTCATCGTGAGCATTTGAGGATGGTGTTGCAGCTATTGAGGGATAAGCAATTTTATGCCAAGTTAAAGAAATGTGAGTTCTGGTTAGAGCAAGTGGCGTTTTTAGGCCATATTGTGTCAAAAGAAGGAATAACAGTCAACCCGTCCAAGATTGAAGCTATTAAGCAATGGTCCATTCCAAAGACAGTTTTAGAGGTACGAAGTTTTCTTGGTTTGGCAGGGTATTACAGACGATTCATAGCAGACTTCTCGAAAATAGCATTGCCATTGACAAGCTTGACACGAAAGGCCATAAAATTTGAATGAACCATAGAATGCCAACAAACATTTCAAACTTTGAAAGATAAGTTAACCTCTGCCCCTGTATTAGTACTTCCTTGTGGTACTGAGGATTTTGTTGTGTATACAGATGCTTCAAAGCAGGGGTTAGGTGCTGTATTGATGCAGCGTGGGAAAGTGATAGCTTATGCTTCTCGTCAGTTGAAGGAATACGAGAAGAACTATCTCACTCATGATTTGGAGTTGGCGGCTGTGGTTTTTGCTTTAAAGATTTGGCGGCACTACCTTTATGATGAGAAATGTGAAATATTTACAGATCACAAAAGTTTGAGTTATCTATTTTCGCAGAAAGAATTGAATATGCAGCAACGGAGGTGGTTGGAGCTGGTAAAAGACTAGGATTGCACCATTAGCTATCATCCTGGAAAAGCTAATGTTGTTGCGGATGCTCTAAGCCGTAAATCCAGTTATTTATTGGGTTCCATGATTCAGAAACCTTTGTTACTCGATTTGCAAAGGAACGAAATAACTCTGGTATCTCCAGGTACAGTAGATCAGTTATCTGCACTAGTTCTTCGCTCTACTCTGATTGATCGAATTTTAAAGGAGAAACAATTGGATAATCAGTTATTAGATTTGAAGAATAAAAATGATTTAACAGGAGTTTCTGAATTTGGTCTGAATCGTGATGGTTTATTGACCTTTCGAGGTAGAATATGTGTTCCTATAGGTGATGACATTCGGAAAGATATTCTTATTGAAGCACATACAGCGCCATATTCAGTTCATCCTAGTAGTACCAAAATGTATCAAGATCTTCGACGCCTTTATTGGTGGCCAGGTATGAAGAAAGATATCATGTTATTTATTTCTGAATGTCTAACCTGTCAGCAGGTTAAGATTGAGCATCAAAGACCTGCTGGGACTTTGTTATCTCTTCCAATACCTCAATGGAAGTGGGAACACATCACCATGGACTTCGTAACGGGACTTCCAAGAACATCAAAGGGTTACAATTCCATCTGGGTAATTGTTGATAGGTTAACTAAGTCGGCTCATTTTCTTCCGGTCAAGACAACATTTACAATGAACCAATATGCTGAAGTCTATGTAGCTGAGATTGTACGACTTCATGGAATCCCTGTGTCAATTGTATCTGATCGTGACCCGATGTTTACTTCTGAATTCTGGAAGAGTTTACACAAAGCCTTGGGCAACAAGTTGGCCTTTAGCACAGCATATCATCCTCAGAGTGACGGACAGTCAGAGAGGGTGATTCAAATTCTTGAAGATATGTTAAGGGCTTGCACGATTGATTTCGCAGGAAGTTGGGATTCCAAATTGCCTCTTGTCGAATTTACGTATAACAACAGCTATCAATCTTCAATCGGCATGGCACCCTACGAAGCTTTATATGGAAGAAAGTGCCGATCTCCATTGTACTGGGAAGAAGTAGGTGAAAGGAAGATGTTGGGCCCGGAGTTGGTTTAACAAACAGCAGATGTCGTGGCAATGATCCAAGAAAGAATGAGGACCGCTCAGTCTCGAAAGAAGAGTTATGCCGATGTTCGATGACGACCTTTAGCATTCGAGGTTGGTGATCATGTATTTATTAAGATAGCTCCTCTCAAGGGAATTACGCGATTTGGCAAGAAAGGTAAGTTAAGTCCTCGATATATTGGGCCATTTGAAATTCTTGATAAGAATGGAGATCGAGCCTATCGTCTTGCGTTACCACCGAACTTGGATCGAGTTCACAACGTGTTTCATGTTTCTATGCTTCGTAAGTATATTGCTAATCAATCTCATGTCCTTCGGTACGAGTCATTGGATCTTTTGCCTAACCTAAGCTACGAGGAAATGCCGGTTCAAATTCTTGATAGCAAAGTTAAAGTGTTGATGAATAAAGAAATTGGCCTTGTCCAAGTTCTTTGGAGGAATCATGTTATTGAAGAGGCAACATGGGAACCAGAAGAGGAGATGAAGCATCGTTATCCTAGTTTATTCGACGGTAAGCAAATTTCGAAGACGAAATTTTTATAAGGAGGGGAGATTGTCATATCCCAACCTTTTAGCATTTTATTTTTTATAATATTATTTTTGGTTGGGTGTTTAGGAAATATATTTATTTGAATGATTATTATATGGTTATTGTTTATGGTTATTATTTTTGTATCATGTTCATAGTTGGTGATGATTATGGAAGTGAATGGGTAGAATAAAAAGTTGATCATAAGCCAAATAGGAAATGGAAGTGCAGAAACGGTATGAAAAATATGGCAGTAGTTGTGGTTTTTAGCATAATATTTTGTATATTGATCCAATTGATATGAGGCCACTTCCATTAGAAAGATAAGATATAAGACTATAACTTTCATGTTTTGAGTTTTGTTTAAATCATTAGGGAAGACGAGCCAAAAGTGGCCCGAAGTGTGTCGTGTGTCGGCGAAGAGGTCAGCATCACTGAACCGGTGGTGGCACGGCCAGAATCGGTCGGAAAACTACCTAATTGGCCGGAACTCGCTCAAACTCGGTTAACTCACTTGAAATTGGGCGTTTTCGATTAGTTGATCCGATCTCAAAATTGATTGTTGGGAAACATAACCCATGGATAGTATAATGTTTGGGTAAAAGGAATTGAAAATCGGAGTAGGATTGATAGGGTAATTGGACGAAATAAGATTTGGCGTTAGGGTTCGTACGTCAAATCCGTAGATCCGAAATTCCGGTTGCACCCGAGCACGAAATCTGAAATTGTTTGAGGGCTTTTGTTCGTCTCGTCGAGGCGGTCCTAGATCTTGTCTCCGATCAAAGAAATACTACCGGAAGCGGCCGGAATCGGCGAAAAATGCGGCGGATCGCGCTAAGGGCCTGTTTGGCCGAAATTCCCGAATTTTATTTTTTTTTATTATTATTTTTTTTTGAAAATCGATTTTTTTTTCCCACTCGGATTATGAACCTGGCGGCTCTGATACCACTTAAATGTCACGCCCCGAAACTCGGGATTGACACCGGCGTCGTTTAGCAATCACACAATTGAAAACAACAAGCCTTTCGTAGCACAGTATAAACCGAAACCAGTTTATATATCATAATCTCAATGAAATAACAATTGTCTTTACAATACTGAATTAAATAAGACGACAGAGTTTTAATGCGGAAACGTAAATAATAACTTAAACATAATCGATTTCCTTGAGCGTTCACCATCCCCAAAACTGCTCGGACTCCTCTTCCTCAACCTTTTCTTCGGACTTATCTGGGAAGGGTTGTAAGGGGGGGGTGGGGGTGAGTATTTTGGGAATACTCAGTAAATGGGAGACTTTAAACACAACATAACCAATTTAATAACATTTTCAAAACATATCATAAACGTACATCATGCTTTTCATAAACGTAACGTAAATTTCATAACATAATAACGCTGCGATTTTTCACCTTTAACGGTTTACTGACGTCAGTCCCTAAGTTTTAATCCTCTAAGGGGGCGAGGCCATAAAACAGTTATATCCCACTGTTAAGGGCCATATGTTGGAATTCCACCCATTTTCAGGGAATCCTCACAGTGTCAAACATAAACGTAATAACTTTCGTAAAAACGTATAGACAAAACGACGGTACTCGACCGTATTTTTAAACCACAAAACCGAAATTTTCATGTGCATAAAACAAAATTTAAAACCGCCCACTTACAGTGTTTGGATGTACTTAAAAAAACGTGGAGTGAACGGCTTGGTTTGGATCACTTCGCGCTCCTCGTCCGGGTAGTGCTCCGGCTCGATTTCTTTGACGATTTTTGTGCAGTATTTTGGCTAGGGAGAGTTGCTGAATTTTCGAGTTTTTCAGCTCTAGAATTTCGAAATTATGTGTGTTGAATGAGTGGGGTTGATGCACTATTTATAGGGGAGAAGGGTGGAGCTAAATTTGGCACTAAAATCATACCAAAAATTCATGTCGAATCTCCTAATATTGACTCCAAATATCCTTGCCATTGCTGATGATTTCTCTTCCTAATTCGTGAGATATAAATCCTTGATTTATATGAATATCCGAGATTTTCTTTATCTTGTTTCCTTGCATCTTGTATAATATACTAATTTGTAATATTTCCTATCCCAAAATTCGAAATTTGCTTGGCAATAAAGATTTCAACATGGCCATCTTATTCTAATACAATAAAAAGAATATTATGCTAATAAAATTTCCTTCCAAATTTTAATTACATTATTGCAAGATTTTCGGTTCTCACACTTCTATATTCTTAGAATTGGAAGGGTTTGAAGTGATGAATGGTTAAGTTGAATTGTTGATTTCTTGGATTAATGTTGATGATTGTTGGTTATTATTGTGTTTATTGTTGTAGGAAGCATTCAAGATCATCATAACCATCATTTGCTTGTGGGTTGTAAGCAGAAGCTTTCCTTTGTGCTCACATGATATATATGTATAAAAGCCATGTTTATTGATACCTAGCTCCTTTCATTGCTATGTTCTTGATATATTTGTTGTTATGTATTCATTGATCAAGAGTTTCCATTGAATTCATTGATAAAGAAGCTAGTAATTCATTGTGCCTACCAAGTGTTTGTTCAATTGCCCCAATGAAGTCTCTATGATTTAAAGCCAATGATTGATAGTAATTCATGCATGTCATTGGCTAATCACATGATTATGAGTATCTCTCACAGTTTTAATATATTTATATATCAAAGAGATACTATCCACAGGTCACAGGTCACAGAACTATCATTTCTTTTTCTTTAATTCATGTCATGAAATACCATCTATGTTAATTTGCTACCTATTGTTCTTTGAAGATGGTATCATTCATTGTTCATTGCCATTGATTCATTGTTTAATTGCCATTGATATAGTCATGTTTCAATCTAAGCCAATGTATATGTACTTGTTATGTATAGCTTTCTGCTTACTGAGTTTTATCTCATTCCAGTTAATGTCATGTGATGTATGTGATAAAGAGGAATGAAATGGATTGTCCGAGGCGGAAGAAGTCATATGGCTCATGGAAAGAGAAACTTTTGAACTTTTGTCATGAAACTTTTATTTTGGGGAGTTGAACATTGGAAGTGTTAATAATTTTGTATTTTGCAAATGAATGATGGGAAAAATTTGTGTTGGCTTTTGGACTTATTTTGGATGATATTTTGTTAATGGTTAGGTATAGTAGTTTTGGAAAATGTTTATGATACATATGGTATATTGTTCTTTCCCTTTTCAATGTTAAAACTTCCGCGTATGTCATTTCTTTTAAATGTTATTGTCATGAGAGCGGGGTGTTTCACTGTCCCTTGGATTTTGTAATTATAGGATATTCTAAGAATATTTTAGGTATAAGGTGTCCACAAAAATCATATATATATCATCGAAAGTACGTTATTATGGCCATTTGAGCAAAAACATATAACAAACTCCTCAATATTTGTAGTCAATAAAAAATGTTTTACATTTTCACAAGATTATCAACATATATATATATATATATATATACTAGGAATGATCACGTGCGATGCACGTGGGTGATTAATAATGAAAAATATAATAACGAGATTTAGATAATTTTTAAAACCGTTTGAATAACATCTTGTTTACGAGTCTTTATTAATCTAAATATATCAAAACACAATAAATAAAAATACATCATGACGATAAATAAAATATATTCACTTATTTATATAACATTTTTCAATTTGCATGATTATAACATAATGACAGTTCTCTCAAATTAACAAAGATATTTTTCATCCAAATATCATTCACAATGAAAAACAATATAAATAAAATGAGAATAGTAAATTTTACTAAAACCAAAATCACAATGTATTTAAATGGAGTGCATATAGTGATTGTCAAATAAAATTCTCTTAATTAACTAAATTATCATAATGATGTTAAAATAAAATCCCTAAACTTGTTATTAAATTAAATATCAATTGTGTTTTTGCTAACTTTTAACTCATTACGAATTTTGTTTAATTTTTTCCTTTTATAGAATAGATATTACACATCAACTCAAATATTTTAAACGGTATAGTAGCTCAATCGTCATGATTCGATCGATGCCTCCAACAAGGACAATTATTGCACTCCAACAATATCAATAATTACACTAATTGCAATCTATGAGAATCGATCTCATGACTTTGACTCTTACATATATCAATTGTAAGATCACGCATTTGCCGATTTACCGAAAGTTACAACCGGGATAATGATGTAACATTAACTAAAATCTTTTAAAATCGTAAAATAACTCAAACGTCACATTTGGATTGTTATACCTTACATAAACAATTATTGCACCTAACAAATATGATATATTTGTTATTTTACATTTTAGAAATCATTTTTCTAAATCA
This sequence comes from Primulina tabacum, assembly GCF_025594145.1. NCBI lineage: Eukaryota > Viridiplantae > Streptophyta > Magnoliopsida > Lamiales > Gesneriaceae > Primulina > Primulina tabacum. The sequence continues at coordinate 18,636,951 of NC_134552.1, forward strand.
AATTTATTTTTACCAATCAAATAATTTCATCGAACACAAAGTAGTTTTAATTACTAATAATAATTTAAACACAAATATTAATTGTTAGGGTGACCACTCTATGTCATCACATATGCTTCATTAAGTTGCAAGCATAGTAATAATGCACAATGAATTGGTAAACATAACTTAGTTGATTTAGTAAGTGAGTAATGTTAAATAACAATTTTGTTATTTTGAAATGTGAAAAATAGTTTATATATATATAAATTCATCATATATAATGATAAATTAATTATATGCAGAAAAGAGAAAAAATTGTTTTTTATATATGTAATTTCATCATATACAATTAGAAATTAGTTAATAGGTTGAACAAACAAGATAACAAATCAATATATTATATACGATGATTTCGTAATAGAATAACGCTAATATAACCATACTTTGTATTATGTTTAGAACGCAATTGAAAATTGATAACAAAATATATAATAATATGAACTTTAATTTTAAAAACATTATTATCTAAACTATTATCATAATACATAATGAATCATAAATGAAATCACTAAATTATTGAGTATTTATTTATTTAATTATTACTTAAATCAATTTATAAAATAAAAGAAAAGATAAGATATAAATATTAAATATTCATTAGCAACCATGAAGAAATACACTAATTTTAGTTAACAACAAGGAAAAATTATGGGTAAATTTAACATGCATTAATATCCAAAGGCATTTAAGATAGACAATAAATTATAAAAGAACCCATCAAAAAAATTATTGATTTAATTTGCTACATTAAATGAATAAGGGTATATTGGAAAATTCACAATTAGAAGTCATATATTTATATGTATGTTAGATATATATATATATATATATATATATATATATATATATATATATATATATATAAAAGCTTGAGTGCCTCAACTAATGTACTTTTGAACCTGCCAATATCAATAGTCACATTCTGATTATGCAAGTAAATGGAACTCATTTCACTCCATCCCTTTCTATGAATGGATGATGGATCTTTCAAAACTGGATCTTCACTTGAATATTTCAAAATCAAAGAACTCTCTTTCACTCTTATATTATATTCTAAGTACTGTAACTTCATATCAACACAAGGGTCTCCAAAAGTAACTTTAGGAATCCAACCCATAGCCCCGAACGGAACCACTTGAATAACGATGGCGTTTTCAGGCAAGAAGACCATATTGGTTAAACCAGCTCCATGTATTCCCATCAGCACATCGCAGGAATTCACAACTTGTGCAAATCTTGATAGATTAGTCGATTTTTCTGGCTCTGCTAGTATAACCTCAAAGCCTAGATCCCTTGCTGCTCGAGAGACTTCATCATGGTTCATCAAGACCCGAGTTTTTTTCCTTGTTATGATCATGATACGTGGCCTCCCTGTTATGCTATCTCCCTTACTTGCTGTGTTACGATTAGCCAAAGCCAGTGTTCTCTCCAAGGAATACGTTTCTCGTAGTAGTCGTCTGAAGTTGCTCATTGAAAGACCGGATGGAGACTGATTTGATTCGACTGATAATGGATCTATGATGAGTTCTTTGTGAAAGTTCAGGCCAGCAACCATTTTCTTGTAGCAATGCACTTCTTGTTTCTGTCTGTCAATGGCCATAATCTCATGTCTAGTGAACTTTTCGAGTATTTCGCGGTATTTCGACAGCCACCAAGGCTGATAATCACTCGCAAGAAACTGCACATCCCTTTTAAAATCAAAGGAAGTTGTGTACAGTGGAAGTATCAAATCCGCAAAATCGTGGAAAAGGTTTCCTGCATACCCGCCAGTTGAGAAGAGTATGGCAGGAGATTCATGAATTTGGGTACACTTCTGAATGTTATTGATATTTCCTACAATTTTGACAGTCCATTTCTTGATATAATTAATTCCCTTTCTGGGATAAGGCCGTATACTCCATGAAATGGTAGAATTTTCGATGATTTTTTCGTCAGAAGTCACCAGAAATATGGTGGAGGAATTGGCCTCAATCCTTATATCCCCTTCCATCTCGCAATAATCTGCACCTGCCTCCAAGATTCTGCAAATGGCCTCCGGCCTTTTCGATTCAACTTCTGAAAATTCGAGGCGAAAAACATTTACAGCATCAAATCTTGGTCATTAAGGTGGATCACTAAATGTTGGTATGGCATAGCTGCAATGCATGTATTTACCTGTTGGCTCGGAAGTCTCGAGCATAGAATTCAACGAAAATGGCAAGTTGCCACCATGATCACCAACTGTGAAAACATTGCACATTTGAATCGGAACCAGCATTTGAATATACACGAACAACAAAGTAACGAAATACATATATACTTACTAGATCCATAGGGAAGCAAATGAGGCTTGAAAGTTGAGCAAATGCTGATTGTGAACATGACGAATGCACAACATCCGAGCCGTTTGCGATCATATCGAGTGAAACCTTTTGCAATGATGGGATCATACATCTTTATCCAATTGCGATGGAGATCATGAGCCAAAGTCCTGGTTTTTATTCGAGTTGTGGCGACAATGCAACTCGAATTCTAGAGGAAGAAGAAGATGAACATTGAGACAATAAAGGAGCTATGCATCAGTACTAATTCTTTGCAGTACTATTTAAATCCTATATCAGAACTCATTTGTTGTTGTGGACTTTTTACAAGTGGGAAATGCATAATATAATGTAGAATTTAATTATTTGTGGGCATATATAAACAGTAATGGCTATATATGGTTTAATGTTCTGTTTAATTATGAATTAGATTATTTTTATCGTTACAAGGGTTAAGGGTAGGTGCCAGGTCGTAGCTAGCCTTGTAACACTTCGACGCGTACCGAGTAAATTCTCAGATTAACTCAATAGCTTGCAAACTGTGCATGTCAAGTAATATTCTACAATGTGCAAAACATGTGTGACAAATTTGTCCGAAAAAATATTGGTAGGAAAAATCGAACTCATGATCATTGGTTAAACGTTCACCTACTTCACCAAATCGAACATCGTGAGTGACATAGATAATGTATTGTTGTTTTTCGGTATGTATTTTTGGCACACAACACGTACAAACATATTAAATTTTAATGTAAAATAATAGTGTATGTATATATAAAATATCAAGAATATTACAAAATCAAGCCAAGGGCAATTGGTGAAGAATGTAAAAAAATCTTTAAATATTAATATACTTGTCGCCTGATGAGGCAAAGTAGTGGGGGGATATTAAAATTGTGAATTTATTACATCAACCAATTTTAAAAAAATTGCAATTATGGTTGACTTCCGAGATTCGTAACAATATTTTAAATATTTTTTTAGTACTAAAATAGTTATTTATAAATCATGATAAGCTGTAAGAAAAATACGAGTTTGATGAGTATATCATTTGAAGGTAGAGATCGGTTGAGATGAAAATGACTTCTAAACAATATTTGTTTGTCAGCAAATGAAAAGCTTCCAATTTTATTATTCACTTTCTTTTTTTTCAAAGAGAAATATACCCATTCATATTTTTTTTTATACAGCAAAAAGCCATCGAAGTTTGCATTTAATTTCTTACAATATTCGAAGAATTGGGAAAATTCCCTTCAATATCACATTATTAATGAATTAAATGAACGATTATTGTATCCTGAATCTTCTAGACTCTTCTAGAATGTTTCATTATAATTTTCACTTAGTAGTCACTACTACTAATATTATTATTTAATTAATAGATTCCGATTGCTTTTGTGCTCTTAAATTTTGGGCTACAAGTAGGCATTGTCTTAAGGTGTTAATTTGTCCAAATAATCAATTATATTCAAGCCCAGAAGTTCCCTAAGGAGTTGAGTAGCAATAAAATCGAAATCAAGCCTCATTTGAATCGTCATAGTTCGGCCTCTTCAAGCAAGTAGCTGCCAAGATCGTGCGCTTCCAGACGAGTTTCTATAGCGTCTAGCCAACATTTTAAGGCATTATTTTGCATGTGTATCACGTCCAAGTCTTGCTCGTAATGCTGTCCAATTCACGTTCAAGCTCTGCCCAGGTTCTGCCAAGGTTACGTTCAAGTATCGATAATGTTCGAAACCGCACCTTTGAATCACAGTAAGTAGGCTTATGTATGTGTTAAATTTTGATCGTATACTGTATGTTTTGCCTTGAAGTGTTTGCTTCGCATTTGCATCTTTTCTTAAGTTTTGTTCTGATCTGATTCGTTTCGTCTGTTTCGTTTTGATTTGATCTATTCGATCCGTCTGTTTTATCCCAATGGGATAAGTTTGTTTGATATGATTCGAATGATGGCACGTCAGGAAAGCCTGTGAGGAAAAAGACATCAGAGGGAGCTTATCTATGAGAAAAGGGCTCAAAGAGAGCTCGGATGCAAGAGAAGGCCCAGAGGAAGCCCATTTACTGGAGAAGGCCCTAGAGAGAGCCAAGATCAATTATAGCCCATGGTCATTATTATAAGATCTGTGTTTCGTATGTGATTCTGATTTGATAAGAAATTGTTCTGTTAAGATTCTATTCTGTTTGATATGATCTGCTAGTCTTACTAAGTCCTGAACCCTGTCTGTTCGGTTTTCGTCTTTTACTATGAAAAATGATCACTTTAAAGATATGAATATGTATAACTTGTTATTATGGTATTAGATCAGCCTCCACTTGCTGGGTGTTTCTCAAAACGCTTACTTCCTTACATCCCTCCACAGATAATAATGAAAAACAGGTGCAAGAGATGGAACAACATCAATTTTCAGGCTGGTGAAGAAATCTAAAGTTATGAAGACCAAGTCCCTGATTTCATGATTATATTTAATTCGTTTCCACATTTTGCACTTTTCTTTGTAAGAACAGCTTCCGTATTATTTGTATTTTGCATATGTAAAGACAATGTTCTTTTATGAATTAGACTGGTTTTTAGATATTTGCTACAAGACTTATTATTTTCAATGAAATTGTTAAAAAATGTCAGATGTCATTTACGCCTCGGTTTCGGGGCGTGACAGAATGACAACGAGATGATGTCATCATGTAACTCGTTGTGAATCATCAATTACAAGCTAACCACTTTCTCAATAAGCCCAATCATATGCACATCATACTCATGGACCAGAGACCCGTCTTGCATGAATGTAATCATGAGCTTCTTTAAATTATTGTGCATCAACGTACGAGTTTCAGCACTGTACGACTCTTGCATGTGCATTCAAATGCCAGCAACATTCATTTTTTCCTCAAACTATCTCAACAGTTCATTTGATATAGAATCGAACATATTACACTTTAGTTTGCAAACTATGGTCCCACCATCTAGAATAGTTCGTCGATTCAACAAGAGTGACATTAATGTGTATGTCATTTTCTCCGAGTTCAGAACATTTTTTCTCAGGCAATCTTGAAAATTAGATTTCGGTTAACTTGTTTTAATCAAGAATAACATAAATGAATGACATAATGAAATCTTAAATATACTAAATATGAAAGAGATTATCATTGCCGAAAATTTTAAAATATTTTATAAGATATAAAATATGGACTTTTGTTTTTATGAATCGTCTCCCACTATTTTGACAATTTTATCATTCTTTGATGAAAACGGAAAGTCCAATTTTCTTAGTGAGTACGCAAGACGCAATTTCTAAATTATGGTCCCGAATAATATCAGTCAATCATAATTTCGAAAAGGCGCATGTATTTTTGCCTCGCGTTTGATGATGGCCCAATAATATGATCTTATTTATCTTCGCGTGTCGAACCCGACCCATCGATTTTGAGCCTTAGTTGGCGGTCTCCATGAGATCTACTAATATTAGGAGCCAAAGTCATGAGAGTTCCACGTAGTTCACATCAAGTATGTCAGTGAAAGTCACAAATTTCCGTCGTCCAGGTCTTCCTAATAATATGATCTAGACACTGACCGCGGGTAGCGTTCTTCAAGCAAACCACCGTCAATGGAAGACAAAGAAATATTGAACTTTTTAAATTTTTCTTTTAATATGCTTGATTTAAATTTTGAATTTTATCCAAAATAAGATATTTTAATTTTGAAAATTTGTATCATCATTAATTTTAAAATCTTCTGTCATGTTTGTTTATATGTTTATCGGATTCATCCAACTCTTCTTATTATATTAATAATAACGCACATACTGATTATTTATAATATATCACATGCATTATAAATAATAAAAGATGATCGATAACTGAGAGCTAATTGATCAATATGAGTCATATATGAATCCAAGTCCAAAACCTAGGTAAATATACAGATACAAATGCAGTATGATTTCTAATCAAATAAGAAATCTCATTTGAATCAGTATACAATAATTTCATTATTTTAAATTTCTCATGTATGTATTTTATATTCTTTAAAATATCATGTATAATTATTATCAACTTTTGATAAAACAATATATATATACCTATATATCCATATATACGCATATAAAATAAATAAATTTTATTAAATTGCTTAATTAATGAATTAATTAATATATTCTAGAGTCTTCAAGAATGTTTTACATAGCAGTCACCACTACTAATATTATGTAAGGTCCACGCGAACCACATGCGCAAATTATTAAATTCTTTGTGCATTTCAATTAATTAATTTAATTGCATTAATTAATTATGTTGTGCATATTTGCATGTTTAAAAGATATTTTCTACATGATTGCATTAAAATATATTTTTAAAGGTTATTCGAGTTGCGATCGAGGAACGGAGACCGAGGGCTGAAAAATCGAAAATGTTTTTATTGGTTAATTGTTTTTAATTATTTAAATTAAGGGTGATGTTTTTTTATTATTTTTGAAAATAAGGGATTTTGAGGTGATTTTATATGCCAGGACGTAAATTATATCGGTGTTGGTTTTTCAATAAAAATGCGAGCTTTTTGGCAACCCGGCTAATAAATTCACAAATTATTTTAAACAAAAACTTTGTTAAAATTTTATTAAATCCTAATTAAGACTAATGAGCTTAATTTAAAGGTTTAATAGGCCTAAAGCCTAGATGGTAATTTAATTAGTATATTTATACTATATTAAAGCTCCTAAAACCCTACACCTTGCATCAAACTCACGGCCACAAACTTTTAATTCTGAAAAAATCTCTCCCAACTCACAACACACACGGCACTACACTCCCAACTTTTTGGAAGAGAAATTCGTGGGGTTCTAAGGAAGACAAGCCAAATGTTTCGTCCCGTTCTCCGTCGTCAACGTTATTTCGTACGTATAAAACGCAAAGGCACGCCATACATCTCCTTTTCTCATCCATCATATCATAATATTTTTTAAATATTGTATGCATGAAGAACATGAAGCCATTTTTCTGTATTTTCGAAATACTGCACTTGCATGTATTATCTTCATGAGGTTTGATCCAAAAACTTGTTCTAGGCATGTTAAGGGGCTGCCATGATGTCATATTATGTTTAAGCAAAGCTTTCATATGAACTGGAGTCCTAACCAATCAACAAATCACGGCAGAAAACAAAAGAAATCAGGAAAACCGTGAGTTGCTGTCATGGGGCTAAGGGTGATCGGGTTCCTTGGTGTGAGGGCAGGGGAGTCACGGCTTGGGGCCAGGGCTCGGTCAGGGGTTGGTTCAATCGAGGGGAGGGTCCTAGACAGGCTAGCACCCGAGTTAGGGACTGGGGAAAGAGTCCTAGCATGCGAAAAACGCGCACCACCTGCGCAAAAAAGTGCAAGCTGCCAGCGGGGGGAGGGCTCGTCCCAAGGCTTATGGGCTGGGCTAGGGCAAGTCGTCAGGGTCCAAGGTAAGTGTGCTAGAGGGTGGTTCGGGTGCTAAGGTGTCGGCAAGTTCCTAAGTGCTCATATTGTAGAGTCCTATCACTAGAGGGGTCTCGGCCAGCATAGGGGTGATTCGGGGGCTCACGTTTTTGGGTTTGGGATGGGTTTCTAAGTGGTCTAAGGGTCCAGTAGGGTACTTTAGGATGTTGGTCAGGTTTTGGATCAACGTAGTTCGGGGGTAACTCGTGAAAATCGAAAGTTGGCTTGAGGTCGAAGTTTAGGTGTCAAATGGTGTCAAATTAGGGTTTTTAACTAATAAAAATTGAAAAACGGCTCACGGGGGTCGAGTCATGGTTCATAAGGGCTAAAATAATATAAAAAGACTAACTTTTGAATTTAGAAATTTTATATAAAGTTTGGGATTTTTGGGGATTAAAACACCGTCAAAACAATTAGTTAAAGATAAATGAAAAAGTCTAATATTTAAGATAAATAAAATTATGGAAAAATTCGTGTAAGCTTAAATAATTATTTGGGACATGTTAGAGTCAATGAAATTAAGAAAAAGTCAAAAACGTGAAATTTTACGTCCAGGTGTAAAACGGTCTTTTTACACCTAAAATTAGTAAACGTCATGGCAGTGCCCTGAATGCTTTTTTATGTGCTAATATGATTATTTTCTATAGTTATGGATCTTTATGGAATTTTATAGGTTAAAATGATATTTTAAATGTTTAGGAAATTTTATATGCTTATGATTTAATATGTCAAAATGTTATTTTAAATGTTTTGAGGTTAAAATGTCATTTCAAATATTTATGGATGTTTACGATTTTAATATGTTAAATTATGATTTTTAAATATCCATGGATTTTTATGATTTAAGGTTGACATTTAAAAGACATGTTGCATGCTTGGTTTCACAAACAAAATTATATGTAATGCATGATTTTATAAAGTGATGAGAATAAGAAACGTTGAAGGAAGTGAAGTAATTGTGACTATTACGTTGTTACATTGGAGATATCATGAGGGTTATGGTCCAAGTGGGAGCCCGACGATCGTACTTCTATTGTTACCATTGAGGATATGAGGTTTGAGGTAAGAATGAGAATATCGTGAGGGGAGAAGGCCCCAGAGGGAGCCCACTTATGGGAGAAGGCCCCAGAGAGAGCCCCAACGATCGTATTTCTATTCGAAAGAGGATAGGCCAAGGCTCAGTTGACGGGTGAAAGTGTCGCTGATATCCCCGCCGCCCAGTACTGTGGTTACATGTAGATGGATCCATCGACTTTTGAGGTTTGAGGAAAGTCACAATTAACGATCTGAATTCAACGAAGGAAAAGGAAAAAGAAAAAGGAAAAATGTTTATGATCATGAAAAATGTTTTATGTCATGTCATGTTGAGGAAAAAGGAAAAGGTTAAGGTTTATGTTATGCATATCATGAAAATGTTTATGCTTAAGGTTGATGCATCATTATGAAAATGTTTATTTAAAGTTCATGCATCATAAAAAGATTTACGAAAATGTTCATGTTTGAAGTTTATGCATCTTCATGAAAACGATATTTTAAGTACAAGTATTTTTCACTGTTATATGTTGACTGTATTACGTATTACTTGCTATAAATATGATGGTGTGTTGAGTCTTTAGACTCACTAGGTGTGATGGATGCAGGTGAGGTTGAGGGAGGTCTTGACAGACGATTTGACTGGACTGAAGGCGCACACAACCCGAGGACCAGCGCTTCTACTTTTTCCGCATTTACGACTTATGACTCATGATTTATGTTAAAGATTTTAAGACTATTTATTTATGCTTTTTGAGGGATTTTTGAGAGGTTTAGTATGAGCTATACTTTTCAAACTTATTGCTTTTTAGGTTGGGCAAAACAGTTGACGATTTCATTTTATGACTATTGCACTTGATTTTTAAAATGCTAGTTGGATGATGTTTTATTTTAAAAGGGTAAAATATTTTCATGAGGTTTATGTGTATGGTCGAAAATTGAGTGTTTTAAAAAAAATTTCTAGTACTTTTAAAGCAATAAAAAGGGCAGATGTTTCATATTATTATTTAATTTATAGATTTCAAATTTACTAAATAAATAATTGTGAGCACATTATAATCCTGATCGACGGTTAGATAATGCCGATGTATCGAGGTTACAAATCTCGATAATAAAATGAAAAATGAAAATTTCGAAGTAAATTTTTTTTAACTGATCCATTTTTTGCAGATGTCTGTTTTTTTGAACTTTTTCACTAAAACAGACAGTTCCACTGTTCTCACTTAATTATCTGTTAAGTTAACTTCCACATTTTTCATTATATGAAATCAACTTTTAAACTCCTTTATAAACAATTTGTTTGATTTCTATCAAACTACAATCGTCAAATTCAACTCCTTGAACTTGGCTATCTCAACGATAACACATAATCAAATACATGTGTGACCCTCAATAGATCAGATATATAGGTAGCCACTGGTTCACAACTTTGTATGATTCAGAATAACATTTACTGCAATTCGTGCTTACCCTAATTAGCCTCATTCTTTTCATCAATCATTTGACCAAGAACGTCTAAACTGCAGTCTGATTGCACCTATCGGATTATGGTTAGAGCGTCTAGTAGCATTGACCCATGATTCTCTAGGTATTACTGATAGTGTCTGCATGAATTTTAAGTTATGGTTAGCGTACACTACGGTCCATTCAACTCGTATATCTCAATCAAATCTGCAACCACAGTACGATCACACATCTGTATCAATGGACATCTTTATGTGCTTACCTTTGAAACATGAAATTTCCATAAAAGATGATAGACTCAAGCTCAAACGACATTTATCTTTATTTTAGGCTGCTGAATCTATTAAGAACATATTTGGAATTTACTGTATGCTTCCTAATGAGTTTCATGATCTTATGTTGAGAGGCAAACATCATGGTACCTATAGTATATCCAATAATTTTATTTATGCAACTTGCATGGTTAATAAAATAAAATAAATGTCATAATTGAATAAAACCGTAAAATATTACTAAAATAAATATTTTTTAAATATAAGAGTCAATTAAAACTCAAAGCCTTGATTAGCTCTCTAATTTTCCCAAAATCTCAACTTTAAAGTCTCCACATCTTCACAAACTAAAGCTGCAATTTGAAGGATATTAAAATGTTAAAAACCACTAATTTAAATAGACTATTAAAGTAGTTTGGACAACATTATATTTTGTCGGCAAAAGTAGGATATTGCCATGTACACCATCCGCCCCTGCTCGTGTACTCTTGCCTTCTGTATGAATCTGGTGCGTAATGACATAAGGAGTTGAATATACAGTATCTACTCTCAATTGGACATCTTTAGTTAATAATCATTTAAGTCGGATTAACATTGACTAAAAACATCTTTTGTTGCCACATTTTAAAATCAGTTTTAGAAATTCCTCCACATAAGGAACAACCGTCGTTAACCGATTATGTTATATTTCATGTTTGTTAGGAAACTATGTTATTTAATGAGAAAACTGTATTTTTTATTTTGTGTGTTGGCCTATTTGTGATCTTGGATCCAGTGTAATGCACAATACTGCCGATGAATCAAGTTGACTTTATATGGGGTTCACATGATCCAACGACTCTATAGTGCACAACATTGTGTTGTGTATCCAACTCACCTCCTAGTTGCGCTCTCTTGGGTGCACTTGACGACGAAAATCGGCATGTCATATTCTATTTTTATTATTCCTAGTAAATGATGGATCAGATTTCTTCCAATATTAGGAGTAGTCAATGTGATACCAGGCATAAAAGTGATAAGACTTCGATAGGATGGAGTAAAAGTCTTTTTATCCAGCGACTAAAGCTACTTCTTTGTCATAATCTAAGCCTCAGTCTTGATGGATGGAGGATGCAAGGTTAGCCGAAAGATGGTTATCTGTACAAGGTGTTTCATATAACGTGAGGTCCACATGATCCAACGACTCTATAGTGTACAGTATGATATTGTACACCGTAGACATCCTTTCTCCCCATTCAGCTTATATTGGTTCTAAAAAGGAAATATTAATCTAAAGCATTTCGATGGTCAATACAAGAAACCCTCTTAGTTTTTTTAGTGATCAAACTTTCATATATAAACGTCTGTTCATAAACCCATTCGGAAATCAGTTTTTTACAGTAAAAAACTTCCTCAAGATGCAGCGAAATCACTAAAAAATTTGTACATTTTCACAAGATTATGACATTATCATATTCTTCAATGACTTAGAAGCTTGAGTGCTTCAACTAATGTACTTTTAAACATGCCAATATCAATGGTGACATTCTGATTTTCCAAGTAAGTGGATCTCAATTCACCCCATCCCTTTCTGTGAATGGATAATGGATCTTTCAAAACTGGATCATCACTTGAGTACCTCAAACTCAAAGAACTCTCTTTCAATCCTATCTTATATTCCAAGTATTTCAACTTCATATCAACACAAGGGTCTCCAAAATCATGTTTAGCTAACCAATCCATAGCCCCTAGAGGAACCACTTGAATTACGACAGCGTTTTCAGGCAAGAAAACCATGTTGGTTAAACCAGCTCCGTGTATTCCCATCAGCACGTCGCACGAATTCACAAGTCGTGCAAATCTTGATAGATTAGTCGATTTTTGTGCCTCTGCTAAGACGACCTCAAAGCCTTGCTCCTGTGCAGTCTGAAAGACTTCATTTTGGTTCATGAGGATTCGTGTTCTATTCCTCGTTATGATCATGATACGTGGCCTGCGGCGTGCTGTCAAGTTATCTCCCGTACCTGTTGTGTTGCGAATAACCATAGCATGTGTTCTCTTTAAGGAATACGTTTCTTGCATGAGTCGTCTGAAGTTGCTCATTGAAAGACTGGATTGGGTTTGATTTGATTCGAGTAATAATGGATTTATGATGAGTTCTTGGTGAAAGTTCAGGCCAGCAACCATTTTCTTGTAGCAATGTACTCGTTTCTGTCCATCAATGGCTAAAATCTCATGTCTAGTGAACTTTTCGAGTATTTCGTGGTATTTCGACAGCCACCAAGACTGGTAATCACTCACCAGAAACCGCACATCCTTTTTGAAATCAAAGGAAGTTGTGTACAATGGAAGTATCAAATCCGCAAAATCGTGGAAAAGGTTTCCTGCAAATCCACTAGTCGAGAAGAGTATGGCAGGAGATTTATGATTTTCAGTACACTTGGGGATGTTATTGATACTTCCTACAATTTTGACAGTCCATTTCTTGATATAATGAATTCCCCTTCTGGGATAAGGCTGTATACTCCATGAAGTGGTCGAATTTCCAACGATATTTTCGGCAGATGTTACAAGAAATATGGTGGAGGAATTGGCATCAATCCTTATATCTCCTTCCATCTCACAATAATCTGCATCCGCCTCCAAGATTCTGCAGACGGGATCCATTTTCTTCATTTCAACTTCTGAAAATTCAAGACAAAAAACACATTTATAAATTGTGACTCACGAGTCTACGAGATGATCATTAAAGAACATTCCTTATATGTATTCACCTGTTGACTCGGAAGTAATTTCAAGCATAGCATTCATTGACAATGGCAAGTTGACACCATGATCAATAGCTGTGGAAATGACACACATTCGTATATCAAGACGAGCATTCCAATATACACAACCGAACGAAACGAAATACACTTACTACTTACTAGATGTGAAGGGATGCAGACGAGGCCAGAAAGTTGAGCATATGGTGATTGTGAACATGATGAATGCACAACACCCAAGTCGCTTGCGATCATATCGAGTGAAACTTTTCGCGATAATGGGATCATACATCTTCAATATATGTATATATCGATCAAAGATCGAAATGAGCCAAAGTCAGGCTACCCAATGTAGCTCGAATTCTAGACGAAGAAAATGATCATTTAGTTGATGAAGAAGCTATACATTAATTAATACTAGTTCTTTGAACTTTTATAATTCTAAATATATACACATTGTTGTTGAGGACTGCATAAATATAATATAGAATTTTAATTATTTGTGGGCATATTTAAACAATAATAATGGCTATGGTTTGGTGTGTGCCATGTTAAATGAGCTATGTAATTAATTATCAATTATATTATTTAGTTGTAGTCTTGTAATTGGTATAAGAGCAAATGTTATTAATTTGATTCAAATTAGAGTTAGGATTAAAGTCCTAAACATTCCAAGAAATATAGTATGTTGAAAATTATTTTTTTTCCCACTAACGTATTTTATTTTGGGTTTTGATTTATGAAATATTCAAACTTTGGTTTTGATTTTATTTTATTTGGCTTTTAGTCCTAATTCGTTAGAATAATCATGTGACATCGGAAAATACTGACGCTGTATCAAAAACTGGTATACTAAAATAAAACTCTGAACAATTAGTGGACCAAAACTCAATATATGACAAGTTAGTGTACTAAAAATGTTGGTCGAAGGAGATATACAATGTATGGTGACAAAAATTAAACTAATTAAAGATGAGTAGTTTTATTGTGAGACAGGTAATCTGGTTCATGCAATGAAAATTAATATTTTTTATTGGTCGAAAACATTTATCACAAAATTTACATGTGAGATGGTCTCACGTAAGTTTTTGTGATTAAAGATATGTTAATTAATTTAATGAGACAATCATAAACGTACATATTTAATCTAGAGTGGAACAATTTACAATTGTTAGAAGCAAAGAAATAAAAGAAACGATTATTAAAGAAAACTCAAGATATTTTTCAATCTAATGAATTCTTTTACTCCTTTTTAATTTGATTCGATTTAGAGATTGGAGAAGCTAATCAATTTTTATCATAATTTATATACATGATATAAAGTTACTAAGAAATGTTTTAATTAAAAATTGTGGATTACAAAGATGGTCCTATGTCTATTTTATGATTAACAAAAATTTTTAAGCTGGACAATGATATCAGTAATAATCTATTATATATGTAACAGATTCTTTATTTATAATTACTTGTCGTTGAAAGTGTTTGTTCTCATTTCCTATTGAAATGGAAATTTTCTCTAATTTAATTATATATTAGAACATATATAATTTTAAAATCTGGATTATGGGAACACGTTTTACGTACATTTACAATATTATTTCATATATATATATATATATATATATATATATATATATATATATATTTAAGTGTGTACATGTGGGGACCCGGACGCTAATCATGTTCATACTCATCATTGGGACTAATTAAACAATTAGAAAACAGGGTCTAAAATTTTTTTTTTTTAAAATGCGGAACGTAGTGAAATAAAACGTATATACATCTCAGTATAAAAGTACAAGTCATGTACCACATACATTTATTCAACTAAGGTTTAACAACTAATCTCAAGTGTCCAAACCCGATCTCTAATCCAAGTCCGGAGCCTCCACTCTAATCACGATCTCTCCTCATCTCCTGGACCCTGAACCTGTCCCACCTGTTGTCATGAACACATACAAACACGACAACAACCGGATAATTCCGGTGACAATATAATCCCAGTATAAATCAACGAAACATGCAATCATATGATAAACATAAAAGCATGGATAGATAACAGCAATATATATCAAAAGCTGAAATATAATCAATATCAAACTGTCGACAATACTCGTGACTCCACGACTCAGACTAGACTCAATCCTAGTCTAGGGATCCCGGTTTCCAGATGTGTGTATTCCTATATCGGCCAACAGTAATAGAAAAGACTCCAGTTCTATCCACGTCGATATAACCAAACATCCAGTGTCCTGACCTAACCGTCATGGACTGTGGCCCTATCGCCAATATCCTATCTTGTGACATCGTGCAATGTGCCCATGTGCCCGTGGCGATCCCGCCACTATCAGGCACATCTGTCCCAAGATTTCTATACTATCTTGTGACATCGTGCAATGTGCCCATGGCGATCCCGCCACTATCAGGCACTTCTGTCACAAGATTACTCGTCTAATACCTGCTATCTATAATTCAAGAGAACAAGTACATCAATCAAATCAATGCAAATATCAATGCAATAAAGTAAAGTATGTGATTTAGGGAAACTCAAGTCTAAACCGACTCAAGTTGATCTCCCAATACCACATTGACTTATACCTTTCGTTTGTAGTCTCGGTCTGAAGCAATATCAGTTCTGAACTCAAGACTGTCTCTGTAAATCTGAAACGACATATTGAGAATCATAATATCAATATTTCATTCCCAATTCAACACTGACTCTGATTAATCTGGATTTAATTCAAATCAACGGTATAACGGCACAATCTCAGTATCTCCATCAATATAACATTACCGGATAATAATTCCCTCAATTCAGAATCAATACCAATACAATCAGATGTCATATCTCAGTCAATTAACTTCAGGAAATCGTAACAATTCCATAATCAATCTGTTTGTTAATCTGACTTCGATTCTATGATGTCTAATATGTCAAGATCATATATGAATCCTATCAAATTCCTACAACATCATATTTTCAAATGATACCAAAACTTCATAAAACTTACGTCCAGTTGTAGCCTGCGTTAATAGGAACACAGTACTGAAGTCGGATTCAAATTCTAACGGGCGGATCTTTCGCAAAAGGCGTAAGAATTTTCACACTTCCCCCGAAGATTTCTCGATTTCCTACGGATTACTCTGATGAATTATGATAATTTGATATATATACATATATATACCTACGTTGCACTATAAGCCAAATGTCAATTTTTCCGTTTGCATGCCTCGCGCATATGTGTGTCTTAACCTGTGCATATGCGCGAGACCTACTGTTGCCACAAGTTATTTCCTCGGCAGCTCGCGCATATGCGCGAGACCTACTGTCTTGGTACTCGACCTCATGCATAGCTCGTGCATATGCTCTGCCCATTTCGCGCATGTGCGCGTCTCATGTCGCGCATGTGCGCCGATGGTACTGTCCTCGCACATTCGATCTCACATGCTGAATCAAATCGTGTCCCGATTAATCCTCTCATAATCATATCAGATTATAAATCAATAATTACAGATTATTAGGATTAAATTTCCGGACATTACAGTACATGTACACCAACATTCTTAAATAAATGAAGCCAAGAATGTCGATTAGAACTGAATCCATCATCATGAAACTAATTTAAATGTAATGGGGAAAAAAATTTAATGTACGAGATATCGTGTTCGAGAACTAATTATAATGTCAAAAATTGTTTGAGAACTAATTGTCATGGCAAAATTTTTTAAATATCAAAATTCTTGATATTGTTTGTCGGTTGATATGGTATGCGACCAAGTAGTGGAGAATATTCAAATTGTGACAATATTATTTCATTAACCAAATTAAAATAAAAATTATACTTAGAGTTGACTTCTTATATTATTTGAATACAATGTTCAATTAGTTTTTAGTAATAAAATAGTTAATTATAAAATGATGATGAACTGTATACAAGATTACACATTTTAAGAGTATCATTTGAAGGTTGAGAAGAAAATGACCTATAAACAGGAATTCTTTGTCAGCTTATGAGAAGTTTCTCATCTCATCATTCATTTTTATTTATGGCAAAAATTTATGTTATACGATCTCACGGATCATATTTTGTGAGATCGATATCTTATTTGGGTCATCCATAAAAAAATATTACTTTTTATGCCAAGAGTATTACCTTTTATTATGAATATCGGTATGATTGACCCTTCTCACAGATAAAGATTCATGAAAACGTTTCACAAGAGACCTACTCTTTATTTATTTATTTAACTTTAATTTTTTGGTTGCATTTTTTTATTAAAAAAAATTGTGAATACTTAAAAATACCAATATTTAATATCAAATTTATCAGTGTATAATATCAAATTTAATAATTAAGAATACAATATTTTGTAGATAATTAATGTAGACACCAGCTCATAACATAACATTTGCAATAAAAATACATGTTTTTATTAAAAACACAAACAAATTCTAAATTGGTTCAAACAAATTTCTAGAAAAATGTATACTTTAACATATAAAAAATGAAATCAAATATCAATACAAATGTACTTTTCAGAGATATAATGGGTTCTTCTCCAGTAAGGTATCAGGTACCTCTTGGTTGTCAAATGCTTCTAAAATATAAGTAAAAATATCAATCAATCAAATAAATAATTAATTCAAATACCATATTTAACATAAATAACGATTATATTTCAATCGTATCCACTATCCAATATGATCAAAGATTATTATCTTAAAAAGTAGTAGCAGAATAATAATTATTTAAAACTAACATAAAGCATATAAAAATAACAAAAATTCCCAAATTATGTATATAAATTTGTATTAAAGCAAATTAATAATGACAAGTATGATATTAACTGTCAATTATTGTCATGTTTGACATACTCAAGGGAAAATACTCATTTAAGTTCTGTTGTCATTTAACTTAATAAAGTGGAGTCATACTCCTGCACATTTGTTTTTTGTTGATTCTTTAGTCATATTAGTATTAACGTGACATTACACACATCGACATTTTCAATTATCACACAAGTAATCCGATTATGTACTCCAAAAAAAGTGAAGTGTCGACGCAATACCTAACATTCGATATCCTTGGTGTTCTATGAAAACCCCAGAACGGACATATACTATTGACTTATTTGTCTTCTCTTCACCTGATTGAAGAAATCAACCAAGAATTTGGTTTTGGTTTTTCTTCACTTCTTTCTCAATATCCATATTATCGTCTCCCAGTATTGTTCATAATTTTCTTATCCTATTTCGATACCGCATGGTATTGTCTCTTTATGTTTGAACTCGTAACATCGGTTGGAACTCATAATGGTCATATTGCGATAGCGATGGTATAGTGCACGTGTTTGCGAACCTTTGCTGCGATGATGTATTAGTACTTCGAATCCAATGTTAAGACTTTCACATAGCTTAAAAATTTGTTTTCGGAGTTTCAATTGATGTTAAAGGCATATACAACAATGATTTCCACATGACAAATGACGAAACATACGACTTCTTGAGTTCTCATTTCAAGTTCCAAAAGAGAGGCTCTGCTGAACCAAATTCAAAGACTAGTTTGTGTGCATAGAAGATCGAACATATAACCAAGGGTATATAGAATACAGTACAGCAACTCATACCGTTATCGGAGAAAGATCAGTAGAGATCCAATGTCAATACCAAGACCACTTCAATTGGCAACTTTTGGATTAACAATCTACATGGACCTGCTCGTGAGTTTCACATAACGAATATGTTTATTAACAAAATATGAATAACTAATTCGAGAAAATATATTTTCACAAATGTACAGAATGTAATTATAAGTAAACCATCTGCATAAATATATCCTTAGCCGGCCGGCTCTCTACCCATGGTTCTTGCCACAAAAAAAAATACGGTACCAAAATCTGTAAAATACACCAAAACAACGGAGTCCAGAAGGGTGAATCAAACCTTGTTTTCAAGCAGGGCCATTCTCAACATTTGCTTCCAAATTCCAGCCGCTAAATATTATAAAAAAGAACCGCTTTCATAAAATTTGAGTATATGAAAACTGAAGCAACAGAACATTATTTACCTCTGAGCAGCCTCATTCTTCAATTCTTGAATGTGTGATTCAATTTCAGCACATGCCGTTTGGATTTCAATGTTTTTCAAACAAAGCTCCCTCCATTGTGTGGATAAAGCAGTGAGTTCATAAGCAGTATTTTGCTGACCAATTCCAGAATTAGCATTAACAACACGTATGAATAAAAGCCAATAAAAAATATTTTTGCAGTATGTTCAGCTTTCTTTCCACCATGGTAGAGTTCAGAGAACCTAAATGGCAAATCCTTTCAATTACCTGGTGATATTTCCTCTCTCGGTTAACTGACTCAATCTTCCCATTGAGGTCCATAACTTCTGACTGGATTCTGACATGGATACCAAAATTCAGGGTCACGACAATAACCCTCTTTAGTAATAGCTATATGTTAAAATTAACGCCTCAATGAGACATCATAACATAAATCCTCTTTAGTATTAGCTATACAAAAATTAAACTCGTGATTAATTTCCTACAGCATGAAAAGTAAATTTAATTTCAAACGTGATAATGTAGCATCAATGTACTACTTATCATCTCTCCATAAGGCCCTACGACGCTTTTCACTAGAACCTTCTTAGAACATAGATATGATAGTTCACTTTTTTTAGTAATGACTGAAACAATGTCTTGCCTCTTCATTGGCATGAGTAACTGGTTTATCATCTCCACGATGTGGTTGGAAGAATTTTACTTCTCTCCTCTTCTGGATTTAACAAGGATCATACCACCCTATTAACAGCACTATGCGTCCTTTTAGCCATTTAAGATCTCACACTATATGAGCCTTCACTATTAATTGCTTTTGTGATGCAGCAAAATTCTAGCGAACATAGCTCGCAGCATAGATAAAAGCATGCACAAGTTTGTGATAGCATTATTAATGATTTCCAATACTAAGTCCAATAAATTTTCCGTGGGTTGCAGCAGCTACAAGTCTAAAAACTCTGAGAAAGATATACAATCCTCAAGGTAGAAATTTTGCACGTTAATGCACATGTTGTCAGAAAATGTCCACTGATGTGGAACCCTCGTAAATATCTCAACGTAAAGATTACTTGATTATTCTTCCCTGAACAAACAATTACCATTCTCTGTCGCTAGTAATGTTGTAATTAGTCAAAGCAATTATGCCCTAAACCCAAATAATCAAAATCTCCAAACTATAGTTCATCACCATAGACTCTGTCAGCAATTACTTTACATTCTTCTTTACTAACCAAAATGTCAGACATGGCAAACGAGTAAACCCAAGAGATCCACTTAGAGAAGTCTTTCTGAAACATCATTTTAAAACACCACATGTAACACTAATGGTCCGTTCTCGGTGGCAGATATATACCAAAATGCCATAAATAAAGGGATAAAAAGTGATTGAGAAACTAACAGGATTAAAAACATAATTGGAACAAACAAATGGCAACTAGATGTTTAAAGAATTAGAACAGAAAAATCATGCGGACCACACCTTGATAAACATGCTTCCAGCTGTTGATTATACGACTTCCAAATGTCTGGCCCATGCTTTGACATCAGGTCTAAATTTTCTATCCTACAACAACAAGAATAATAATAATCATACAATTTATCGAGTTTATATAAAAGAACATGATGTCGAGATGTCGTATTACATGCATATAAGAAGTGAATATGTTTCCAGTACAAGACGGAATGCGGTTTTTTATGAATGTAAATGCCCATAGATTGCATCACAAAGAGGCTCAGGAAAATAAAGAAAGCTTCAAAATTCAACCGGATTAATGATAAATTCGTGCATCCCCCCCCTTTGGAGAAGGCAATTATTTGAACATGAAAAGGATAATCTGCACTTCCAGTGTTCCACTCTCATGTATTTTGTCAGTAGGACTGGGCCAACAGTAGCACAATCATGTTATTAGAACTCGGCCCAACGAGACAAACCCTTATCCCACAAGTCAAAAAGTTAAACCCTTCAAATCAATTTAGTTAGTCATCTCCCAAAAAACTTAAGCACTTGATAAGTAACAAACTTCCACAAAATATCATCAAATCTTGATTGATGTCATCCAGACAATTTAGTTCTGACTACAGTATACCTGATCACTTGATGCTGCAACAAACGCTGCGCTTTTCGAACAGCCTGCTTCCATGCGGTATCATCATTCCGCTTGTTCACTGGTGGCACTTCAAGACCATATCTGGATGTATCCATTTGCGCTGGAGGCTTCCCAGCTCTGACCCTCTCATATTCCCTAGCAAGCATCGGATGATCCTGCAACATGCAGCATATGGTGGTAGCATCAATTTATGTGAATGTATGTGACACATTATCAACTCCACTAAAAATGAAAACTTTGAACGGGACATAAAGAGTTGCAACAGATAGAAAACAGTTTTAACGTAAAGCTGAAGTATTACGTTAAAACTTATCATAAAGTCACAAAGTCACAACTCATTGCACCAAAATGCAGCATTCACTATCTAAATTATCAGCTATCTAAGTATATCCAATGATTAACGTAAGATTAATTAGTTGAAACTAAAGACAGTTCAAAGTCAAAAAACCAAGAAACCTTTCCAAGAAATTTTCTCACTCGATTAGAAACCACAACGACGTTGATGCCGATAAAATTTCGCTAACCGGTCAAATCTGGTAAAATCCACTTACTCTCCCACATAAACAAGAGCTGATGTAAAGAAATTTGTAGTCTAGTAGACCTGAAAATTGAACTTTGGGAGAGGAGGAAGGCCTTTGAGGAAGTCGGAAGGTTTTTTGGAGCTGCGCCGCATCTCTTCTTCCACCAAGCGATCCACCTCTTCCTTAACTGTCGGATCTCCATAGTCGTCGTCTATGTACGGTAGAGCATCGATAATCTCCGCCGGAGAACTCGAAGGGGGGGCCTCCAGCATCAGAACATCGGTGTCACCGCCGTTTGCCGTCGCCATATCCGGACGAAATCAATTCTCAAACTCTTCAACAAAACGCTAACCCTATGGGTGGCATTTTCAGCAATAATAATCGTATTATTAATATTATAATAAAAATATATGTACGAAATTAATTATTATTATATTAACTTTATGTGTAATACTTAAAATAGTTAATTCAATTATGAGAAATTTGTAATCACTCTATTTTTCTAAATTCAACTTTCTCTCTACTCTTTGTCCCTCTAAATTTTTGTTTTAAAACTCCTCATTTTTCTAAAATTTTCAAAAACGTCCTTAATTCTTATGATTTTGGTACGTGGCATTGTCATACATATCGAGCATGTGCATATAACCCTAAGACATACAGATATGCAAGGTTTTCGACCTATATACATGCGCAAATGATCAATTTTTTTTATAAATGGCTCATTATGCTTCCGTATAATAAATTGAACAGTTTACATTTTTTACCAGAGTACTGTCGGGTTATATCCACCAAATTTTACAGACTGCTCCTCACAGTCCAACCACACAATCGCAACCGATGGTTTCTGACGCATATTCCTTCAACAGGACTTAGTACAACCCTGTTTCGTTTTCTACCTCAGGGTGTAGAGTAAATTAGTTCAATTTGAAACTAATACATGAGAGAGGCAAAAGCCTTGGACTTTTTATTCAAACATAACAAATTATTATTACATAGTAACCTCCTGTAGAGGAAGAGAATCTTGTTTAGCTACTTATAGTAGTCGAAATTAAAACACACATAAACTAAAAGATAAAATATTACAATGTTTTGAATGAAAATGAAGAGGTTGAATGATGCCTTCATCTTCCTTCTTATTTATAGAAGCCCCTTATGTATTTGTTTTCTGGACTTCAAAGTCTTGCCATAATGTTAATGTCTTCCAGCTGTGGTTGACACTATCTCTTGAGTGGGTTGTTGAGTGGATTGTTCAGTGATCCTTCCACTATTCTTGAGTTGTCTTTTTCCTAAATTATTAATCTAGAAACAGCTTGTTCATCCAGTTTTATCTCCTGGCATAAATAGTAGATATGGGTCTGGATAATATCAGCTGAGATTTCGTTACCCACTTCTTTCAGAAGTTTGTATAGATCTTTGAAGGTGTTTTTCAGAAGTTTGTATAGATATTTGAAGATCACCAGCTGTTTTCTTGTTGCCTTAATCCGTCTTTTGGAGACCTTGAGATATGTATAATAAATTTTCTTTGGTTCCAAATTTCGGTTTAAATCTTGTGTGATTTTCTTGTTCTCATTAACTCTTTTATTTATAGTGGTTTGGGTTCAAGTTTTCTTGGTCCTTTAGTGGGTTTATCACATGCCCACTAACTACAGTCGGGGAATCTTTTAACTTTGTTATCCCCAAGGAAAAGTGATGGCAGTCACATGTCCACTTATTTTTTCGAGATATCTTAAATTTTTGGTTTCCCCGAGGAAAGCGTGGTTGTGGTCCTTCATCACTTGGTCATGTCTCTGCAAGATGCGTCATATTTGTCCGAGATCTGAAGCCCTTGCCAAATTCGGGCTGCTTTTGATTTGGACATTCTGGACAGATCTGTTCTGACCATATTCTCACATGAGCCATATTGTAGAATTTTCGACGAGTTTCTTTACTCCCCGGCAGTTTGTTATTCCACAGAAGATTTCTTTTTTTAAAAAAAAAGATCTTCTACAAAACTTGTGGTTTTTCATGTCATAGTATTTAACAGTAATGACCCGTTTACCGAATTGTGATAAAATTTAAACGAAAACTTGACTTTGTCCATCTCAGTTAGACATACACATAAACCACATGCTCTTCTGGTGGAAATGTCGTCTTCATTTATTAAAGCAACAAGGGGTGTTTTCTCTTACAGAGGATCCTTGATAAATTTCTGGATATTTTTATAAGGCCTCCTTAACTTGGTAAAATGAAAGGCTTTGTGCGAGTCTTTCCCTGCTGGTTCTGGGGCTGTACTGAAAAAGTATAACTCCAGAATGTTTCCTCTGGACAAATAGTCGTTATTTGCCCAAGTTTCGTGAACAGATTCCTGGATCATTTAGGTAATCCTGAAATTTCTGGGAAGTTGGTGATGTAGTATAAACTGAGGCAAGAACCCCGAATTCATACCATGTTTTGACTTCCTTTGGATATGAATTTGGTTTTATCCACACCCTATGATATTTTCCTGAAACATCAACCCTAATTGTAGCTGGGTTAATGCTCACTCTTGTTTCTAATTTCTCCCAAGTTTGTTGGTACACCTAGAATGGAGAAAATGTAATTCCATCAGTACCAACCTTAGATTTACCCTTGCCAGTAATAGGTATAAGGTTGATATTCCCCTCTTCAATCCCCGAGGAAAAGGGTTGACTTGAGGACTCGAGATAGGGATCTGGAGTCTCAATTTTTGTTTCAGCCGACTCATCTAGACATGATCCCGACTTAACACTTATGCTAGGGGTATTTGAATTCCTTGCTCCAAGTATAGAGTCATGTACTCGAAAACTCTCCATTTGGGAAAGCAGTGGCTTCTCAATGTCTTGGAGGAGAGGCATTTGTATTACAGACCATAGCTGGGTATAAGCCTGTAAACATCTTGTGATTCGATCAGAGACAATTATCTTATCGGCTTGTTGTAGCCTTCCCGAAACTTCTGCGTTTAAGGCCAGCTTGTTGAACTCGTTTTGAATTATTTCAAGGTATTCCCTCAAATGCCTCTGCATTTTTATGATGGAATCGATATCACCGCTGTCCATCTCTTGTTAAAAAATCTGTAAAAATATTTTAACGAGATTCAATTATCACAATTCAAAAACATAATTCTGACATAACGCTTGACATCTTAATAAACTGGCCTTCTCGGGTTTAGATTCTATCATATTCCTCAAGAAACTTTCACCAGTGTATTATCAACTTGTAAAATAAATTTCTTTGCAAGTAAAAATAATGACCATTTTTCAAAAGTCCTTTTTACTGCATAAAATTCTTTTTCATTGATATGCCATTTTATGGCTTCTGCATCTGAGAAGAGTCCACTGCAATATCTGCATGGTTGTTATCCTTCTAGTGTGAGCTTTGTTAAAACTGACATCCACCAATAATCATTGGCATCTGTATATAATACCAGATCATCTTCATCCTGAAGAATAGTCATTTTCGGAAGAATTTTATAAATCTCCTTTAATTGATTAAGTCCTTGGGTGTGTTCTTCCGTCCATACAAATTTCGCATCTTTTTTCAATAATGGACTAAATATTTTCCTGTGTTTTGCTAGGTTTTTTATAAACATCCCAACCAAATAAATAACTCCCAGAAAACTTTGAAGTTGTTTCTTTTCTTTTAGCTCGTTTAGAAAATTTTGCACTTTTTCTACTATATGATCCTGCAAAATATACAAGATTCGTCGATTTCTATTTCGAGGAATTCAATCTTTCTTGTTGAAATGAATACTTTCTTTTCTGATAAAACCAGTTCTTATTTTTTACAAACATCAGAGAAAATCTCTAAATGCTTAATATGTTCTTCCATATTTTTAGATGGGATTAAAATATCATCAATATAGACAAACATAAATTTGAAATAATCTTTAAATAAATTATTCATTTTCTTTTGAAATATCTGAGGTGAATTAGCCAATCTCATTGGTAATACCTCCCAGATATAGTGTCTTTGTGGTGCAGAGAAAGTTGTAAATTTTTTGATTTCTTCTTGCATCCAGATCTGATAAAACCCCGTTTTACAATCAAATTTATATAATATCTTTACGTTTCATATACAACTAATTAGATGTTCTTTACTAGGCATAAAATACCCATCAAACTCCAGAATCTTATTAATTTCTTGGTAATTAATAACCAGTCTAGGTTTGTTTCTTTTTATTTCACCATCATTTTTTACAAGAAATCATGGGCTGCTAAATGGTGAAATTCCTGCTTTGATTAAACAAATGTCCAAATGTTCCTTGATTATAGTTTGCATATCCCTTTGATCAATTATATTCATTGGGATAGGCTTGTATTGAACAAATTCATACTCTTTTCCTTTCTTAATTTTAAGGCAATCTTTGAGTTGATTTTTATCCCAACATGTCAATGGATCTTCATTATAATTTTCTTTGATCAGTTTCTTGACATTCTCTAATGATATTTTTGATTCAAACCCTACCTCATTCTAATGTAGAGCTATCTTGAGGCATTCTATTTCTTATGTCTGGAGCGGTTTATCTGCTCTTAATTGGAAGATTTTTTCATCAAATCGTCTAGAATCCTTCATTTTTGAGTTTAGAAGTTTTCCTTCATCACCACGCTTGCTGCGAAATGAATTGGAAATTTTCTGTAAAATACCCCTCTTAGTCTCTGAACTATGATTTTGCGATCACAAGGTGCTGTGAGCACTAATCGTCTTGTCTCATGTTCTTGCGTGTAGGACTTAAACATTTGTAGAAAATTATTTCCTAGTAGAATGTCAGCTCCTATATCATGAAAATAAATCGGTGGTGTTTTTATCTTATACCAAGACGTTTGTCCAGCACCTCCGATCATGATTTCCGTCATCTTAATCCTCCTACATAAGATTAAGATTTTTCTGGAAAAGTCTCTTCCACCAATCTTCGGTAATTCTTCTTCGAAATTATTTGGAAAAACTCCTCTTTTTGTTGTACATATTCCAACACCCGAGTCAATATAAACAGCAAAGTATTCGGCTTTATATTGTTTGTATAACATCCCTACTGGAATGTATATCGAGAATAGACTTGTGGTCATTGGATTTTCCACATATTATCTTCTGTCATAAACTTCATTTTATATTCTAGACGTTTCCAAGGTTTATGTTCATCGAGAAACTCTAGTCCAAGAACAAATCGATCTGGTTCTTTCCCTGAAATTCCTTTGATATGAACTTCCAATTCTCCGATATTAATCATTCCTTGGTAAGTTCCTATCATGGGTTGTTCTAAATAATATATGGTATTACAAGGAAATTGATTTCTTTGTTTCGTAATATCAAATACCATTTCTACTTCCTTCCACCCTTCTGGGCATCTAAGCTTTCCTATTGTGGAAAAGCTTTTTGGCTCATGTTGGGTTTTTTGGACAGACTCTTTTCCCACATGTAACTTGTAATTCTGTCTCCCTGAAAATATAGTCTTCTTGATTTCAATCTAAGACTTTGATTCTTATATAGAATCAGTTTGTTTTGTATTTGGATATATGTTTCCTGTATTAAGGGAAACTCAACTCTTTTTGGATAAATTGCTTGGGCAACTTTTCCAAATATCTCAGCTATTTCAATGAACTAATTTTTAATAAACAATTCTGAATGATGTGTATTAGATAGAGTATATGAAATCTGATAGGTAATAGAATATGGTCTATTACCTTCTTTCATCAGGTTTTTTTATTTGAAATTATGATGTAATGTCAAAGCTCGGCTGAAATCTCGATCTGCCAGGTTGTCGGCTATTCTTGGATTAACTACTCCTACAATTTTTCCTGCACATAGATTTCCTGATATTGATCCCAGCACTGAATCTTGAAGGTTTCCCATTCGTTTATCGCGTATAGCAATATCAATGGGTGAATCTATTTCTTCTTTGAAAGTATCTTTTATCATAAATTGGATTACTCCAATATGAATCCAGGACATGGTCCGTGCTACTTCTATCTTGAGTTTTTGTAATTCCTCCATAATTTATTCGGAAGGAATTAGTTGTATCTCCGTTCTATTTCCTGTAAGTTCCATTGGAATTATCATTTCTCTTCTAGAAACTTTATAGATTAGATGATTCTTTCTGTTTCTTATGCAAGACTTCCTAAGAACGTTTCTATCTGTCTTGTAGAGAATCCCTGATATCTTTGAAGACTAAGATTTTCTCTCATGATCTTTTGGACCATGTTATGAGATATTGTTGTCTATATAAAGAAACAGACAAATCTTCATGTGTTTCGTGTCGAAACACTTCGTCTCAAGTCAGATTTCAATTCAGTTCCATCATATTCTTCCTGACTTAAGACTTCTTCTTCTTCATATATACTTTCGTCTAAGGCAATATCCTCAAATCGGTATACCTGAATAAGATCTTGATAATAAACTGTTTCTTCAATATCCGAGGTTGAATCGAAGCGTTTAATACATCTTTTTCATTTTTTGGACAGTTGGTTTAGATATTACCTCTTGCTCCACATCTCCAGTAATTACAATCTTTAAAACTTTCATTAGCTCGAGTATGAGCTCTTCTGAAAGTTTTCTTTGTAGGTGTTCTTCCTATGCTTCGAGATGTACTCGATGCTTGAGATGATATTCTACTTCTTGATGGTCCATTCATTTGCCCAGATTTATAAGATCTAGTTTTTTGTCTAGACCAAACTGTTCTTTGTTTCAAAGAACTTCTTCCACTTTTAGCATAAGGATAAGTTCTAAAAAATTTCTTCTTATGCCTCTGTGGTTTACTTCCAATAATTGTTGGAAGATCATTTTCCTTACAACACAAAGGAGTACGTTTGTTAATATCCATTAATCGTTTGTACTTTTTTTGTAATGCTGCCAGATGACACAATTCTGCCAATTTTTCTTTGAGAAAAAAAGCTCTTCATGCCAATGTATCTGGATTGCCAGGGACATATTCCCTTACGAGCATTTCTCTCCAGAGACTTGGCATTTTGGCGGCGAAGAGTTGCATTGTTATATCTTCTTCGAATCCTGAATTCCATCTATATTTAGTGAATAACATAATATATTCATCAACTAAACATATATCATGTAATTCAAGACTATACAGAGCTTGAGTATATTTCTTTTCCTTCTCTGTATCTTGACTGTTAAAATAATCTACCCCTATGAATTGTGCTTTAAAAAGGGTAGCCATTCTTTCGGCTATCTCGCTAAGAGATTCTCCAGCTAGGACTGATTCTTTGGTTTCTATCGAAGTCATGTCTCAAGCAATTTTAATTGATCCCGTAAGACTCATTTCCAGAAGTTTAATGAATCATTCATATTGAGATCGAGTGTACTTGCTACGATCCTATAGCGGATGTCCAATCATCTATAGATCTTATTTATTTTTGAAATCTAATACATCTAGGTTTAAGCATAACCTCATAAGGATGTATTGGTTCTAAAACAGATTTCTCATATGGTGTTTGGTGCAAAGGAATTTTATTCTTCCTTGACCTGGTTCCCACTGGGTGTGATTCTCCACCAGTGTAAAAGTCTGATTGGGATTCTCTCACATTTATATTTTGAGATCCCACACTTTATCTTGGTGGTTCATGCGAAGATGACCAAGTTATGGTAGGTTGTTCACCCTCAGTTGTGTTCATCGTTAGATCTACTATCTTGAGATTTGCAAAAGATTCTGAAAGCTCTTGGAGATCCTCTAGACCAATCTTTTCTAACGTTGTCATCATATTAATCTCTTTTCTGAGACTGTTTTAATTAGGTTGATCATATTTTCTTCTTCAGTTAAAGGTTTTGATATCACTTTGGCCTTCTCTTTTTGATGTAATAAGGGTTCAGTACTAAATGATGGTGGTAACATTTCTTCTGAAGTCCTTTTACTGGAACTTGGTTGTTGTTCTACGTTTTGAAGTCTTGTTCGAATATCCTTTAATATTCCAAGAATTTCTTCTTGGTTTTCAAGGATTTTCTCCACATTTTGTTGTACATAATATATCATATTGCCATAATTTTGTACTGTCTTTTGTATTTCTCTAAGATCTCCAGAAAGTTTAGAGGAATTTGATACTATTTTTAGGAACATGTTATTTTGAATCATAAGTTTACTTAGGACTCTGAGAAGTTACTTCTTGATATCTAACATTGGTTAGATGTTCATGTTGCCAATATTCCAGAATTCTGGAATGATTCCTGTAAATAATTAATCTCGAATCTGGGTTCGGATTCATGTTAATTGAGAAAATTATCCTCCTCAAACATTTAATTACGTTATGATAATAAATTTGTATTTTTGAAATAATTTTACCTAGGCTCTGATATTATTTTCTTCAGAAAAACAATCATTCTAAATTTAAGGATTTTTTTGTTAATTTTATCTTTTTAGGGAGTTTGGGCAAAGTTTTTTAGGTGTAAGAGATTATGATAAATAGAAGTTTGGATTTGGGGATTTATAACAAATTTTCCCTTCAATTAATTTATAAAATCAAAATATTATTTTAATTGATTTTTATTCTATTAGCTATCTAATTGTATATTAAATTTTCGTGAAAGTAAATAATATAATTCATTCAAATATCATTTTAATTGATTTTTATTCTATTAGTTATCTAATTATATTTTAAATTTACGCAAAAGTAAATATTAAATTAATTTATTTTAACTTAAAAATATATAATACAATTTTTTATTTATTTATCAAATAAATTAAATATTCCATTCTTATATTAATTTATTTTTTATGAACAATTCTTATATCTATTATGTTACAAATAATCAAATTAATTATTAATTATTTTAAAATTAGTAACCCAATTTTTCAAGGGCATTTTTCAAAACTTCTCAATCCCTAGTTTCATTTAGTCATTACTATTTTGCTCATAAAAAATTAGTTCAAGCACTCTAACTTATTTACAATGTTGCGAAATTATCATTGAGCCCTTTTTTAGGTACATGACGTTATATAAGCTTGTAAACAACATATTATTTGATCAGAGACACTGTTTGTAAGGCCCGAGATTTTATTACTGTAATCTGAGATTAATCTGAAATGATTTATTTATTAATTGAGATGATTATAGACGAAACGGATCAGACCAGGAGAGCTGAAAGAAGATTTGACATGAGGTGCAAGAAGAGTCCCCGCGCACATGCGCGACATGTATGGGCGCACATGCGTGAGGAAGACAGAACCATGCGCGCACATGCGCGGCTTGAATGCGCGCACATGCGCGGAACGTCCAGAGAGTTCGGCGCACATGCGCGGCGGAAGGCGCGCATATGCGCGAGCCATGCGAGAAGCCAAGGGAGAATTCCAGAGAGTTCGGCGCATATGCGCGACGTAGATGGCGCACATGCACGTGATGGGCAGAATGTTCGGCGCATATGCGCCGGAGCATATGCGCGGAGTTGATCGGCGCATATGCGCGAGTAGACAAAAGATGCTGGTTCGAACTACCGGCGCATATGCGCGCGCCATGCAGAACGAGAAAAAGTCACTTTCCCTTACATGTGCAACGTGTATATATATATATATACATACAAAGGTGATTCAGTATTCTGAAGAAATAAAGAAACGAGGCAAAGGGGTCGAGGAAGTTTGCCAGAAATCCTTACGCCTTTTTATTTTGATCTGTCCGTTTGATTTTCAATCTGAGTACAGTACCGAATTCCTATCAACGCAGGCTACAACGGGACGTAAGTTTCATTGAATTCTAGTATCGTTTGAAATTATGATGTTGTCAGAATTGAATAGGAATCATATATGGTGTTTCTGATACAGTGGACATCGTATAATCGAAGTCGGATTAAAGAACAGACTGGTTATGTAATTGTTATGATTTTTGGAATTGATTAATTGAGATTCGATATCAGATTTGTATTGTTATTGAAATTATGAGTTGCACCGATATTGATTATGAGTTCTGATATTATATCTGTGGTGTTGGAATTGACAGGGTTATCGAGACTGTATTGTTATGCCGTCGAAACATCAGTTAATTGATATTGATCAGACTCGGTATTGGTTGAGATGGTATTGTGATATCGTATGTCGATTGGCATTGATCCGATTATGTTTTGATTTGAGTATTGATCAGAACAGGTTTTGAACTGAGTTATGTACTGATATTGTATCTATTTGATTGTCATTATCAGATTGAGTATGGACAGAGTTGAATTCGGGACTTCGTCTTCGTCGGACCGAGAAGATAAAGGTATAAATTAATGTTGAGTTGGGATTGCACAACTCGAGTGAGGTTTGGCTCGAGTTTCCCTAAATCACATACTTTACCTTATTGTATTGATTTGATTGATGTACTTGTTCTCTTGATTTATAGACAGCAGGTATTAGACGAGTAATCTTGTGACAGAAGTGCCTGATAGTGGTGGGATCGCCACGGGCACATTGCACGATGTCACAAGATAGTGTATTGGCGATAGTGCCAAAGTCTGTCACCGGAAGTTTGGCTATCGATGAGGATAGAATTGTAGCTTCTTCTATTACTGGTGATCGGTACCGTATCGATGTGGATAGAATTATAACTTCTTCTATTACTGATGATCGATATTATATCGATGTGGATAGAATCGGAGTTTCTTCTATTACTGGTGATCGATACTATATCGATGTGGATAGAATCAGAGCTTCTTCTATTACTGGTGATCGATACCATATCGACGTGGATAGAACTGGAGTCTTTTCTATTACTGTTGGTCGATATTGGAATAACCATATCTGGAAACCGGGATCCCTAGACTAGGATTGAGTCTAGTCTTAAATGTGGAGTCATGAGTCTAATTGACAGTTTATATTGAGTTACGTTGATTATGTTCCTGAATATGGTACATGATGAATTATGTTCCTGATGATGGTACATGTTTAGAATAGGATTTATTCTTGATATGGATTTATATTCTGATTTGAATACATGTTAGACATATCTGTTATATGCTTTTATATTGTTTTTATGATTGCATGTATACATGATTTATACTGAGAATGTAATTCTCACCGGAGTTATCCGGCTGTTGTCTTGTTTGTATGTGTGCATGGCAACAGGTGGGATAGGATCAGGGTCAAGAAGAGAACGAGGCTGGACTAGATAGCGTGGAGATCCGGGCTCTGAGGCAACTTAGGATTCAGCACTGTCATATAGTTGAACCTAGTTGAATTCTTGTAGACAATACAAGATTTGTATGTTTATGTTTAATATGTAATTTGAATTGAATTACATTACGTTTCCGCTTTGTATTTTAAAAAAAATTTAGACCCTGTTTATTATAATTGTTTGAATCATTCCTAAAGACGATTAAGGAATGAATTAGCGTCCGGGTCCCCACACTGTTCGTATCAACTTGTTGTACCCTACGCATAACTTAGAGCAAGCTTTTTGAACTCATTTTGAAGAATTTCAAGTTATTCCCTCAAATGCTTCAGCATTTTCATTATGTCCTGACATTAGCCCTGTTCATCTCTTGTTAAGAAATTTTCAAAAATATTTTTATGAAATTTAATAATAACAATATCAAAAATAGAATTTTGACATAAATTTTTTCATCTTAATAATCTAATCTTCTCATATTTATATTCAATTTTATTTTTCAAGAAACCTTTCAAGTGTTTATTAACAATTTTTAAAGTAAATTTCTTTGCAAATAAAAATAATGGTCATTTTTCATATGTCTTTTTTACTGCATAAAATTATTTCGTTAATATGTCATCGTATTGTTTGCATATTAGAATAGTCCACTGCAATACATGCATGATTGTTCTCCATCTAATGTAAGCTTTGTAAGAACCGGTGCCCACCAATGATCACTGATATCTGTAAGTAATACTAGATCATCTTCATTTTGAGTAATAACCATTTTTAGAAGATTTTTGCGGATCTCCTTTAGTTGTCTAAGTCCATCTGTGTGTACTTATATCCATATAAATTATGCATCTATTTTCCGTAATGGGTTGAGCATTTCCTGTGTTCTGTTAGGTTCTTAATTAACATTTCAACAAAGTTAACAACTCTTAAGAAACTTTAAAGTGGTTTATTTTCTTTCAGTTCACCTGGAAAATTATGCACATTTTTCACTATGTGTTCTCGCAGAATTATTCCTAATTCTTTTATTTCCACTCTAAAAAATTCAATATTCCTTGTAGCAATGAATGTTTTATTTTCAGACAGGACTAGTTCTTTTTTTTTTTACAAACATTAGATAAAAACTCTAAATGTTTAATATGTTGATCCTCATTTTTAGATGATATTAAAATATCATCAATATAGACAAACATAAATTTAATCTAATCTTCGAATAGATTATTTATCTTTTTGAAATACCTGGAGTGCATTAAACAAATCATATTGGTAATACTTCCAAAATATAATGACCTTATGGTGTAGGGATAGCTGTGAATTTTTTGTTTTTTCCCTTTATCTTAATCTGATAAAATCCAGAGTTACAATCAAATTTAGAGAACATTATTATGTTATATATACAACTAATTAAATTATCTATATTGGGTATAAAATATCAATCAAACTCCATAATCTTATTATTTTTTGATAATTAATAACTAATTTGGATTTATTTGTTTTCATTGGGCATAAAATATCAATCAAACTCCAGAATCTTATTTTTTTTTTTTATAATTAAGAACTAATTTGGGTTTATTTGTTTTTATTTCGTCATGATTTCTTATCATAAAATATGGACTATTGTATGATTATATTCCTACTTTGATTAAACCAAGATCCAAATGTTCTTTGATAATAATCTACATATCATTTTGATCAACTACATTCATCGGGATAGGCTTACATCTTACAAACTCATATTCCTTGCCTTATTTGATTTTAAAGTTGGCTTGAAGTTGGTTTCTTTCCACCATGTCAAGGTATTTTCATTATAGTTTTCTTTATTTCTTGACATCTTCTAGGGATATCTCTCGTTTCTAACTCTACATCTTTCTAATGTAAAGTAATCTTGAGGAATTTTATTCCTTCTGATTTGAGGTTTTGTTTGCTCTTGTTTGGAGCATTGTTTCTCCAAACCTTTTTGAATCCTTCATTTTTGTGTGTAGAAGTTCTCCATTATCATCATGCTTGTTGCGAAATTGGATTAGAAATTTCTTGTAAAATGTCTAGTCTCTGGATTATGACTTTGTGATCACATGGTATTGTGAACACTAAGCATCTAGTCTCGTTTTCTTTTGTATATGATTTAAACATTTGCAATAAATTATTTCCTAGAAAAATGTCTGCTTATGTATGATGAAAATAAATGGATGGTGTTTTCACCTTGTAGCAAGGTGTTTGTCCAGCACCTCCGATTCATATTTTCGTCATCTTAATCTCTTTATATACGATTAAGATTAGCGTGAAGAATCTTGTCCAATAGAAATCTCATCCAACAATCTTATGTAATTACTCTTCCAATTCTCGTATTTTTGTTGTACTACTCATGTATGATGAAAATGAATGGGGTGATGTTTTAACCTTGTATCAAGATGTTTGTCCAGCACTTCCGAGTCATATTCTCGTCATCTTAATCTCTTTATATAAGATAATGATTCGCGTGAACAAATCTCATCCAACAATCTTAGGTAATTACTCTTCCAATTCTTTTAGAAAAACTCATTTTTTTGTACTAATGTCACCCCATGAATTAATATAAGCGGCAAAATATTATGTTTTGTATTGTTCATATAATATTCCTACTGATTCGTATATCAAGAATGGATTTGTGGACTTGTGGTCATTTATTTTCCACATTTGATCTTTTGCCATAAATTTCATTTCGTTTCAAGTCATTTCTAAGATTTATGTTTTTCGAGAAAAAACTAATCCAAGATTCAAATTATCCTGTTCTTTTCCTGAAATTAATTTGATATGAACTTCCAACTCACTGATGTTCATTATTTATTAATAAGTTCTTATCATAAGTTGTTCCAAAGAGCATATGGTAGTATAAAGAAATTGATTTCTCTGTCTTGTAATATCGAATATTATTTCGACTACTATCCATCTTACCAAATATCTAAGCGTTCTCATTGTTGAAAAGCTTTTTGTAACTGGTTGGCTTTCCTTGATAAATATTTTTCTCACCTGTGACTTGTGATTCTATCTCCATGAAAAGATAGTCTCTTTGATTTTAGTCCAAGACTTTGATTTTTTGTAGGATTGTTTTTCTTGGAATCTGGATATATGTTTCATGTATTAAAGAAAAATCGATCCTTTCTGGATAAATTTCTGGAGCAAATTTTCCGAATATTCCTAGAATTTCTATAAACTCATTTCTAAAAAATAATTATCAATGGTGTATATTAGATAGAGCGTATGAAATTTGATATATAATAGAATATGGCCTATCACATTTTTTCATCAGATTTTTTTCCTTGAAGTTTTGATGTAATACCAATGTTCGAATGAAATCTCGATCTGCCAAGTTCTAAGCAACTTGGATAAATTACCCTACAATTTTTCTTAGATAGAGATTTTCTGAGATGGTTCCTAGTATCGAGTTTGGAAAATTATCAATCGTTTATCACATATAGCAATATCAATGAGTGAATTTATCCATTCTTTAAAAGTAGTTTTTATCATTAGCTGGACTGCTCTAATATGGATCCAAGACATAATTTTTGCTATTTAGGGTTTGAGCTTTTGTAATTTTTATTTTATTTCATAAAAAAGAATTAATTGCATTTCCATCTGATTGCTCGTAAGTTCCATGTGGATCGTCATTTCCTTTCTAGAAATCCTATATATTAGATTATCCTTTATGTTTCTCAGGGCAAGAATTCGTAAGAATTTTTCTACGTATCTTGCAGATAATCTTTGATATATCTGTAGGATAAGATTTTCTCTCATTATCTTTTGGACTATGTTATGAGATATAGTTGTTCGGCTAAAAAATTTAGAAAAATCTTCATGTATTTCGTATTGAAACACTTTGACTCTATTCAAACTTTGATTCAGTCTCTCCATCAAATCCTTTTTCACTCAAGACTTTTTCGTATATACTCTCATATAAGAGAATATCACAAAATGATATACTTGAACTAAATCCTGATAATAAACTGCTTGTTCAATATCTTGAGTTGAATTGAAGCGCTTTATTCCATGTCTATTATTTTCTGCACATTTGGTTTAAATATGACATCTTGCTCCTCGTGTCCAGTAGTTACGATATTTAAAACTTTCATTGGCTCTAGTGTGAGCTCTTCCGAAGTTTTCTTTTTTGGTTTCTATATCGTGCTTCGAGATGAGTTTGACTGGCCTTCTGCCTAAATCATAGTGTTCTTGATTTCCAAGAACTACTTCCATTTTTCTACATCTAGCGTAAGTATGAGATCTAAAGCCCTTCTTTTTTTTTTCTTTTGTGGATATGAAGATAATTTTCTTTACAACATAAAGGAGTACATTTATTAATACACTTTAATCATTTATAATTCTTTTTAATTGTCATGTGACATCATTTTGCCAACTTCCTTTAAGAAAAGAGCCTCATCTAGCCAGAGTATCTGGATTTCTATGGATATATTTCCTTATTAACATTTCTCTCAAGAGACTTAACATTTTGAGGAAGAAAAGTTGCAGTGTTGTATTTTCTTCGACTCTTGATCTAATCTATATTTAGTTAATAATATAATATATTCATCCACTAAATAGAAGTAATATAATTTAAGATTAAACAAAGTTTGAGTATATTTCTTTTAATTCTCTCTTTGTATTGACTGTTAATAAAGTCTACACCTATAAATTGCGCTTTAAATATGGTAAACATTCTTTCGGCTCTCATTAAGAGATTTTCTGGCAATTATTGATTCTTTGGTTTCTGCAGAAGTCATGTCTTATGCGATTTTGACTGATCTCACCAGACTCATTTCTAAAAGTTTAA
Organism: Primulina tabacum; assembly: GCF_025594145.1. NCBI lineage: Eukaryota > Viridiplantae > Streptophyta > Magnoliopsida > Lamiales > Gesneriaceae > Primulina > Primulina tabacum. The sequence goes on from NC_134552.1 coordinate 18,674,810, forward strand.
TGAATCATTCTTTGTTGAGGTCAGGTGTTTCTGATATGATTCTCATAGCTGATGTCCAATAATCTATAATATCTCTGGTTTTGAAGTCTATTACATCAAAGTTAAGCAAAATCCCATAAAGATGTATTGGTTCTAAACAGTCTTCGCATATGGTGTTTGGTGCAAATGAATTTGATTATTTCTGGACATTATTCCTTTTGGGTATGATTCGCCACTAGTCTAGGAAATCTGTTCGGGTTCCTCCCATGTTTGTCATAGGATCCTACACTTTCTCTAGGTGGTTCTTATAAAGGTATTCTATTAATAATAGACTTTTTACCACAGTTGTGTTCATCTTTAGATCTACGACCTTGAAGTTCACAAAAGACTGCGAGATCTTGAAAACCATTTAGATCAATTCTTTCTATTGTTGTCATCATATTAATTTTTTTGAGATATTTTTAATTAGAAAGATAATTTTCTTGTCATCAGTTAAATGTTTTTTTACTACTTTGGTCTTCTATCTTTGATGTAATAAGGGTTCAGTCCCAAAGGATGGTGGTAACCTTCGTTCTGAGATCATTTTACTAGAATTTGGTTGTTGTTCTAAAGTCTGGATTCTTGTTTGAATATTCTTTAACATTCAAAGAATTTATTCTTGCTTCTCAAGGATTTCATCAATTTTATATGGTACATAGTATAGATGACTGTCATAGTTTTATACCGTCTTTTAGATCTCTATAAAATATCCAAAGAGTTTAGAGGAACGTGAGACTATTTCTAAGAACCTATTACTTTGAATCATACATTTACCTTATGATTCCGATATGTTCTTTTTTCTCCTGATATCTAACATTGATTAGATCTCATTGTCTCAAATATTCCAAAATATTGAAACAAGTCATGTAAATAATTAATTTCTAACTTATGTTCAGATCCATAATTTGTGAAAAATATTGTCCTCAACATTTATTTATACAGTAATAATAATATTTTATGTTTGAACTATTTTACCCCGGCCCCATCACTATTTCTCACTCAAATTATAAAATCAATGATGTTTATGATTAAATTTGTCAAGGTTAGAGAGTGCAAACTAAATTTTTATTCTCGATGGAGTAGATCCTAAATTGAAACTTGGATTGAATATTTCTCGCTAATTTACATTTTTTTCAAATTAATATCATGAATTTTTATACAATTAAAAAAAACTTTAAAAGAAAATGTAATTACAACATAAATGTCACAGTACTGTTTCCCTTATCCAAGATGGCGACACAAATGACACTAGGCTCCATTTTGAGTTTGACTATATTGAGTAATACATATAATTTATATCAATATAAACACAAGTAGATTGATTTTACAAAACAAAAATTGATGTGTTTTAACAAATGAAAAAACCAAAACTCGAGACCATTTAAATTAAATGTAGCACAATATATCCGGCCAAAATCATCCAAACGAAAACTCTAATCAAAATTTTGTATTTTTTTCTCCTACAAAAAAGAACTCCCATTTCTCAATATCTTCGGAGCATTCATATTTCTATGGTTTTAATTCACTTGGCAAACAATTTATACTTGTTTGGTTTCCTCATCGTGCTGCCTAGCTCCGGCACCGGCATTCAAGCATCTGACTGCTACAAACTTCAAAAATTTATGTACACTAGCTGAAATCATTAACGTCAGTGTAAGAGCTGCCCTCCACAAAAATTTTCTTCCCTCTCCCCTCTTTCCATTTCGTATAATTCACTGGAAAGACGATGTTTTTTTTAAAACCTGCTGGAAACACCGTGATCTTCATTTCGAATTCCGACCTTTGTGTCCTTAGCCACACAACCATTGTCATTTCCCACAATACATGGCTTGGAAAAGTTTACCAGTGTAGAGTGATTTGACAAAAATTCTGCATTCTGCAGCTCGTCGCACATTTCAGAAGACACGACGTACTCGTCAAATTCTCTCAATACATTGAGATAATTATTATCTATCGTAGAATGTAAATTAGGGGTGATTTCTTCCATGATTGGATATGATAAGCCTGATAAATTCACATCTGCAGGCCAAGGAGTTGAAGGAACACTCTCCCCACCAATAGCCAGAGCTACACATTCACCACCTGATACTGTTTCCTCATTCTCTGTCCTTTTCTTTTTTCTAGCTTTACCTACTTTGGCGGTCCTGATTTGGTTTATAATTTCCATCAGAGACATCGTGTCGGGGAAAGGTGACAGATTATCATCAACAGCATTGGTTCCTACTTTCCCATCTTCGGTTTTCTCTTGCCTCTTAAAAAGAGTTGCATCCCCAACAGGCATTTTCGCTTCACTTGGAGTCTCCAGCACGTCATCATGCGGTATGACAGACCTCCTTGGCCGCAATTTCGAAACCCTGCTAATTTTGGAGGCATCGGTACTCACAGTGACCCTCTGGAGATTGGAATCTGTGAGAAGTAACGGGCATTCTTCCACTGGAACAAAATCTTCACCTTCATTGCAACCTCGTTCAATCATTCTCGTTCCGTTACATACTGCAGCAGATCTAGGGAAACCATCTATGGATTCACCACTAAATATGCAGATAAAATTATGGTAAGCCAGTAGTGATATAACTGTAATAGCGTACATATCAATAACAATAAAGCATACCCCGATCTCTTCCCTTCCAGTCGAGATGTCCTCTTACGATTGTTATAATGCAAAGCAGATTCTCTGAGCGCTTCATCATTGGACGTACCATCTGTGCAAGGTGAAGAACAACTCTCTGATAAAGGAATGGCCTTTTGTTTGGTAGAATATGACCTCTTACTCCTTCCCTTCCTTGAGACAGATCTCCGATGCATATTCTCAAGTTCACTGCCATTTGTTAACCTAAGAACTTCATCCAACCCAATCTCAGTGGTATTGAAAATGAGAGCTGCATTTCTGTCAGAAGAAAATAACACATCACCACATGTTCCACAAAAATGAAACGAGCAAACTAAGAATACTGGACTCACCCAGAAGCATCTTTTTCAAGGTGTTCACAAACCTCGCCCCCCCTGCACACGTTCAAAGAAAAAGTGTCATTTTCGACATGTACGAACTACTGGACTTCTTTGTGGCATGAAAAAATGCTACAAAAACTCGTCAACAATTGTACCTAGATCTCTTTTTTCTCTGAGAAGCCACAAAATTTTGGGAGCCAGTAAGTAAATTCGTTTCTGGCAGTAGAAAATCATTAGGTAAAAGGGCAGGTCGTTCGGACTCCCGATCAACAAAATTGGATATTAATGCAGCCTTTTGTATCTTCCTAGCCGTTTGAAGCAGAGGCACTTCATTCGGAAACAATATCTTCCACCTCCTGAAAAGTATCAGTAAATAGTATTGAAAACCACAAGAGACGATAAATGGCACGGCTTAAATGAGGAATCCATCCAACAAGTCATAAGTAATTCAAACCTGCGACATTGATTGTCAGTACGAGGAGGAACACAAGCAGCAACCTTCGACCAACAATATCCATGTTCTGCAATGGCAGCTTCCAATTTTGAATCTTCTTCTGCAGACCATCCAGCCATATTCAAGGAAGGATCTAAGCAATTGACCCATCTGCAAATCGAACATGTCCCACAGTTAACTTGAACTCATATAATGCCCATAATTATATTGAATTTCACAAATGGATTTTTTTAATTGAATTGCATTTATACAATTGTCAAATTAATTGGTCCTTTAAAAAAGAAAATATACCTTTCTCTGCACTGCACCTGTGTCCTGCCAGGAACACACTGGGCTACTTTCTTCCATGTTTTAGGCCCAAAAAGCGTCACAGCAATTTTCATTCGCTTATCTTCCTCTGCTGTCCATTTTCCAACCCTTTTCCTGGCTGGATGAAGCGTCTTAAGCCATCTGCACTCTTGACAAGATATTTACTTAGATATACCATTTCAGCAAAATTATGTCTCAACCTTGCATCACTCAATCAAACAAAACGAATTTAGTTTGAACCTCACAGTTGACCTTGCACAGCAGATGCATTAAAAGCATCAAACATTGTATAATCCCACTATACTAACACACCTCATTTTATAGGCATTTACAGTAACCGACAAAATTTGCTTTCTAGTTTTAACAAGGATGGGGCTGGTTAAGGCCCTTAAGGATTTATTATGTGGTGTTAAAACTAAAGCTTTAGTTTCACTTGTGCTAACCCCTCAAAAAAAACTGTAGACCAGCATATAGGAAGTCAGGCACTTTAAAAAGTGTTGATGATTAAATGACTGAATAGGTGTAACCCCCTTGCCAATAAAGATATAGAATATCTAGGAAGAAGGAAATGTCAAACTCTTCCCCCATGTCACACACATTACTTATTTCCGTACAAGGAAGATAGTTGTGAAGGATGCATGGGGCAAGTGACCTTCATCACCTTTCACCTCTCTTACAAAACTTAAACATCAAATTCTTCCAACAAATAAGAAATACTTTACACTTTGAAGGGGAAATAACCTATTATACAAATACATATGAAGAACCTTAAGAAATAAGAAGACAGTTCTGTTTTTGGAAATTTTGTAGTATTTCAGTCTGAACATATAACAGCGCAGAATGCTGTTTATGTGACACATCTTACACTTTGGCATGTGGTCTTTGATTTGATTCACAAATGATAGGTCCTTGGTCCAAGAAATGTAACAACGCCGATAAAACTCACGTTCTTACTGCATTAACTAAGAGGATAACATGTGACTGCATCTTAAAAGCTTTGAAACTACAGTGGAACAATACAGATATCAATTTTTGGCTTCATTAAGTATCTGGTCATCTTCTGCGACACCTACTTCTAAGTAATGGAATCTAACAGTAGCCAGTCATAAAAATGCACCTAAGCTAATTCTGAATTTTTCCAGACATATGTCTCGAGCCATGAGAATACGTTATGGGAAGCGCATGGATAATTCAAAAAAAATATTAATTAAATTCTGGATCATTATTTTATTTATTTAATGATTTGGTTTTGTTTATTTTAGGATTTGGTTTTCTTTATTTTAGGATTCTAAGCTATCTTTTCATTTGAAATATATGGATGATCCAAATGATTTGGAATCATTCAAATCTATAGGATTTTTAGGGGTTTGATTTCCGATTTAATCTTGTAAGCTTTATTATTTTTAGGGCAGAATTAATATGAATAAAATTATTAAAAAAAGAATTATTCACAATCTTGTATACGAGATCTGAGGTCCCTCCCAAGCCTCAAACACAAGAGATCGAGACGTTTTCTCCTAACGAGTCTCAAATTCACAACACACAGTCCAGCCCCCTGGCAAGATCCATAATGTTGGACCATAACAAATCTGTATCAGAGCCAGTCGTAATGGAGAATTTCAAGGCATTCGAGCTACAATTCGAAGCCTTTATGATTAGTTATCAAGAGGACACAACAGCTGCCAAGAAACGACAACAACCTCTTTATGATCAGTTGGAGAAGATATCCAAATGTTTGTCAACCATGTGCGCACAAAAACGAGAACAGGGAAGAGACAATAGCAATCAACGAGGCACCATCGACCAACATTCCAAAGGGCAATGAGACAACAAGGATGGCTTATTCTATGTACCTCAAAATTCGAAGCCAGATTTTCCGCAGTACAATAGCCAATCAGATTTGTTGGGATGGCTTAGTCGGCGTGAAAAGTCATTTCAATACCAACGAGCACCAGGGAAAGATAAAGAATGGTTGGCCTCTTTCCACTTTGAGGGTGATGGTGAATAATGGTTCCTCAATAAGAACAAGATCGGTTTGAGTTACAGACGAAGGAATTTAAGAACCAATGTCATCTAATCTTAATGCTCGAAATTCTCCAACAGCTTGAAGAGATCAAAGTGACTTTTAGGGAAGATGCTGAAATTATGATGAACAAGTATCTATCCTCATAGTTGAAGACAATCATGATCTTCAAGAGGAGAGTATGTCATGTGTCTTACACGTGATAACCAACTGCGCCAAGATGGAAATTTCAAATCTATGATTGAGATATTGCTATAGAATTAGGATCTTAATGTTATATTTTATTGAATTCTGTTGGTTAATATCTTCGATTTAATAATTATTTTTTATTTGAATCAAAAAAGAATATCAGAAAAATTATTCACAAACTTGTGTTAAGAGATCTAAAGTTTTGAATCAATAAATAATATCAAAAAAATTATTCACAAACTTGCGTCAAGCGATCTCGGGTTCTCTTCCAACGAGCTTTAAAACCAAGAGATCGAGAGTTTCTCTCTAGCGAGCCTAAAATTCATAATAGACTGCCCCCTGGCGATCCATAACGTTGGACCATAACAACATACCATACAAACCCATATGAAAATAAGTTCTTTCTCTAATTATGTATTGTAAAATCAACATAAAACTCCAGTATGGAGGCTGTAATAAAAAAAATATGAGTAAAGGATTGAGGTTTCAGTGCCCCAAAAAGAAAATAACAAGTGTAGTGCCACTCTATTAAATAACAAGTGTAACGTCACTCCATCAAATAGCAAGTGTAGTGTCACTTCAATATTTTAGGGGTATGTGAAGTTAATATTGTCACCTAATCACAAACTGCACTTTTATTTCCAATATCTAATATAACCCTTGGACAATTTAACTGAAGCTTAAAAACCATTAAATCATCTTTGAGTATGATAACTGACCTATTAGAACACTGGGTACCAGTTCGCCCTTCCATCACAGAAGCAACGAGTTGCCAATTACTCTCACCAAAAGTTTCAACAGCATCACGAAGCTGATCATCCTCCTCCTTGATCCACTCTCTTTTGAGTATTGAAGCATTAAGACTCCTTTGGTAACGTGCTAAGCACTGAAAAGGTGTCCTATTTGTTCCCAACAAAATAGCAATATCAATCCAGTTACTTAGTCCTCGTTGTTGGACAATATGCAAAAGATTCTTGTCCTCCATTGCGGTCCATGGATTGTGATTAATTAAGGGGTCTTCAAAGTTGAGAAACCTGCAAAAAAGAGTAAAACATGGAAAACAGAGCACATTAGGTTCCATCTTACATAAATGACCAAATGACAATGCAACTATAACAGTGAATATTGACAGTAAGTAGTAAAATCCATCTTTACACTCACATCAAACAAAGACAGACGTGACAAAAGTATCATAGGCATTAAGTGTTTATTTTTGTAATTAGAGAAATTATAAAATTATACACCAATATGACTGGAATACGAGGATACCAGCAGATTCACATAATAGTTATTTCACATTTCATTTCAGCCCGTTTGCCCTTTTATCTTGTCTTTCCTTGTAGGCACCATAGAGCATTCAAGCAAAAATATGAACCAACAACTTCAATCAAGTATATGCAGCAAAAAATTTCATAAAATCACTATTTAAGCAACACCTTACCTTGCCTGACATTCTGCCCCAGAACGACCAGGAACATACATGGCAGCCAGCTGTTCCCAATTGACCTTTGGTAAGAACAATCTAACTCTCTCAGGGTTGAAGTCAAGATCTTTAATTGATGATATGATGCTGTCAATGTTATTAGCATCTCCAGAAGATCCATCTACACAGCTGCAAACGATAATCAAGTTAACAGAGAAAAGCAAATGTTACTCTATAATCATATAAGTTTGCCATGGGCAACAAGTCTAATATGGCACAATCTCAAACTCAGTAACAATTTTTTAGTTAGTTTACTTGTCTCTTTGTCTCAGCAAATTCTCCCACAACTCACTGCATCTTCTCCAACAAAATAATCAATGCAACAAAATTATACACCACCTAGTCCATGAAAACTTTCAAATTATAAGTTTTATCTTAGGCAATAGGTTACTACCAGCATCCTCGTAAGCAATTAAGGAATGGACTTGAAATTCAGATTCTTTGCTTTCTTTGAGCATTCATTTTTTGGTTCTTAGAGACATTCCTTGCATGTGTATTTTACCATTACTCAGATGCAAAGGTTATACTTGAGGAAAGTGTAACACACGTGAACAAAAGATTCCAAAAAAATTGGTTTGAAAATAGCAAGAAATAAACAGAGTTTCCAGAAAAAAAGGAGCACACACTCTCTTCAGCTAAGATACATAACTTGGTCTCAAAAGATCAACGCCCATATTAAATATCACAGTGAAAGTTTGATGAAAAGAAGATCTAAGAACATGTGCATCATATATACTTTTCTTCAGCTCAAATAAGACCATTTTAGATCCAAACTTTTCTTATGTCCGTCCAAAAGATTTGATTTCTTACAATGAAACGAAAAAATAAAAAGAATGAACTAACCATTGTTAAAGGTATTAGCACCCCAGACCATGCAATCATAGTCTTCTTGAAATTCAAATAAGGTTGAATGTGCATCACATAAGTGTAAAATGCCCACATATTCCCATTATAATCATCATGCACACTCCAAGAAACAAACCTGAACAGTTCAACAGATCGCTGGAGCAACATTCCCTGAAATTGTTGTTTCACACCCTTCCCAAGATTTTCCTTTTCTTCCTTTGACCACTTCTCCCCACTCATTGAATCTGGAAATGTAGTCATTGTCTCCCTATAGCTGGGAACATGAACATTCTCTGGAGGTCCCTTATACAAGGCAGGAATCTTCTTCTCATTGCACTATAGAATTAATTTGCAGTTGAACATTAAATTTGGACAAAACAATAACAAAATCCCAAAAATAAAGATAAACTAACTAAAAAAACTGTTTCCAGTAACATATAGATCAAAACATCGGCAAATTAGTAGTAAACATGAACACTGATCATTAACCACCAGTGAGTCGATATAGTGTTCCATTGCCAGCCAAATAACCCTAGAGGAAAGTAAAATAACATCAAACATAGACCCGCCTCCCTGCCCCACCAAACTCCTAAAAGAGAAAAATAAAACACAGTTTCTATTTAAACATAGGTGATGTTACAATGAAGAGTAAAGCCATGATGAAAGCAGAAAGACCTTTGAATTCGCCCTTAACTTTGGCACTGATATCAACTGCACACGAGCATCCTTTTTGCGTGACAGAGCTCTGCCGGTCCTCTTTTTGCAAGCGACACGAAAGTCTTTCAGTATTTTGACACGTTCTATTAGCTTTTTAAGTTCTTCCATCCTTGCTTCTATCTGCATCATCTTACATCGTATAAGTTTCTGGTAAGATCTATTCTTCTTGATAGCGTCAATAAATGCCAGAGCAGATTTTGGGAAGTTAGATCTTTTATGTTCAAATCCAGCAGCAGCATCAGATCCTGGCCCACCCATTTCAACTAAGTCAAAAGACTGTATTCCACTATCATCATCACATGCTACTGGCTTCTGGGTAGTAGGTTCACTTGAATCTACACAATTGAGAAACCCTTCTCGAGCATTAGTTCTATCACCAAACAAGCTATTGGAAGATTCCTTTTCTGAATCTATGATACCCACCTGCACAGGTCTATGCAAAACATCCTCTGTATTGTCTTTCAAGCCACCTATACCTCATAATACAAATAAAAGTAAGTTACAGGTTCTAAACAAATCAAACAACTAAAAGTAGATCATTTGTGGATTACAGTCCAAAAGAGGTTTGTCTCGCCGCACAAAAAAATAAGAGGAATAAAATGTTGAACTAACCGTCACTGTAGGCCGCAAAACGCCTCTGAATAGCACGAAGGGTTTCATAATCCTCATCACAATCATCAGCGTCCGATGAATCAGGTGGTAGTACACACAGAGGCTTTTGCGTCATATCCGTGGTGATCGCGAAGCGTTTCCGAATGCTACGCACCAATTCTTGGTCATGATCGCCGTCAGATTCAGAATCCGACGAGGAACTTACGCTAGCGGCGCCCCCAGAGTTGGAGGCCAGTTGAAGATTGTTGCCCAATGGGTTGGTGCCGGTTATATGACAAGCCCTCCTCAGAGCTTCCATATCCGCGCTGAACCCGTCGTCGGAATCGGCTGATTCTTCGTCTGAGGGATGCATCTCCACAGATTAGGGATGGAGAAATCAGGAACTGAATGCCAATTAAGGGTTAGGGTTTTTTTTTAGGGAAAGCAACCTTCAAAGTTCAAGAAGTGGCCATGGAATTGAAAATTAATTGAAATTAGGTTATTATGTATGGCATTTAACTCTAAAATCTGACGTTCTTGTAATTGTGATTAAATATAAAGGAGATCAACATAATTAATTTTATTTTTACATAAATTCGCATATAAAGGTATTGTTATTGTTACAATATTTACTAAATAATATAATATAAACTAAAAATCAAATAAAATATGAGCATATCTAATAAAAATCACATTAAATTAACAAAAATTATTAAATAATTTTTTTATAAATGTAATCAGGTTGATTAGGTTAATTTTTATTAAAAAAACTCATTGTTATTATAATCAATTGAAAATAAAAACCGACCCCAACCATACGATTTGGTTTGATTTATTTTGATTCAATTCCTCAACACTCATACTTTCAATCAATATTTTCACAACAGGATGAGTGATCAAATCGATATATTTTGAAAAACAGTCCAATCAATCGGATCGAAATATTTCTTTATTATATAAATATTAATATAATATTGTTACTAATATAATTTAAATTTTAAAACTTAAAAGATGTATATAAATAGACAAGAAAATTTATATTTACCAGAATTTAAAAACTAAATAACTATATACATATATTCAAAATACCATATATATATTTATATTTAAAATAGATTAAATAATCTATATTACTATTAAAATAATATTTTTAACGAATTTTAAATTTCGAATAATCATGTAACCAAATCTAAAATTTAAGATTTTAAAAATAAGAAATTAATTTTTTTTAAAGATCCGCCTGTTTTCCGGTTCAATATTGGTCCAACCGGTTTTGATCAGTTCTGACCAATTTGACTGATCAAATGATTTTTAAGCGATGTTCGGACCGGATTTGTGACCGATTCTCGATCGAACTGGTCAGTTCGGTCCGATTTTGAAAACGACCTATGATATTTGGAGCTCATCTCATTCCAAAGCAAGCGCATCATTGCATTATTTCACCTTTTTTCGGGATCATTACAATTTTATAATAATCAATCAACTTTTAATTTCTACTAAAAAAACTATAAAATTCTACAAAGGGACATTTGAACTAACTCAAAATCCAAACGAGACCTATCTGTTTTGCGTAAACAAAATTTGAAACATACGTCATCTTTGTAAAGCTTATTTCTATGGCTTATTTGAAAAGTTTATACTATGTGATTTAATAGTGGAATGTATAGGCAAGAGATATATACGACTCTTGACAATGACTTCAAACAGAATCATCGTTAAACATCAAGAAAATTGTCATAATCACACATAAATTGACAGGGATTCAAACCCTTGGATGGAATCATTTGTAAGTGTCAAAATTCATTGTCCACAAAATATCAAAATAAGGCAAGAAACCACTCGTATTCCACACCCACTATTAATTTACAGCAAACCCAAAATTTTAGAAAAGAAAAAGAAAGGGGTAGCAAAGTTTTTGCCTCATTGTGTTGTTACTTTCCATACCCGAATACAAGCATCCTCACCAGAGCTAACAACATGGTGGTCATCAGAGAAAACTAATCCATACACACCACCCCCAATGAGCTCCCTGGATAGTTATTCGACTCGATGCTAGCTTGTCTACTTCATAGATGATAACACAAGTATCAAGTGATCCAGTGGCAACCATGATGCTATCCAGAGACCAAACCAAGCAGTTTATTCGGGATGTGTGGTATAGCATATTTTTAAGCTTTATCAGGAAAAGAAGCAAGACCAAGAAAGGGAAAACTGAGGAGGCATGAATCCCATTTCATTGTAAATTAACTTGGTTAAGTTTTAAATATGGGAATATGGAATATTCACATAAAAACTTTAGGACCTAGAGTAACCGAACTGTACAATAACCTAAATGTTACATTCATATTGCTACCACAAGATAATGGAGAGCAGTGTTGTCTAGAAAGGCTTGGCATTTCATGTATCTGCGATGACTCCATCAAGGAATCAAACTTGTGATCTTGGCTCCGATAACTATTGTAAAACCAAGCACTCAGTCCTAGACTCTCGATCCTTCAGGAACTAAAGTTGATGAGGAAAGTGAGCAAAGACATTTTTATCAGCAAGACAACATAACTTTCCAAGGAATACCAGCAATTGTACATGATTTCCAAGTTGTGCATTAAAAATATAGTTCACACTTTAATGGAAATAGCTCAAACAGGAATATAATCAGGCTGGAAATAGTTTCAAGTACAAAGGAAAATATAGAATGAAAGATACTTCCAATTTATAAGATAAATCGAATCTTTATATCGCTTGTGAAGTTATACAGGTCCATTCATTATCCCCTCTCTTTATCCTGAAATTACGCTTCATATTTTCCCAAAATTATACAATGGCCAGTTGTATGTTGACTTTTATAGAAAAAACTGAAGTTGAAGAAAGCTTACTGTTGTTCGTCCATTGCAGGAATACTTATCCATATCCAATTCACAGACAAACAACTATATCCATTATAAGCTACCAAAGAAATGTTTTTCATTGTGTCAGACACTAGATGAAGTAAGCGACCATGATTTGAGATGCAAGTAAAATTTATTTTTGTTTAGTTCAAACAGTTAAAAATCACAGTTTTCACAACCTTGAATCAGCAGATATCACATCAGCGATAAGTGGTTAATTTCTTTTTAGTCATACTTAGAGCTTTGAAAAAAAGAGTAAAGCAATTATTTGCACTTCTCGGGAAGCACAATCCCAGACAACAGCTTCTCGGTTAGCATCTACTGATGCAAACATGGAAACATCTGGAGAATAACGAATGGCGGCGATAGTTCCACAATGCTTCTCAAGTACTGTTAGAGTAGATGTCCTGCATGCCAACAGTTGGCTAGGGAATTTATTGACTCAAGTGAAATAAACAATCTTTATTTTAATATAATTTAACTTTTTATGGTCTTGTTATACTTTATCTGTATACCCATGCAAACAGCATAGATAAAGTCCTTGATTATGCTTTAATACAAATGAATCGTAATTCGATGTTGAAACTCATTTGTAAACACTGTATAATCTAAATTCGTTCCTAGTCGATTCAGCCGCCTGAAACATGGATAAAGGTCGCTTGAGCTCGAGACTAGCATCTGTGATGTTGTGTAAGGGCATAGAGATGTCCAAACATGCAGATGGGTAGTCATATGATGATTATACCGAACAACCCTCCCTCGAACTTTCCAAGTGGTTATCATTCATCGAGAGGATAAGTCCGTGGTTATGATTGTACACTATTAGTCCTTACGACCCGGGACAACACTGAGGCTCTATATGCTAGGGCTGTGCTTTGACTCGTTTACCGGCTCCAGGAGAGTCATCAGGTGGCGAGGTTGGGTACAGTTGCGACACATATAGGAGCCAGTGCATTGTAGTCGGGGATTCACCACTCACCTACGGGTGTGGATATCCTATGTGATCTGATGAAATAATAGTGTGTGGAATCTCTGGCCAGAGTATGAGATGTACATTGGAGAAAGAGTTCTCCAATGGTACATGCGATGCCACTATTTATGTTTATCACATAGTCATCGAATTAATATGCAACCCTCGATGAACCAATGGTTGCAGATTCGATCGGGATATATGAGATGAAGGGACCGTACTGTACGCTAATCATAATCGACTGGTTCTTGTAGGCACTATCAGTGATACCTAGGGGATCATGGGGCGATGCTACTAGACGCTCTTACCATGATCCGATGGGTGCAATCAGAAATGAGTTCTGACATTCTCAGTGATCAAATGTTGGTGCATGGAATGGGGCAAATAAGGGTAAGCCCGAATAAAGGAAATTGTCCTGAATCACAAAGAGTTGTGAACCCACGGCTAGCTGTATCCCTGAACCATTGAGGGTCACACAAGTACTGGATCGTTTGTTCCCGTTGAGAGAATAAATTCAAAGAGTTGAATTTATATTATGATATAGTAAATTCAAGGAGTTGAATTTATGACAATTAAATTTTGAGATAATAAATTCAATGAGTTGAATTTATAAGAAATAAGTTTGATATGATCAATCGATAAGCAGATAAATAAAGTTTATAAAAGCTTATAGAAATTTGAGAGCATAACTGTTAAGATAGTCAAAGGAGTTCACATGTCTTATTTAGACATTGGTGATCTCGAAATTAAAGTGTGCATCATAATAACAAACAAGTTGAAATTGTCACATCGATGATATTGGATCGTCGATCGGGATTATGATGAGATTAATGTAATGGAAGCATGGATCGTGGGCTTGTAAGTGCATAAGCACATCATGCAAATTTATTAAAGTTCAAATGGACTTTAATAATTAACTATATTTTAATTGAGTTAAAATATAGCCCATTAAGTTTTTATTAAATATGGATATTGATTTATGCAATAGGGAGATATTCATGATACCATAATTTTAAAATTTGCACACAAAACATAATAAATTAATGCATGATATTTTTTTTTGGAAAATAAATATGCATTAAAATCGAGATTGGCTATAGTTGGCATGCATTTTAGAATCTTTTGTTAACTTAATTAATTAGATTAATTAAGTAAAGAAAAGATTATAAAATATAATAATATTTTTTTTAAATTATTATAATGCATGCAATTTCGGTGGAAACAAGGAATGTCAATTGAATTCATTAACTTAATTAATATGATTAATTAAGGAAATGACAATTAGTTAATTAAAGTAATAATATATGTGTTACTTTGATTTTGACTTGAAAGAGACCACCGAAGCTTAAAAAAGAAAGGAATAAGGATTTTGATTCTTATTTTAAAAGATGAGGCATCCGAAGGTTTGGCTTCGGAATATTTTTTTTGGCTCTTCCAATTCCTTTGTGCTCTCAAAAATGTTTTAAACAAAATTGTGTTCTATCTCTACGCAAAATCTTTTATACTTTCTAGTGCAAGTTAGAAGAGGAACAAGTAATCCGGTCGTGGACCTGATTCGAAGATAAAAGAATTAGATCGAAGAACGTTCGTCGAGATTTACAACAAGAGCTACGTCCGCTAATACCTGAGTAGTTGGTGCCAAGTGAAATTATTCACCAAAGGTATAATTCTTTAACAACCTATGAATGTTTATTTATGATAAAATCATACGAGCGCCCAAAGCTAAACATATTTTGATTGTCAAAATAAAATAAAAATTTTAAAACTTCTGCTGCGTTTGGGCGTGTAGAAAACCGAGATCCAACAGTGGTATCAGAGCCAATGTTTTTTCTAAATCGTATGGTTTTGATATTGAATAATTTATTTCTAACCACACAAGAAAATTTTTCAGAAAATTGTAGCACCATAAAATTAATTTTTTCAAAAAAAAAAAATTTATTTTTCGGATCTGCCCGGAACTGTTCCGGGCAGACCGCTGCGCACAGGCGCCGCGCGCAGCGCGCGTCCGCGGGCGCGCAGCGTGCGGAACGTTCCGCACGCAGCGCGCGCACGGCGGGCTGCCGCGCTGCGCCACAGAGCGCGCGCGGCGTGAGGAGCGTCCGCACGCAGCGCGCATACGGCAGGCAGGCGAGCTGCGCCGATGCTCGCGCGCGACGTGCGGAACGTCCGCACGTGGCGCGCGCAGTGGCAGAGCGTCCGCACGTTGCGCGCACAGGTTGCCGCCACTGCCCGAAACGTTCGGGCAGTGGGCGGTCAGCGAGGGACGGCTGCCCGGGAGTGTCTCGGGAACCGTTCTGGATGATGGGCTTGAATTGTTTGGGCCTAGGGTGCGATTTTCTGATTTTTAAAATTTTTTGGAAAAATTGATATTTTTGAAAAATTGGTTCAATTTTTATTTTGAAAAATTGATTTTTAGAAAATTAATAATTTTCTTGTAAAAATAAATAATTAGAATATGATTTTAATTATTTATGGTAAAATGGGTTTTACAAGAAATCAATTATTATTGATTTAATTGAAAATTAAATAAAGGAGTTTATTTAATTTATTAAATTCTTTAATAATTGTGGTGGTTAGTGATAAAATTATTAGATATATGATTTGTCAATTAATTAAATTATTTAATTAATTGGTGTTAATATTTGATATTAAATGCATGAAGGATGATCGAGAGCCTTGACCAATGTGTTAAGTGTATGTTAGGATATTTTACTGTTTTATTCGTTTCGTTATTAATATTTTATATTATTAAAGTGAGCCTGGTTTATGGCTCGTTCCCACCCATGAGATGTATCTCTTATGTGCCATGGCTATTTAAATGTAATTATTAGAAATAGTGGGAGATCAAGACTGGAAGATGGTGGGCCCGATGAACGAGATGAAGACATGTAAAATATTGGAAGCTCTTGAAATAGTTGCATTTGCGTCCCTGCATTCACCTAGGTTTTGGACCTGGATCCATGTTTGGCTCACATGGATCTAATAGTGTTGGCAATCGATCATCCTTATTTATTGTTGAATGTCATATTATGATATATGTGATATATAGTAGTACGCATGTATGTATATTATTATATGATATAGTTGCATGAATCGGGCAAACATACAAACTCGTGGCACGCGATTTTTAAATTAAAATGATGAGGCAATTTTAAAATTAAAATCCCTCATTTTGAATAAGATTCAAATTTTATATCAAATTGAAAAAGAAAAATTAAAGGAGTTTAATTTTTCCTTGCCTTCCATCAACCGTGGTTGCATGTTGATCGCTACCCGCGGACAGTGTCTGGCTCATATTATTGGGGAGGCCTGTACGCCGGAAAGCTGTGACTTCCACCGGACATATGATGTGAATTGAGTGGAACTCCCATGACTTCGGCTCATATTATTGGGGGAACTCATGGCGACCGTCTACTATAATTCAATATTGATGGGTTGATTTGACACGCGAAAATAAACGACGTCATATTATTTGGTCCTTATTAAACGTGATGCAAAACACGCGAAGGTTGCATAGGGATGCAATTGGACTCTACCTTTTAGAAATTATAATTGGCTGATATTATTCGGGATTATAATTGACTAATTGGACTCTACGTGTCTACTAATGAAATACGATTTCCCTTTTTCATCAGAGGGTGGTGGAAATGTCAAAATAGTAGGAGGGTAATTTATAAAATGAAATCCATATTTTATATCTTAAAATTATTTTAAAATAATCAGCAACCATTATTCTGTTTCCGTATTAGTATATTTTCGATTTCGTCACGTAATTTTTTTGTTATTAACAAGTTAACCGAATCTAATTTTCTAGACTGGTTGGGAAAAACTTATTCTAAATTCGGAGAAAATGACATACACACTAATGTCAGTCCTGCTGAATTGACAAAGCATGCAAGATGGTAGGACCATAGTATGCAAGCTAAAGTGTGATGTGCTCACTTCTATGTCAAATGAACTGTAGGGACAGTTTGAGGAAATTTTGAATGCTGCTGACATTCGAATGCACGTGCAAGAGTTGCATGGTGCATGAAACTCATACGATGATGCACACTACTTTCAAGGAGCTCATGACTACACACATGCAAAATGGGGCTCTAGCCCATGAGCATGGTGTACATATGACTGTACTTATTGAGAATGTGGTGGGCCTGGAATATGTGATTCCTAACGAGTTAATTGATAACATCAATTTGTTGTCTTTCTATTCCTCAATTGACGGGGTCATGGTGAACTTCAAGTTTAATAAGATATTTGATAGCCTTGAAGAGTTAATCAATATGGTTATGACTTATGAGATCACCATAAAATAAGAAAATCGTTGTTTTTATAATGGGCCTCTCGTCAAACGAAAAATGGTCCACAAGGTAAGGGAAAGAAATGTTCTGCCGCTCACAAGAAAAACAAACCCATTACGAGGCAAACTCTGAAAGAAACTTAAAAGGCCTACAAAGCCCGATAAGTTAGAACATATTTATTTCACTGCAAGAAGTCCGGACATAAGAAATTATATGTGCCAGAAATGTTCTGGAAATGATAAGTGAATGTCCAAGTTAACATGATTTCAACAATAAACAAAATAAAGTTAGATGATCCAAATCTCACACAAATATGGCACGCTAGACTATGTCATATTTCCCAAAGAAGGATGCACAAGCTAGTGGGAGAAGGCATGTTTGACTTGTCAGACAAAAATTCTCTACCTGCTTGTAAGTCCTGTCTAAAAGAAAAAAATGACCAAGACTCCATTCGATGGAAACGTGGAACGTGCGCATAGTCTACTGGATTTGATTCACACAGACGTTTGTGGCCTGCTAAGTGTTAGCACAGAATATGGGCAATCCTACTTCATTAGCTTTACTGATGACCATTCGAGGTATGGATATGTTTATGAAACACAAATCTGAAGCATTTGAAAGGTTCAAAGAATTCAGATCTGAAGTAGGAAACAACTAGAAATGAGTATTAAGACACTTCGATCTGATCGAGGATGGAGAATACTTGAGTGTTGAATTTTTGGTTATCTAAAAGAGAATGAGATTCTCTCACAGTGGACTCCACCAGCAACACCACAATTGAATGGTGTTTCTGAACGTCGTAAGCGAACCTTGTTGGACATGGTTTAATCCATGATGAGATTCACTGAATTGCCTACATCGTTTTGGGGCTTTGCACTTGAAACTGCGGCAATGTTGTTGAATAATGTCTACGTTAAAGCAGTTGATAAAACACCATATGAGATATGGATGGGAAAAACTCCCAAATATTCTTACAAAAGAATATGGGGATGTCCTGCTTACGTGAAGCAGACAGTGGGAGACAAATTGGATATTAGATCCATTTTGTGCTAATTTGTAGGATATCCAAAGAATTCTGTTGGATATTATTTCTATCATCCCAATGAAGCAAAAGTGTTTGTTTCAAGAAATGCCATCTTTTTGGAAAAGAAATTTCTATTAGATAGAAAAGACAAGATGATAGAACTTGAAGAAATTCAAGATACTCCCTCAACTATAGTAGTTGAACCTAATCCCCAACAACCAGTAGTCGAAGTACAAGCTCCTAGAAGGTCTGATAGGGATTATTAGACCACCTGCAAGATATACGCCTCTTCATGAACAAGGCCATGATGAGTCTTGTGTTGGATGTGATCCAATGAATTTCAAAGAAGCAATATCTGATACTGATTCAACCAAATGGCTTGAAGCCATGCAGTCAGAAATGGACTCTATGTATTCAAATCAAGTCTGTACATTAGTAGATCCACCTGAGAGAATCGTTCCCATAGAATGCAAATGGATCTACAAAAGAAAGCTTGGGGCGAATGAGAAGGTAGTGACATTCAAAGCAAGACTGCTTGGAAAAGGTTATACTCAAAGGTAAGGAGTTGTCTATGAGAAAAAATTTTCACCAGTTGCTATGTTTAAGTCCATTAGAATACTACTAGCCATAGATCATCATGGTATGACTATGAGATATGGCAAATGGATGTAAAGACTGCATTCCTCAATGGAGACATCAAAGAAAAAATATATATGTCTCAACCTGAGGGATACACATCAGTAGGAAGTGAGCATAAGGTATGCAAACTTTAGATATCAATATATGGTCTCAAGCAGACGACAAGGAGTTGGAACCTCAGATTTGATAGCACTATCAAAGAGTTTGGTTTTGTTAAGAATCCTGAGGAACCGTGTGTGTACAAGAAAATTAGTGGGAGTGCAGTGACATTCCTAGTACTTTATGTTGATGATATCCTGGTCATTGGGAATGATGTAGGATTACTGCAATCAACTAAAGTATGGTTAGCCAGTAAATTCTCTATGAAAGACATGGGTGAAGCATCCTACGTATTGGGAATACAAATCTATAGAGATAGATCAAAGAGGATGCTCGGACTCACCCAAGCCACTTATATCGATACCATTCTAAAGCAATTCTCTATGGAAGAGTCCAAGAGAGGATACTTACCAATGTGTAATGGTGTTACTCTATCTAAAGCTTTGTATCCCAAAACTGATGAAGAGATAGAGATGATGACACATATTCCATATGCGTCAGCCATTGGTAGTATCATGTATGGTGTGATATAGACACGTCTTGACATTGCTTATGCTTTGAGTGTTACAAGCAGATATCAGGCGAACCCTGGTCCAATGGATTGGAAGGCCGTGAAAGATATTCTTAAGTTCTTGAGAAGGACTAAGAACTTGTTCATGGTCTATGGGGTTGGAGAATTGAAATTGGAAGGCTACACGGATTCTAGCTTCCAATGTGACAGTAGATGATTCAAAATCGACCTCTGGTTTTGTATTCATGCTATATGATGCGGCTGTCTCTTGGAAAGGTTCCAAGCAAGACACCGTTGCGGATTCCACCACTGAAGCTGAATACATTGTTGCATCTGATGCAGCTAAAGAGGCAGTTTGGATGAGGAATTTTGTCCAAAAGTTGGGCGTTATTCCTAATGGAGTTGATCCACTCCCGTTGTACTGGGACAACACTGGTGTCATTGCGCAAGCAAAGGAACCAATGTCTCATCAGCGATCCAAACATGTACTGAGGAAGTTCCACATCATACGGGAGATTGTGGGAAGAGGAGACATATCAGTCGAAAGAGTCCCCTCTGCAGATAATGTTGCTGATCCACTTACAAAGCCCTTGCCAGGACCATTGTTTGAGAAGCATCGCGAAGCAATGGGATTGGGTAGTTGGCTCTAGGGCAAGTGGGAGATTGTTAGAGTAGATGCCCTGCAAGCCAACGGTTGGCTAGGGAATTTATTGACTCAAGTGAAATAAACAATCTTTATTTTAATATAATTTAACTTTTTATGGTCTTGTTATACTTTATCTGTATACCCATGCAAAGCAGCATAGATAAAGTCCTTGATTATGCTTTAATACAAATGAATCGTAATTCGATGTTGAAACTCATTTGTAAACACTGTATAATCTAAATTCGTTCCTAGTCGATTCAGCCGCCTGAAACATGGATAAAGGTCGCTTGAGCTCGAGACTAGCATCTGTGATGTTGTGTACCGCGTTTCTTGGTAAGGGCATAGAGATGTCCAAACATGCAGATGAGTAGTCATATGATGATTATACCGAACAACCCTCCCTCGGACTTTCCAAGTGGTTATCATTACATCGAGAGGATAAGTCCGTGGTTATGATTGTACACCATTAGTCCTTACGACCCGGGACAACACTGAGGCTCTATATGCTAGGGCTGTGCTTTGACTCGTTTACCGGCTCCAGGAGAGTCATCAGGTGGCGAGGTTGGGTACAGTTGCGACACATATAGGAGCCAGTGCATTGTAGTCGGGGATTCACCACTCACCTACGGGTGTGGATATCCTATGTGATCTGATGAAATAATAGTGTGTGGAATCTCTGGCCAGAGTATGAGATGTACATTGGAGAAAGAGTTCTCCAATGGTACATGCGATGCCACTATTTATGTTTATCACATAGTCATCGAATTAATATGCAACTCTCGATGAACCAATGGTTGCAGATTCGATCGGGATATATGAGATGAAGGGACCGTACTGTACGCTAATCATAATCGACTGGTTCTTGCAGGCACTATCAGTGATACCTAGGGGATCATGGGGCGATGCTACTAGACGCTCTTACCATGATCCGATGGGTGCAATCAGAAATGAGTTCTGACATTCTCGTGATCAAATGTTGGTGCATGGAATGGGGCAAATAAGGGTAAGCCCGAATAAAGGAAATTGTCCTGAATCACAAAGAGTTGTGAACCCACGGCTAGCTGTATCCCTGAACCATTGAGGGTCACACAAGTACTGGATCGTTTGTTCCCGTTGAGAGAATAGATTCAAAGAGTTGAATTTATATTATGATATAGTAAATTCAAGGAGTTGAATTTATGACAATTAAATTTTGAGATAATAAATTCAATGAGTTGAATTTATAAGAAATAAGTTTGATATGATCAATCGATAAGCAGATAAATAAAGTTTATAAAAGCTTATAGAAATTTGAGAGCATAACTGTTAAGACAGTCAAAGGAGTACACATGTCTTATTTAGACATTGGTGATCTCGAAATTAAAGTGTGCATCATAATAACAAACAAGTTGAAATTGTCACATCGATGATATTGGATCGTCGATCGGGATTATGATGAGATTAATGTAATGGAAGCATGGATCGTGGGCTTGTAAGTGTATAAGCACATCATGCAAATTTATTAAAGTTCAAATGGACTTTAATAATTAACTATATTTTAATTGAGTTAAAATATAGCCCATTAAGTTTTTATTAAATATGGTATTGATTTATGCAATAGGGAGATATTCATGATACCATAATTTTAAAATTTGCACACAAAACATAATAAATTAATGCATGATATTTTTTTTTGGAAAATAAATATGCATTAAAAAAATATATGTGTTACTTTGATTTTGACTTGAAAGAGACCACCGAAGCTTAAAAAAAAAAGGAATAAGGATTTTGATTCTTATTTTAAAAGATGAGGCATCCGAAGGTCTGGCTTCGGAATATTTTTTTTGGCTCTTCCAATTCCTTTGTGCTCTCAAAAATGTTTTAAACAAAATTGTGTTCTATCTCTACGCAAAAATCTTCTATACTTTCTAGTGCAAGTTAGAAGAGGAACAAGTAATCCGGTTGTGGACCTGATTCGAAGATAAAAGAATTAGATCGAAGAACGTTCGTAGGGATTTACAACAAGAGCTACGTCCGCTAATACCGGAGTAGTTGGTGCCAAATGAAATTATTCACCAAAGGTATAATTCTTTAACATCCTATGAATGTTTATTTATGATAAAATCATACGAGCGCCCAAAGCTAAACATATTTTGATTGTCAAAATAAAATAAAAATTTTAAAACTTCCGCTGCGTTTGGGCGCGTAGAAAACCGAGATCCAATAAGTACATCCTCTTCTTTCAATGTATCACCAGTGACAGAATACACATGCAGCTTTCCATCCTCACCACCCACAATAGCTTCATTTCCATCAGGAGCAACTGTGCATGCTGCCACATTAAAACCAAGGTCAATGGTGGAGACAACTTTCGCACCACGAAACATGATTACACCGGTATCAATTGAAACCAATGCAAGATCGGGAGGAAGAAAGGAAACACTTAAATCCTTTGGCTGATTGCCAATATCAATGCATTCTACATACCCACATTGATCTCCACGGAGAGGAACTCTCCAAACCTTCGAGGATAAAAAGAAGGAAAAGAAAGCATTAAACCTGAAGCACCATACTTTTTTCCATAAAATAATAAATACATGGCATAGCTTCGTATTTTTCCTTGATATCTATCATGTGTATGTGCAATACGTTCCCATAAAAAAACAAGTACTAACATTGTAATAATAGCCTGTAGGAATTTCTGTTCAAGAATGTTAAAATTAATATAATTGTATTGAATCTACACACTCATCAAATTATCCACCATGACTTGAGGCGCATGCAGTAATTTATAGCACTATATACAATATTTCTCTAAACATATCTCATGTAAATAAGATCAATGTTGGCATCATAAACAAAAGCTAGTTCCTCAACCAACCACCTGACTCTGAAGCATGAACTTCGATAACTCGAGTGGAACCTTCACACATTTTATTTGAAAGGAAAAAACTCAACCTATTAAGACTAGATGAAGAGGCTCATACAGTAGTCAATACCATTTATACTAGTGAAAGAAGCGGAGGAATCTCTATTTTTCATTTCAAATAAAACAAAAAACAAAAACAGCGGATTATGCAAGAATGGGTTAAGAGAAGATATACATACACCAAAGAAGTCAACCCCCAGAAAAATTATGGAAATATGACAAATAGAAGAAAAGAAAAAATGATGGAGAAACAGCTGGCCAGCAATAATATTTAGATGAAATTTCAGTTTTCAGTGTAACATTTTTATACTGCGTAACAGTGAATTCAAAAGGTCAAAAACTAAACCTTGCCAACCATTTTAGCTTTTTAACTTGAAGCTCGATGTTTGATAATATTCAGTTTGCATCTTACCTAGTCCAGTGTGAAAAATTATTAATATACAATATAAATTAACAGAATAACCCAACAGTCATTATCCAATTTTAATTCCTCATCATGTTTGTATCAGATGAATATAGATATAAATTTTTCTGTCAACAATATTTATGTTTGCTTAAACTGAAAAGATACTTCAAGGCTTGATCCAATAAATGTTTATGAATGAAAGATTCACTCACCTGCCATGGAGCTAAATTCAAGCGGAGTAAAAAAAATAGTTCCTTTTTTAACATGGTAGAATTTAGTTCCATGGTTAAGCAATAACAAAGGAAACAGAGGAGGAACTGAGTAAGCTCTTACTATTTGATAAACAAATTCTGGGATCGCGTATTCATTTTCTATCATACCTCTAATTTTCCATATTTCTTACCTTTCTTCTCGTGAATCCTTTCAAAAGAAAAAAAATTAGTTTGCAATCATGCATGTGTGATAAAATTCCTTGGGATTTCAACTTTTAGGACTTCTTTTTTCCTGGGCTAGATATGATACGTAGAAAAGAACAGTTTCATATCGATCAATGAAAGGCCATATCCAATTACATTATTTCCTCAATACATAAAAAATTGTAAATATATTATTCGTGAATTGAAATCCAACCAAGTATGAGAAAGGCTATGGAAATGGCAAATAATTCATTAAAAAGACTGGAGATGCCAGGGAGAAACAGGTGGTGCATATCTCTTTTGAGGTTAAATTTACCTTTTTCACAATGTCACCTCCCTACTCCTTGACCATAATGTCGTCATGTACCCAAATCTCCACCGAAGGTTGCGCTTGGATTGATAAATTTGATTTGGACGGATGCATTTGATTTGGGGAAGGATTTGGGGGATGGATTTACTCTGCAAAAAAAGAGAGGTCTGTTTCGACAACTCTTGATCACTCATAATCTTGATATCTAAAAATTTTGATCTGGAAGCATGGTTTATAAGCTCTGTGGTATTGTGAATCCAACGTGGATATGACAGAAGTTGTCTGAAAAGCAATTTAAAATATAAGTATGCAGGCTGATCAATTATTTGCTAAATTCATTGTCAAATCCAGACGACACAATTTCTTCCTCCACAGCAGCAAAACATTTGATTTGTGAAATTTACTTCCTTTCTAATTTTCCATAGTATACAATACCTTGAATGTAGAGCTCAAAATCAGTACACGTAAAACACGTGCATTTATTTAATTTTAAAATGATTATTAGCGATGCATAATTTATGATTTTCTATTATTTTGAATTTAATTTATTTTTAGTTGATACACGTTAAAATGTTTTCTTGAGCTTCACGTTTCAGGCGAATATTCGATGCGGGATCGGGAAAAGAGACCGAAAACGATTTGGGTGATTTGTAAAATGTGGTATTTTATTTGAAGTCAAGAAAATTAGTATTTTAATTGATTTATGAAATTTTAAGCATTTTAAAGACTAATTTAATTTATTAGGTAATTTTAAGATTTTAAACTTTTAAAGTTTATCGCATGTGTATTTATTTTTAACTAGGGGATTTTAGTAAAGTTAATATTGGTTTAACATTTTAATTAGCATGTTAATTAATTAATTATGCAATTTTCTTCCCCTAATTAACTAAAACACACGCGCACACACATTCTCGCACACACATACACGGCACGCAACATACACATACACATTTCGTTTCATTTCATTTTTTTTAAGATGAAAATCTAGGGTTCTTGGCGCTCTCCAGCAGCCACCCTTCCCTTCGAATTATTTCAGCGAATTCTCGTCCTTTTTCTTCAAAAAATCGTGCCACAATCGTCCCGGATCGGCCCTCACATCTCGTCGCTTCGTTATTCGCCGTATCGTGAGTTTTAAAGATTAAAGGCATGTATATTCTTTCGTTTTTGCATCGATCTTTTCATATTATATGTTTTGATTTTTATTGTGTACAAAAATTCATGTGTGATATATAAAGTTCGAGCAAAAATGGTTGGAGTGATTTTGAAACGATTTTTAGATCTCAAAAACCGAGTTTGCTGTCATTTTGATATCCACACCTATAGGTGAGCGGTGAATTTTCGACTATAATGCACTGGCTCCTACGCGCATGTGTTGCAACTGTACCCAATCTCGCCACCTGATGACTCTCCCGGAGTCGGTAAACGAGTCAAAGCACAGCCCTAGTATATAGAGCCTCCGTGTTGTCCCGGATCGTAAGGACTAATGGTGTATAATCATAACCACGGACTTATCCTCTCGATGAATATAACCACCTGGAAAGTCCGAGGGAGGGTAGTTCGGTATAATCATCATATGAATACCCATGTGCATGTTTGGACATCTCTATGCCCTTACAAAGAAACGCGGTACACATCATCACAGATGCCAGTCTCGAGCTCAAGCGACATTGATCCATGTTTTAGGCGGCTGAATCGACTAGAAATAAATTTAGATTATACAGTGTTTACAAATGAGTTTTAACATCGAATTACGATTCATTTGTATTAATGTATAATCAAGGTCTTTATCTATGTTGATCGCATGGATATACAGATAAAGAAATAACAAATCATGAAATAATGAATTATATTAAAATAAAGTTTGTTTATTACAACTGAGTCAATAAATTTCCTAGCCAACAGTTGGCTTACAGGGTATCTAATCAAACAATTACTTCTTATAATACAATAAGAAATGAAATTTGCATCTGTTCATGCACAACAACAATGATAGTAGATGGAATGATATATTTCAATGTAATATGCAAGTCAATCTGAGTTATAAATTTAATCTAGTAGATTCAAAGGGTAATGATGGCTATGGTGGAGGATATCGAGCTATTGAACAACTGGGTAAGGCATCATCTGTAACGTCCGAAAAATTAACCTACGTAAACCACATGCATGCAAAAATTATTTTAATTGCTTAATTGTTTTAATCAATTGATTTTAAATGTTAGCATGATATTTATTATGTGATTAAATGTATGATTGCATGAGTAAATGATAATATGACATGATTACATGAAATTAAGGATTTTACCCGAATATTCGATAATAGGTAGGAGAAAGGAGACCGAGGATAACCAAGACAAGAATAATTATTTTTCATTAATTAATGGCAAGGCTTCCTAATATGATTTAAAAATGATTTAATTTTCCCTAAAAATGTTGGAGTTCGAATTATTTTACGATTCGAGCTCGATTTTTCCCGGGAAGCCATTTTTTGGCAAACAAGGAGTTTTAAAAGATCAAAAATATTATTTTATGGGAAACTAATTTTATAAACTTTTATTATTTCATTAAAAAAGTGTTATTGGGCCTAATTTAATTAATTAAGTAGGCCCCATTACCCTTAATCTTGCAAGCCCAAAACCAAAGCCCATTAATATGTAATTAAATTTATAAATAACTAAACCTAGGTCTTTTAACCTCACAAATCACCACCAAACAGACGTGAATCACCCTTGCACACACAATTCAGATTTGCGAAATTTAGGAAGAAAGAAAAGCTTGTGTTCTTCGTCGTCAAGTCGTCCAACATCGCACCCTCGCCGAAGATCGTATATTCGAGCGTTATAAATGCAAATGCACATTTTCTAAACCTTTTT